>NW_027187332.1:383651-457106 GCF_028583685.1 Petaurus breviceps papuanus
GAGAGAGAGAGAGAGAGAGAGAGAGAGAGAGAGAGAGAGAGAGAGAGTTTGGGGGGATGAGGAGCAAGTAAGTATATCTTTGTGTTCTTCATCATGTGCACAAAGATTGATAGAAATATATGTACACACATACACATTTATGTATGTGAGTGCCTGTGTGCATGTATAGGCATATGTGTATGCATTTGGACACATACATATATGTAATATGTATATTTATAAATATATACATAAACACACAACTCTGACATGTGTTGCATAACATACACACATGTTTTTATAAGATATTTTGAAAATTGCTAAAATTATATAGGATGTAATGATAAAACTAAAACCAACATATTTTCTCTCTCAAATTACAATGTGTATAAGCTAACTATACCATGATATTTTAAATGATATCTGTGGCTAAGTCAGAATTGGAACTTAATTCTCATGCATGTGTATGTTTGTATGTAAAAGTAAGTGCAAGAAAAGAAGTCTTTTGTCAACTGGACCAGTTAATATGCCAGTTACCATGATGCTCTTCTATGGGTCCATGTAATATTTTCTTTCAGGAATATTGTTGTTCCATTTTTTTCATTCTTGTCTGACTCTTTGTGACCCTATTTGGCATTTTCATGGCAAAGATACAAGAACAGTTTTCCATTTCCTTCTCCAGATCATTTTACAAATAAGGAAATTGAGTAAAACAGGATTAAGTAGATTGTCCAGGGTCATACAGGTAATATGTGTCTGAAGACATATTTGAACTTAAGAAGATGAGTCTTCCTTACTCCATGCTTGGCATTGCATTTATTCACTCTGCCACTTAGCTGTCCTTCAGGAATCTAAAGGAAATGAAATTCATGACAGCAGCAGTGTTATACAGTAGAAACAGTACTGGAAATGTAAATAGATAGGTGGCTGAGTAGTACAGTTAATAGAAGACTGGATATATATTCAGAAAGGCCTGAATTCAAATACTGGTTCAGACTCTAGTCTCTCATTTGCCTTGGGCAAATGACAACTTCTGTCTGCCTCAGTTTCTTTATCTATAAAATAAGGATGATAATAGCACATACCTCACAGACCTGTGTGGATAAATTGAGATAATGTACATAATGTTATTTTTAACATTAAAGAACTAAATAATGCTAGTTATTAATAGAAACCATCTTCTATGAAATATGAGAGGAATAAATGGCTTCTAAGTTACTTCTCAGATCTAGATTTATAGTCCTATAATAAAATAAACATATAAAAATGAAATTTGAGTTTAAAATAAGTTTTTAATAAGAAATCATCAGATTTTAAAATGAATTAAAATTTGTTATTTTTATTTATCTCAACAGAAACTTTTTAAAACTTCTATTTTTTAAAATCAGTTTATCTTAGAGATATAATTTTAATGGGGCTTGTCAGGACTTGAAAAATAACAAACAAATGTAAATCTTATATTTACTATTTATAAGAATTTACCTCTACCCTCCAGGCTTAAGAAAAGGACATTTATGGGATTTTTTTGATAAGAAAGTGCCATTAATCACACTGTTTATTTTATAGTCTTTATTTACATTGAAATCAGTGAGGACAAATTTTATAGACTTCTATAACCTTGACTTTGGGTATTTCAAAGCTATTATAGAGTTGCATCAGTGTCATTAATAGTTTTTAAGTGTATAATACAATGACAGCTCAGAATTCCAAATGAAACAGTGGCATTCCACACAGCCTACTGAAAAGGTGCTACCATCAGTATATGCTACCATCATTAACAAAAGGCATAATGTTCTAGCTGGGAACAAATAACAGGAGAATAATAATGTTATGAATTCTTACAGGCTCAATACTGAGCTAGAAAATCATTTAGTTAGGATAATCATTTGTTTGGGTTTAATTCTTTGTTTTTTCTTAGTAAATCACTTCTTTAGTTGAATTTTAGTGTGCCTGTACATGCATATATACACATGTGTATATTTCTATGTATGTATACCTGTATACCTGTGTGTATATATGTAATCTTCTGTCTTGGTATTTGATCATGTCAGTTGCTTTTGTGTATTCTGAGCTTCATAATGACAACATATTTTAAGTAAGCTGTAAGCATGCACATAAATCAGAATGTTAAGGCTTCTTACAATAATTTTCTAATGCAATTTAATGAGACAGCCTTCTTCAGGAAAGGAGACAAATGAACAACCAAACAATTTTCTATTTTAAAAATGTGTTATTATTTAAGAGTAGTTTTTTCAAGGAAAATAAAAATGTATATTATATTCCACATGAGAAAATAGATATATATTTTTGAAAGAGTAGTAAAAGATCTATTTCACTTTTCATCATTATTTGTCCCTACCTCCACACACTGGCTTTAAAATATGTGCACTTCTCTTCAAGGAAATTCTCTGACATTGGCTAACAAATATTTTGTCAGAGACTAAACCTACACTTATGGTTTGGGAGGATGAAGGCATTTTAATTTACTACCCAAATAAGTTTTTTTCCTTTTTACTACTTCTTTCAAAACATTTGCAATTTTGTGGCAATATTTTTTTTTTCTATGAAGGCTACCTGATTGTATGTGAGTCAAATTCCCACCTGTTAAACCTCTTTTTAAATGATAGTGGTAGGAGTATGAAAGAGAGCCAGAGGCTGTTTTGTGTGTGTGTGTGTGTGTGTGTGTTTTCCTTTCCAGAATGCTTTTCTTGTTTGGAGGGATTTGATCTTAAGTGTTAGGCTGACTTTTTGGCCATTTTTCTTCTAGCATAAATTACTTATAGGAAATAAACTCTGAAGGCTAATTCCTTAACTGTCATATTGACTGTGAAAAATTAATTACTAAGTAATTATGTGTATATGGCACAGGGAAGAAAACCAAAGGGGATTAACAGTGACCTTCTCTTTCTAGGAATGTGCTCCCTAAATTAAAGTCCAACTTATAATTTTTGAGAAATCTATACAAATATAAAAGCAAATGTCATATATATATATATATATATATATATATATATATATATATATATAACATTGTTGTTTTGTTTTTATTTTACTATAGAGGAAATGTGGCATAGTGAATACAAAGCATATATCAAAATAAGGAAGATCCAAATTCAAATCCTGCCTGTGATGTACTAGATCAAAGAGTGAGGATAATTTACTTCATTTCTTAATGTTCTTTTTAACTCCCTAAGATATCAAGTTATATACAGAAAAGTTGCTAAAGGAAGCTTGCAGAGTGACAATCCCTCCATAAAGATGAAATCAAGCTACCCTTACAAAAATAATGTATAAATATTTCAAATATGTAAGATTGCAGATGAAGTATAAATAAACTGATAATCTAGAAGACATTGATAAACTTCTTTTCCAGAGAAAAGCAATTAGAATTAAAAAGAGCCATATAAGGATGCAGTGAAGAAAGTGGGGCTATTTAGTTAAGAGTAGAATTGAGCAAGACATGAAAACTGTCTTTAACTGGGATTAATTTGCATTGATTCTCGTCAGGTGGCAGAAGTAGGAGCTATGTGTGAAAATCATAGAGACAAATTTAGATGTGAATTACAAGTTATTACTTGTAGTTCATTAGAGCTACTCATAAGTAGGATGTGCTGCCTTAAGTTATCCCTCTTTGGAGATCTCCAAGTAATGAATAAATGAAATTAGTAAGGTTAGGTTATGGAGAGGATTTTCATTTTTATTAGATGAACCCCTTGGTTCCTTCCAAAAACTGATGTTTGTGATTGGTGCTAGGAGAGGTCAGCTCAATTTAACAAATTTTCTTTTTCCAAAATTTTATTTTAGAATCAAATGTGAGAACACAAATACAGAATAGAGAAAAAACAAAAGCATATCATGAACTTAGATGTTGGAACTTAAATACAAAGTTAAACAAAGTTAAAAAGAAAAAAATAAAGCATGTCATGTGCATGGAAGAATATTAGAGAGGATTCAAAATATGTAACAATAAATTTTAATTTCAAGAAAGACTATATAATAAATAATACTTGTTGCATTGAGAACTGTCCATCTGTTCCTTGCTTCGTTGTGTTTTCTTTTGTTCTCTGCTGTGCACTTTTTTTTACTTTGTTCTTTTCCCCCCTCCTGTTTAAATTCAATCATGAGCAACTTTCCTGAGGACTGCTGCTGTGAATAACTTTAAGGATCTAAGTGCACAGCATAGTGAAGTCTCTATTTAGCAATAAACTAAAGCAAAACATTCACGTAACTAGAGCATACAATTCATGACAATGTAACAGCAATTTATTACTAAGGTGGCCACATAGTCTTAAACAAAACATATCATTCAATAAGTCACAATCTCCTCTATCAATGTAGAGTCTTCTTTAATTTTAACTGGAGGCTGGCTTCCAATCATCCTTAAGCCAATCATCCTTAAGGGGTAGCAGAAAGTACAAACTCCATCCACCCCATGTTACACTAATTCACAGACTAATCAGTCAATACAGAGTAACCCAGTAAAGTCCTCTTTCATCTTAACTTGAGGCTGGCTTCCAAACTCTATGGTTCCCCTTCCACAGGATGGATGCTCCACATCTTGCCTGTATTCAGCCAGCTCTTGCCTGGATTCACATGCAGGCTGATTTCTGCTTCACTTTTATATCTCAGCTTACAGGGATTGCTCTTCGAAGTTTCTGTTTCTAGTAAGACACAGCTTCACAGAGCTACCATCACATTTAAACACATTGCTGTCACTATCATATCAATTCACTTTCTGTCTGACAAAGTAACACAAACAAACATACAAAGCTTGTGTTGGAAAAATCAAACATAAATCAGCAGCAAAGTCCCAGGACTTTTATAAACAGCAATAAAGCCCTCTTTTGGGACTTCTCTAAATAGCTGTAAAGTTCTCTTTCGGGGCTTCTGTATCAGCCATAAAGCCCTCTTTCAACAGACAGAATGCTGCGTTCTGACAAAGTAACATCAACACAGAGAGAATAGACAAACAGAAGGCTGGCATCATAAATATTATCCCTCTCAGTTCTGCTTGGTTCTATCTCCTTGCCTTCCTATGATTTGCCTACCCCCTCCAAGGAACCCTCCCCTATCTTCCCCTTACCATAAATCTAAACACTATTCTATACCCCTATTTACCTATTCATCATCCTCCAATGTAAAGATCTATCCTTTGCCCAAATATTGATTGAGTTGTGACTGTACATAAGCGTCAGTGAGGAGAAGGAAATGGCAATTATCTTTCCCAAGAAAACCCCCAAATGGCCATGCAGAGTTAGATATGATGGAAAAACCACTAAAACATGTACAAAACTCTTGACTAATTTTTTCATTGGATGCACATATGAAAAATACAAAGTTACTACTTCAAGGGAGACAATATTTAAGATGAAGAGGTAAAATATGGGCAGCAATAGCTGAAATTAAATTAGAATACATTAAATGTACACTAGAATTACAAATAGTGGGATGAAAGTTGGGAAAAACAGGTTACACTATGCCAGGACTATTATTGTCTCATTCAATCTTTCAAGCTTTTGGTGTACCATTATTTCAAAGACATTATATTGATAAAGTTATCATGTAGAGGGCAAAGTAGAGTAGACATTAAAGGATAAGAAAGATTTAGAAAGTCTAAGGAAAATGCAATAAATTCTATGTATAAAGGAGAATAGAAGCAAAGACAAGGGGACAGGAAGTTACGAGTTGAGATCTAGTAATAGCATGTAGTCTTGTCTCCAAGAAAAGAGTCATAAAATTTAATAAATAAGCATAGAGCTAAATACACAATTATTAAACCTGTACTATATCTGAGAAAGTATGTTGAGTACAAAAGATATAAAGACACTTTGCATAGCAGTATAAGGCTGGAAGCCTCTACACCTCACTGAAATAAAAGATGAAGATACTGGAATTTTTGAGATACACATCTTTAGCATACCAAAATTTATTCCTCTTCTATGAGTAACCTTACATTAATTATTTTTAAGACTAGAAAATTGCATAGGCCCCAACAATGGAAAGTGGTGCTCACTATAAAGGGGAGGAAATTTAAAAAGAAAGCTTATTCATCTTTACATTTATGGTCTTGTATTTATTTATTTGTTTTGGTTAGTATTAACCTTTTTAATTTAGATCTTTCAAAAATTTTTTCACTATGCAGATACCTGCCTTAAATAATCATAGTAATTATGTCCCCCTAATTCTTGATCAGCATTGGATATTGGGAAGTGTCCTTATAAGTAAATCCCCATGGCTGTTAGAATGTAATATTCTAATGGCTACCTGATCAAAGTCTATTATTCTTGAGATAAATTGCTGTAGTCTTTGTGCTAGTATTTTATTTAGAATTTTTGCATCTATATTCATGAGACAGATTGGTCTATAATTTTCTTTCTCTGTTTTATCTCCCCAACATCATATTCTCCTCTCCTTTTCAACCCCCACAAACTAGGAGAAAGAAAGAAAAAGTCCCTTGAAACAAATATGAATAATCAAGTAAAACAAAGTATAGCATGAACTGTTTTGATATTACTACAAGTCTATTACATTGTAATTTTTTGAGGAATGAAATATTATATTTAATACATATTGTGACTCTTTAAAAATTATGCTTATTTTTAGTTTAAAACATGCATTTCCACAACATATAGAGTTACAAATTTTCTCCCCATCTTTCCTCTATCCACCACCCCAGAACAGTAATTCCACTGAATACCCCCTCCCCCAATCTGCTCTCTCCTATATTTTCCCCCATTCCTCCTTCAACTTTACAGTAGGGCAAGATGGATCTCAATATACCAGTGCCTATATATATATATGTACCAGTTCATGTAAAAATAATATTATTTTTTAAACATTTGGTTTTAAAATATTGAATTCCAGATTCTTTCCCTTCTTCCCTCATCACCCACCCTTACTAGGAAGATAAGAATTCAATATAGATTGTACATGAGTACATAAAACATTTCTATAGTGAAAATATTGTGAAAGACTGACTATATTTCCCTCTGCCCTATCACTCCTTTACTTGTTCCATTTCTACTTTGACCCTGTCCCTTTTCAAAAGTGTGTGCTTCACACTACTGTACCCCCCATCTGCCTTCCTTTCTATCACCCCTCCATTGTCCCCGGCTCCCCCCCCCCAACTTTCATGTTGGGTAAGACAAAATTCCCTCCTTAAGCCATATTCAATGAATGAAAGGTTGACCCATTCCCTTTTGCCTTTCTCTTTTTCCCTTCCATTGTAAAAGTTTTCCCTTGTCTCTTTTATATGAGATGATTTACCTATTCTGTCTCTCCCTATCTCTTCTCATTATATTCCTCTCTTACCTCTTAATTTTATTTTTAAATATCATCCATTAATATTCAATTGATCATGAACCCTCTGTCTATGTATACCTGTACACATATATACACACACTCACATATGTATTCATATGCACATATATCATCCTATATAGATATCTATGTATTGAGACACATACATGTATATGTGTATATATACACACACACATTTATATTACTTTCAACTATTCTCATACTGAGAAAAGTTTCATAAACCATGTAGGAATGTAAATAGTTTAGTTTTGATAAGTTCCTTATGATTTCCTTATGCTTTTCTTGCTTCTTGTATTTGAATATTAAATTTTCTATTTAACTCTGGTTTTTTTTCATCAAGAATGCCTGAAAGTCCTCTATTTCATTGAATGACCATATTTCCCCCTGAAATATGATGCTCAGTTTTGCTGGGTAGGTGATTCTTGGTTTTAATTCCAGCTCCTTTGACTTCCAGAATATCATATTCCAAGCCCTTTGATCCCTTAATGTAGAGGCTGCTAGATTTTGTGTTATCCTGATTGTGTTTCCACAATATTCAAATTGTTTCTTCATGGATGCTTATAATAGTTTCTCCTTGATCTGGGAGCTCCAGAACCTAGTAGTTCTCTTTTGGAGATCTTTTTAAAGAGGTCATTGGTGAATTCTTTCAATTTATATTTTCCCCTCTGGTTCTAAAATATCAAGTCAATTTTCCTTGAGAATTTCTTGACGGATGATTTCTAGGTTCTTTTTTTGATCATGGATTTCAGGTAATACAATAATTTTTAAATTCTCTCTCCTGGTTCTATTTTCCATGCCAGGGGTTTCTCCATTGAGATAATTTATATTGTCTTCTATTTCTTTTCATTTGTTTGGATATGTTTAATAGTGTCTTGATTTCTCATAAAATCATTAGCTTCAATTTGCTCCAATCTAATTCTGAAGGAATTATTCTCTTCATTGAGCTCTTGAAATTCTTTTTCCATCTGGCAAATTTGGCTTTTCTAAGTCATTGTTCTCCTCATTGGATTTTTAGGCCTCTTTTACCATCTGAGTTAGTCTATTTTTTAAGATGTTATTTTCAATTAAGTTGTTGACTGTCTTTTCATTATTTTCTTGCATCATTCTCATTTCTCTTCCCAATTGTTCCTCCTCTTCTCTTACTTGATTTAAAATCCTTCTTGAGCTACTATATGGCCTGTAACCAGTTCATATTTTTCTTGGAAGCTTTTGGTGCAGGAATTATGACTTCATTGTCTTCCTCCCTTTCCGTGCTTTGGTCCTTTTTTGTCCCCAGAAAAGGAATCTAAGGTTTGACTGCTGTGCTTGCTTTGCTTCCTTTGCTTGCTCATGTTGCCACTCAAGCACCTGACTTTTGAACTTTTGCCACAGCAGAACTCTGCTTCCAGAGAGGAGAGCTTTGTCCCAAATCACTTCGGTTTTTTCAGCTGCCATAGTTATTATTTGGGTGCCCTCTCTGAAGTCTCCATAGGCTCTGGTACCTAGTTACATACCCCAGGACCTCTACCCAATACAGTGATCCAGATCCAAGCAGGTTAAAGCAAGAGTGATTACCCCTCAGAATGGTGGCTTGGTCACCCTGTGATCTGCAGGCCAGGGGCTCTGAAGCAGCTGCCCAGTGGCAGCTGCATGGCTGCAGCACCTCCAGGGCTCCTTACTTTCTCGCCTGGGGGCAGAGACTAGACTGCACTCTTGGTCCCCCTGTTCCCAGAAAGTCCACACTGACCTTTTATTTTGCCTTTGGCATTTAAGGGATGATAATTCTGGAAACTATCAAAGCTGCTGGTGATCCACTCTGTGGAAGTCCCTCCAGGCCTGGCTGGTTGTTGCCACCCTGAGGCTGATACCAAGCCTCACACAGGTCTATTCTGGGCTCCCAGCAGGCTGCTATGGATCATTCCTGCAAGCCTACCAGGCTACCTTCAGCAGGAGAATTCTTTCTCTCTGTTATTTTGTGGGTTCTGTAGCTGTAAGGGTTGTTTAGAGTCATATTTTATAGATATTTGAGGTGGTTATTGGGGGAACTCACGGAGTTCTCTTGCTTCTATGACACTGTCTTAGCTTCCAACCCATATTATGATTCATTAACAGAAGTATAGAACAAGTCATATAGTGGAAGGTCTTGACTGTGATACTAAGGAGTTTTAATTTCAGTATGCAATGAAGAAATCCTAGAAACTTTTGAGGGATGAACAGTTTGGTTTTAGAAAGATTATTAACAGTGTAGACAAGGAAGAGAGATTGGAAGAATAGAAACTAGTTAGGAGGCTATCATAGTAGCCCCGGGAGAACAAACAAGGGTGTTTATGAGTGTTATTGTAAATGGAAGAAAGAAATGATGAGTGGGTAAAAAACAGAACTTAGTAACTGAGTAGCACATTTCAGTATCTTAAATGTTTATTGATTAATCAGTTGATTGATGCCGTGAAAATCCAATTATACTTAAGTAACAGTGAATAGTGTCACATGCTACAAAGAAGACATAGTAAGAAGGTTAAGAATTAGAATTGGGCTTTGGATTTGTCAATAAGGTCATTAGTGACTTTAGTTAAAAGGATCAATAAAGTAGTGGCAGGACAACTAAGAGATCAAGCTAAGGAAGGTCTGGAAGAAAAGTAGATGGAAGAAGTCTAGAATATGCTGTTGAGAAATTTTACAGTGAGAAAACAAATGAGTCTAGTTATGTAAAAGGTTCTAAGGCCTCTTTTAGATGGCTTTAATTCAACAGAGTATTGAAGAAAGCAGGAAATTCAAGAGGAAGATGTGAAGCTCAGAGTGTATGGGTGAATAAATTAATGTTCCAGAATATTTTATTATTTCTTGAAGTTTGCAAACATGCACACATATATAAACACATATGTAAAATCAAATAAGATTATAGATTCATATATAAATGTGTGTGTTTGTGTGTACCATCAACAACCCCATGAAGTAGGTAGTAGAGCATCACTATCTTATGCCCATTTTACAAAAGGGGAAAGTGAGGTCTAAGGGGGTTGGATTACTTGTCTATATTCACACTACTAGTAAGTGAAAGAATTGGCTCTCCAACTCATGTCTCCTGACTCCAAGTTTATTCCTTTTTTCTATAAGGACATATGTTGCCTCTGATCTGAAAAAAACAGGAAAAAGACTGTAGAGGAAGATGATAAGAGATACTGGCATTTAGATTATTAAAAGGAATCAGTATTTCATTGGCATAGGAAGCTCCCATATGAAGGAGTTCCCTGCATTGATGTAAGTTAGTCAATTTTTTTCTCAGTAGTTTTCAGTCCTGTCTAACTTTTCATGACCAGAATCGGGGTTTTGATGTAAAAAATACTGGAATGGTTTGCCATTTCCTACTTTAGATTATTTCAAAGATTAGGAAATTGAAGCAAACAGAGTAAAATGATTTGCCTAGGGCCACACAATTAGTAAGTGTCTGAGGTCACAATTGGACTCAAGAAAATGAGTCTTCCTGACTCAAGGCCCAGTACTCTATATGACCGCATCGCCTAGCTTCCCAGGTCTTTCAATAAGCCTTTATTAAATACTTTATATAAATGGGTCAAGAAATCCATGTGCTAAACTCTGGATAGTATAATGTCTACAGCTAATAGTCTTATAGAACTGCCTAAAGGATGAAGAAGTAAAGTGCCTTGTCCGTAGTCACATAAGCCTGGTGCTGGTGTTGGTGGGATGGATTTGAACCCTAGTGTTCATGGCTTTGAAAATACCTCTCTATCCACTATTGTCTACTACCTCAGATTTAGAAGCCTTATAAAGTAATAGATAATAATTTTCAAGTTTTATTTTCAAGTTGGGGGATAGCTCATTTTGAATTTAACAACCTTGAATGAATGAGGAATTATAATTATTTTCTCTGCATATACTGTATATATTCAGTTTATGTCCAATTACTACTGGGATTTCTCTGCCAGAGTATCACTTATTTTCATATAAAATGTGCATTTGGTTTAAAAATAGTGTCTAAATATGTTTTAATGTACTACTTTTACTGGTCTTTTCTCCATTCTTTCATGGGAAATAATACAAACATTGGTATATGGATAAAATCTGTAATTGAATAGGGGTCTTTCTTGGACCAGTGGAGGAATAGAATCATGTCTATGTGTGCATGTGTGTGTGTGTGTGTGAGTGTAAGAACACTCCATCTCTTGATAGCTAACTACAGTGATTTCCTAAATTATTCTGAATACAGTGTCTACAGGATGGAACATCTTTGTGGTTTGCTATATCTTGATGTTTTATACATATTAGTACTTAAAAAGTAAAAAGAAAAAGAAAAAGAGAATGAAAGCTAATCCTTGCACGTAGTTATTTTTTTTTATTTCAGAATCATGAGATTTAATATTCACCATGCCAGAATTAAGAGGAAAACAAGCTGGTAGATTTAAAATGACTAAAATTCATATTTTCCTTTGCATGAATGTGCCTATAAAATCATTATCAATTGAAATTAAATTATAACCAAAATTGAAATGTAATAGAAATTATAAAATTTAAAATAATTCATAATTTTAAAGACTAAATTTATGATTTCATTAATGTAGTAAATTTCTTCTACCCTTGTAGGTTGTCTACCTTCTCTCCAATTTAAATTCTTACAAGGTAAATGGAGACCCTGAGTGGGTATCTGATTTGCCAAAGGTCACACTGCTAAATATATGTGAAAGGTAGAGCTTGAATATAGGTTTACTAACTGGAGGGAAGATTATCTCTCTTTCCATTATACCATAATAACTCTTAAACCATTATCTCAACATACTTATAATAATGTTTGGCACTCTTAGTGTTCATTTTATGCCCTGTCACATCGTTGGCAATTCATATATTCAAATATTAAGTGAAATTTCTCCTTGTCAACTTTCCCTTCAAAATTAATTATGGCTCATTGGCTGAAAACCTGTTCTCTAGTACATAAAGTAATTAGTCAAAGCAGGAGGAGATCACTAATGCCACACATGGCACAACATTGTTGTTATTAATGTGTTTTTATGTACTTTGCAGTGTGACACATTTTTTGTTAGCTATTTCACATGGGATATGTCTTACAATCTGATCCTCTTTTCATTACTGGATATAAACATCTGAAAGAAAAGAAAAGGCAAAATTTAGTTTAAAATGAAGGTCATTAAAAATTACTGATCTTTGATGCTTTGAGTTATAATTCTCTACTAACCCTAAGCAATAATGAGACCTAACTACAAAAATCATAAATTTAATATTTGGGAATTTGATATTTACAAAGATTAAACTTAAATGAAGAAACAATACATTCATATTTAAAATGTAAATGTAGAATTAAGGAATCACTGTTTTAATATAATATCATACAAATCAATATATAAAATGTTATGGAATCTCGACATATAGGATCTTTCATGTTACTAAATCTTTGATTCTTTCCATTTGGGATCATAAACCATGCTGACCATAGTTAAAAATTGATTCTGTTATTCAGATCTTGAACACTTTCAACTAGTATTGGTGAAAAAAAAGTTTCTGATCTGTTTATTTGGCTATTACTCTAAAATAAGAGGTGGAGATTTAGTTGATATCTAAGTAAATGAAGATTTTGTCATCAGGGTCACCCTAACATAATAAAAGGAACCATAGTCCATTGTGAGTTAACAAGACTCTTTTTCAGTTGGATCATTACAATAACTAACTACATCACATATTACTCCAATTAAGATCACAGGCTCATAGATCATAGTATCAACTCATTCTCATATGAAATGCACATTTAGTCTAAATAGAGTACCTTAATATCTTTGCATCTACTACTTTTACTGATTTTTTCTCCTTTCTTTCATGGGAAATAATGCAAGCAAAGGTATAAGGATAAAATCTGGTTTTGGATAGGGGTCTTACTTGGACCAAAGGAGGGATAATATTATGCAGATAAGTAAAGAAGTGTGAAAAATAACAATTTAATATTCTCCCAATTACATTCCACAAGGATAACATTTGGAGCTTTACAAAGTCATGTCATTCTATCAATCTGTTTCAAATATTTGAAGAAAAATGTGTCATGCATCTTTCTTAATCCAGTCCACTTCCCAATCTTAAAAAACTATTTAATCAATTATTGAAATGCCCCAGGGATTTTTATCAAGCTTATCTACCTCTGAGTTTTACAATCTACATTTTTCCTCTTTTGAAAATAAAAAAAACACAATTTCCCCTCTTCAGTTTACTGGACCCTTTTCTAATCCCAATGACTTCTCAGAGATGTTGATGATGTGATTTTAAATCAAATTTATTTACAAATATTGTCAGTACAGAATAAATTTCTCTAGACCTTGGTCAAGATGGCATTATTATTATTTTTTTTAGATCAAACAAAGGTATGAGGCTTAGCAAATGTTCTGGAAGATATAAAACTGAGATCTACAAAGAACTTATTTACCTACAACATTTGGTCGAATCTAATAAAATGAAATTTAATGGTGACAAAATTGATGTACTATATTTGGGATCAGAAAACTATCAACTTCAAACTCATGTATACACAATGTGAAAGATGTAACTAGGAGAGATTTACTTGAAAACTGGTCTGAGGTCTGTAGTGGAGTACAAATTCAATATAAGCCTACAGTGTGATATGGTAGTCAGGAAAACACATGCAATTTTAGGCTGCATTAATAAAGACATTGTGTCCAGAAAGAGAAGTATGACTTCACTTTGCCAAAGTAAGGCCAGATTTAGAGTAATGACTTTAGTTCAAGGTGACATATTTTAAGAAGTATATGGAAAATCTGTACATCATCCAATTTTACTGAAGACAATCATAAGTGAATACCTTTAGGGACACTATATGATGCTTGCTTGAAGAAATTATGGATGTTTAGCCTGGATGAGGCTGATCTCATGTAATTGAAAGGCTTTCACATGGAAGGCAGATATGACCTGTCCCTTTTGGACCCATTTATTTTTTTTAATAATATATTTTCTAAGAAAGATTCAAGAAGGTTTAATTCAGGAGTAAAATGCAATATGTAAAAAAAATGTTTTAATGGTATTTGGCTTTAAATCTTAGAATCTTCCAGTATCCCCTTTGGGGATTATTTTTTAATTTTCTAGTTTTAAACAAAATAACAGTGTCTAAATATAGAGAAGCTATGTTCAAATTTATTAATTACAATTTAAAGAGTGTTTAAAAATAGATTTCTTTTCCTTATATTTTAAACTTTGTTTTGACAAGGATTTTATTTGCTTCATACGTCAGTTAACATCATTATAGTGATTGAAATCTGGTGGTGGCTAAGTGTTGAAAAATTTACTGTTTATAGTCAGTTTTCTGTGATTATCTAGAACAAATATTTTCAGTCATGTACTAGAGAATTATTCAACTGATCATTTGTAAATATAATTATTTTTTTTACTTAAAATTTTTCAGTTTTGCTGCCATAGGCAGTTGTTTTAGCTGTTCATACAACTATCTGACTTTATTCACAATTAACCAATTGATGAGAAATTAATAATGCTGATAGTTAGTACAATATTAATATAGCTAATTAAGTGCTGTAAAACACACAATAAGGTATGTTTAATATTTATTTTCCATATTCTCTATAAAAGAAGATCAGCCAGATTTATTTACAAAATATGTGATTGTTTTTTTTTCTATTTGGGTTAGGAGGTACATGAAATTAAATTGAATGCTACAACACTAATTTGGTCAGAGATTTCAAGGAAGATCTACTTGTCACATTACTAAATTGATTTAATTACAAGATTCATTAATAGTCTTCAAAACAATAGAAGGCATATTCACTCTTAAAGCCTTGTATAAGAAGACGTGTTCTAGACATTCATCCCCCACCCCAATAGTATATATTTTCTAATTATATATAAAGATAGTTTTCAACATTCAATTTCGTAAAACTTTGAGTTCCAAATTGTTCACCCTTTCTCCACCCACCAAAACAGAAAGCAATCCAATATAGGTTATACATATATAATCATATTAAACATATTTCCACATTAATCATGTTGTAAAAGAAGAATCAGAACAAAAGAGGGAAAAATGTTAGAAAGAAAAAAACCAAAAAAGTGAAAAGTAGTATGGTTCAGTCTGAAGTCAGTCTCCACAGGTCTTTAGTATTTTCCACCATAAGCCTTTTGGAATTTTCATGTATCATTACATTGTTGAGAAGAACTAAATCTGTCATAGATGATCATTGCAAAATAGTTATGTGCTAAATACAATGTTCTTCTGGTTCTGTTCATTTCAGTCAGAATCAGTTCATGTAAGTCTTTACAAGTTTTTTTTTTTCTGAAATCTTCCTGTTCATAATTTCCAATAACACAAAAATATTTCATTACATTCTTATATCACAACTTGTTTAACCATTTCTCAACTGATGGACATCCCCTAAATTTCCGATTCTTTGCCAACACAAAAAAAGCTACTATACGTATTTTTGTACCTGTGTGTCCTCTATCTTTTATGATCTCTTTGGAATATGTATATATATATGTATATATATATATATATATCCAGTAGTAATATTGCTGGAAGAAAATGTATGAACAGTTTGGTTGCCCTTTGAGCATTGTTCCAAACTGATTTCCAGAAAGTTCGGATAAATTCACAACTCCACCAATAATGCATTAGTGTTCCAATTTTGCTGCATCTTCTCCAACATTAATTATTTTACTTTTCTGTCATTTAACCTACCTGGTAACTGTGATTCAGTACCTCAGAGTTGTTCCAATTTTCAATAGTGATTCAGAACATTTTTTCATATAAATGAAGGTAGGTTTATTTTCTTCCTCTGAAAAGTGCCTGTTCATATGCTCTGAACTTTTATCAATTGGTATGCGAATTTTCTTCTTATAAATTTTTCTGAATTCTCTCTATGTTTTAGATATGAATCCTTTACCAGAAGTACCATTTGCAAAAAAAAAGTTTCCCAACTTTCTGCTTTCCTTCTAATCTTGGTTGCATTGGTTTTGTTTGTACGAAAACTTTTTAATTTAATGTAATCAAAGTTATCCATTTTGCATTTATTAAATATTCTCTATCTCTTGTGTAGTCAGAAGTTCTTCCCTTTTCCATGGATTTGACAGGTAAACTATTTCTTGCTCTCCTATTTTTATTATAGTATTTTACCTTATGTCTAAATCAGGTACCCATTTCAACTTTCTTGGTATAGGGTGTGTGATGTTAATGTGTACCTAGTTTCTGTCATACTAATTTCCAGTTTTCCCAGTAATTTTTCTCAAGTAGTGAGTTCTTATCCCAGAAGTTAGAATCTTTGGGCTTTTCAAATTATAGATTACTATATTTCTTATGTACCACACTTACTCCACTGGTCCATCACTACATTTCTTAGCTAGTACCAAATAATTTTAGATGTGATATAATATCACTCTTAAGCTTCTATCTTTGTCTGATTCACAAAAATGAAATTTTACATGCAATTGTTCCCAAGAAGTGAGTTCTGTGCAAACATGTCCTGACACAAAATACCTTACAGCAATCAGGGAATGGATATATAGTTTTTAAATTGAGGCAGGTATGTGGTAGAATGAATACAGTGCTGGATCTGGAGGCAGAAGGCTCATTTTCCTGAGTTGAAATCTAGCCTCTGCAATTTCCTAGCTCTGTAACCCTGGGCAACTAGCTGAACCCTGCTGGCTTCAGTTTCCTCATCTGTAAGATGAGCTTGAGAAGGAAATGGAAAACCATTTGAGTGTCTTTGCCCCCAAAACCCCTAATGAGATCACTGAGAATCATACATAATGGAACAATAACAAGTTTATATTAATACTGAAGTAGACAAATGAAGTTTGAGC
This sequence comes from Petaurus breviceps papuanus, assembly GCF_028583685.1. Taxonomy (NCBI): domain Eukaryota; kingdom Metazoa; phylum Chordata; class Mammalia; order Diprotodontia; family Petauridae; genus Petaurus; species Petaurus breviceps. The sequence continues at coordinate 400,764 of NW_027187332.1, forward strand.
TATTTAAAAGTCTTGCAAATTATAATAGGTTTTATCACACACTGGTTAAATTTGTATATACAAATCATGTGTGAATCAGATGAAATTAAATATAGGAGTTAGTAAAAAAAAGAAAAAAAAGATATGTTTAGGGATATTTATCAGGCACTTTAAAGCTCTACATTCACATCTCCCTTTTCTTTCCAGAGGAAGAAGCTAGTTTAACCAGTCTGCAATGGCTACTTCATTCAGAATTTAAATATTTAATGCTTCCTCCCTATAGAATTTTCCAAATAATTGCTTATGTGACTCTTTCTAGAAGAGATTATGTGTATTTCCTCAATAACAAATTTGTAGAATATTAAAGCTAGATGACTAATACTTTGACACTAATTTTCATAGGTTACATGAAAATAAAAAAGGGAAAACATCATATAGCTTCTTTTTATATCTTTTACTGCACATGAAAACCATTGAGCTGATTTATAAAGCATTTAGAGTTTGAAAAAAAAACCTAACATAGCCTCACATAATCTCCAAGCTTTGCTTCATTGCTAGAAAATTGATTTATATATTTACTGCAAATGATGGGAGTGATGATAGTTTAATTGCATTCTTAGGGTAATGTGAGGCTTGAGGGTTACTATTATACAATGTATTTCTGACTTGAACAGTTACCGATAGTTCCAAAAATATAGGCATCAGAAAATCATGGGGAGGGCATATAACAATTATGAAAGGTCAGTGGATGCATACATACACCAAGAATCACCTTTTTTTTTTTACCATTATTTAGTGCCAACAAAATATATAACATGAACCAGAAGAAATTTTTTAAAAATAGCGTAGCTATTAGAAGTCATAATATCTTGCAATATGTCTGTTGATATTTTATAAACAAATATAAATGCTATTGTGTTAAATAAAATGCAGATAGATTTATAATCACTATTCAATCCATAGTAGTATTTAGGAACCATGTATTTTCTCATTCACTGAATATAGGTAGTACTTCATTGCTATTGTTCAGTTGTCTAAGTTGTGTCTGGTTCTTCATGACCTCACTAAGGATTTTCTTTGTAAATATACTGGAGTGGTTTATCATTTCCTTTCCCTACTTCTTTTACAGATGGGGATACTGAGGCAAATAGGGTTAATGGGACTTGCCCAGGTTCACAGAGCTAGTTAGTGTTTCAGGCCAGATTTGAATTTAGGAAGATTAGTCTTCCTGACTCCAAGCACAGAACTCTATCCACTGTGCCACCTATCTGCATCCTATTAAAGCTAAATTTTGTTGTTCAGTCTTGTCTGACTCTTTTCTGACAACAACAACAATAATAATAATATTTCTAGCAAAGATTTTGGAGTGGTTTGCCACTTAATTCTCCAGTGGATTAAGGTTAAAAAATAGAGGTCAATTTAGTTCACCACAGTTACACAGCTAGTATGTCTGAGGCTGAATTTGAACTTAGAACTTTCTGACTTCAGGTCCAGTGCTTTATCTGCTGTCACCTGTAACAACAAATATTTAAGGTGTATTTTACATTGAAAAGGGGGCTTCACATTTGAAAGGATTGAGAATCTTCTCTTAAATTCTCATTTTATCACAAAAATTGTGGCAATATATTTCACTTAATCAATAATATACATGAAAGAATTAGAGGAATAGAAGATGAAGTATTATAGAACAGACACATGTATGACCTTATATCCAAAAGCACTGGAATAAAACTCATTTGATGTAGAACCTATTGCTACATTTTTCAATAAGTAGTTGTGTAACTTTGAACAAATAAAGTCTCTAGAACTTAGTTCATCTATTAATAAAAATGAGTTTAGATTAAGGAATTTCTAAAGTGTTTCTAGATCTAGCATACTATTATCTATTGATCTTTAATGGGATTATGTTCCTATAGATATGAGAACTGGATAATCATTTATTGTGATTATTTCTCTCATTAATTCTACAACTGAAAACCCCTGGATGTCATGTCCTAGTCTTTCTTCCTTTCCTCTTCCAGTCTCAGAACAAATAACTTTATGCTTTCCAAAGCCTAATTTTTGCCATTGGTCAAAATCCTTCCTATCTCATCCAGAAACTTGCCCCTTAATCATGTCCCATTTTCACTTCAGTTTTATTTTTTTTAACTATTCCCAATCCCTTATATTAATAAGCCCATTTTCCCTCAAGGTAGAAAAAAAGTTACCTATTTTCTTTGCTTCCAATTTTTTTAACTCCCACTCACTTTATAAACCTCCCATTATGGTTCCTAAAACTCTTTTTGATAATCTGCCATTTCCCAAAGCCTTCAGCCATTTCCCTTTTTCTTTTTAGTTTTCTATTCCCTCCTACTTTTGCCAATTCTCTTTTGCCACCCTGACAGAATGTTCAAAACTGTTTCCTCTGCTTCTCCCTTCAAAGTTCTTACAAATTTTTAGTACTTTTTTTTTAATGGCCATTTTCCAAAAAAAGTTGTCTGTGCCTTGACTTCCTCATTATTTCATTTCTCTTCCCATATATTCTGAATTTTATTTAATCATTTTTTGTTTCATGGACTATACACTTATATGTTCCTTTTTTGTTTCTGTTTTATTACACATGGAACGAAGTCTTCTAAAACATTAGTCTTGATCTCAATCTTACATGAAATTTTTGGTTTATTGAATTTTAGCTATTTACCTGTATTTAAAACTAGATATGCCAAACCTTCAGAGTTTCCTTCTCTGAAGCATCAGTTTCTAATAAGATAGTATGACATAAGCAGTGCTATGTGCTGACTTTCTCCTGTGTCACAATCCATGGAAACTGGCTCCACAGCCTGATTTCACCCAAAGGTCAGGAAATCCCATCTCTGATTCTTTTCTTTAGCACCTTCCTCATCACTATGGGTGCTTGATGATGCCTCTTGCAATTCATATATTCCTAACATTGTTCATGGAGGCTTCATGATGTTTTAGACATTGCAACCTTCAGATGTGAAACATTCCCTTCTACATAATTGAATTAGAAGAGACCTTTATTTCATTTCATAAAGACACATCATTTTCCATGGGAATTAGTTTTAGAGGCACCCACTTCACAATTCTAGAGTGATGTGATATGTCTGTCATTTCTTCATTATTGCTATCAAGGCTTATTTCAAGTGATACCTCCAACAAAATATCTTCCTGATTATCCTAGTTCTTAATGGTCTCCCTCACCTGGGACACAGGATATTTTATACAAGAAGTCAAAATTAATTTGCATATGTATATGTATGCATGTATAGGTGCATACACATGCATCTAAGCATGTAGATAGAGGACTGGACATAGAGTCAGGAAGATTGAGGCTGAGAAAGGACTAACTACGTGACTGTCAGCAAATCAATTGACTTAACTCTCAGTTTCCTGTCATGAAAAAGAGAGATAATAATAGCATTAACATCATAGGCAAGGTTATTGTGAGCAACAAATAAAATCATATGCATAACATTTTACAAACTGTCCCTGTTGCTGTTAATCCTTTAATCTCAAAGAGGACCAATGTGTAATATTAATGGAATTTAAAGGTCCCCCAGTATTGGCTTAGATTTCGGGTTGTGTGTTGAAACCCAGAGCTTGTGAATCCCGCTTGTTGGATGGATTTGTTGACATGAAGAGGGAGGGATGAACTGGGAGGAGCTGGTGCCCTCGATTTAGAGAGTCACAAGCAGAGCTAAGGCCCAAGCAGAGAAAGAAGCAGAAGAACTTTGGGGAGCAGCATTGTGGAGGATTTCTGAGGGACAGTTGGAGCTGTCCAGGACTTTTGAGAGCTGCCACCCAGAGCTGCCAAGGAATGAGGAGGCATGGCTGTGATGCAGGTATTTTGTCTCTCTCTTTTGATGTTGTTTTACCAGATTCATCCACTGGTGAAGGATAGTGCTGCTGTTGCAGTGGTTCTGGAAGCTTCCTTTTGGTTCAGAAGCCCTGAAGAAGGATTTTCTTGTTGTATGTTTACATAAATGCTGGAAGAGGATCTTACTGAGATTTTCAGGGGTCCTGAGACTGTTCTGCAGGCAGAGAGTGAATTGATGAGGACACTGGCAATGTATATTATGCTTTTGTAAAGCTTTGTCTCCCCAGGAACAAAGATTGCTGAGAACTTGCCTTGTGTCAAGATGAAGAAAAGACTTCTCGTCAGTTATTAAATCCTGTGATGATATCTTAACCTTGGTGTACCTCAGGGGTACATAGCCTTTGTGCTCTCCACTGCCCCTTTTGAGAAGGTGCTTGGCATTAACTTATGATAATTGTAATTCATTTGTGGTCCAGGGAAGGGAAACTTGACTTTTTTGTGCTCTGCAATTAACCAAATGAATATACTTTGTTTATGATTGGAAACTAAACTTAATCTCCATTTGAGAAGAGAGACTTTGTGATTGACTAAATGAATTTACTCCAAAGGGGTGGAGTAGTACTTTGAAATTATAGAATCACACTTGGTGAATGTTGTATTTTTATGTTCTCTGTTCTGTGAAGGTTTTGCCTTACTTTGTCACTGAACAAATTATAGAGTTACTATGCTGGTCTTCTGAATCTTGGAAGTTGCCTTTGTTTGGCATTACACAATGACATTACAATTTTGTGCTCAAGGCTGTGCCTCGTCAGTCCAATATGAACTAGAAAGGATCTACTACACATTCTGCACAAACAATGTTTGAACATTTTCAATAGAAATATCTCTAGATTTGCACATTTCACATTTTCTTTTTGACATTGCAATTCTATAGGACAACTAGATGGCACAGAGGATAGAATGTCAAGCCTGAAGTTAAAAAAAAATAAGTTTTTGTGGGTTTGAATCTGATCTCAGACACTTACTAGCTATGTGAACCTGGGCAAGACACTTAACCTTGTTTGCCTCAGTTCCTTATCTATAAAACCAGTACATTCTGGTTACATGACCAGCCCATCACTTGCACTTTCTGAAGTAGTTTGAATGCTTGGCAATTTAGTTTGAGAGAACACTTCAGTGTCTGATACATAGTAGATTATCTTGCCAAGTGATCTTCAGAATCTTCTCAGGACAATTCAAACTGAAGCAGTTCAATTTGTTGGTGTGGCATTGATAAATTGTCCAGGTTTCACAGCTATACAAGAATGAAGTTAATACAATGGCTTTGTACACATTAAGTTTTGTATATGGCCTAATACCACTTCTCTCAAAAACTTTCTTTTAGAGTCTCCCAAATAAAGAGCTAACTCTTGCAATGTATTCATCAACCTCATCATTGATGAAAACATCACTGGAAAGTATAGTACCAAGGCAATTTATCCACAGCATTCAAAATTTCTCCATTTGCTGTAACAAGTGTTTCCACATATAGATGGTATTATTCTGGTTGGTGAAGGGCCTCAGTTTTCTTGTCAGACCAAAATTAGCACAAGTAAGAAAGAATTAATTCATACTCTTTCATCCCAATCTTAGAGGCTGTATTGAGTACACAATCATTGGCAAGCAAAATATCACATACCAACTTTCTCTCCCCTTCAGTCTCAACTTGTAGCCTTTTCAAGTTAGATAGCATACTAATTTTAAAGTGCATGATAAATGCCAGCTATTATTTTATGCACATGTATATGTTATATGTTTGTATATGTATAAAATATCTGCATATACACATCTTGACAAAGGGTAAATAATTTAGAAATTGTTTCAATACCTTAAAAAGCAGTTGCTTTTACCCATTTATATTGTAATCACTACTGATGTTGTTTCCAATTATTTCAATAATAATTTTTAAACCCTACAATATATTAGGCATCATTACTAGGAAAGAAAATGGATAAAATGTAGAGGAAAAAAGAAAAGAAGAAAGAAGTGAAGGAATAAAGGGAGAGAACAAAGAAGGAAGGGAGGGAGAAGAAGGGAAGGGAGGAAGAAAAGAAGGAAGACAACTACATAACAGAGAGCAAAGTGGATATCAAAGACTGATTAAACTAATGAATAGTCCACATAACAGCATGCAATTTCTACATATCAAAAAGAGCTCTGATGAAATAGGGAAAACAAGTCAAAGTCTTCTCACTGTGATTTATTAAAGATCACCCCCCACCCCATGTAAATTATGTGATTGTGCATTAATGAAAGGACACACAAATTCTTTACAAAAAGGTAATGTGAAAAAATCAGATTACATGAATTTTTCAAATATTTTCTCCTTTTAATTCTGTAGAAAGCACATAATAGTTATGCAAAAGAACAAATAAACTGTGCCCCATGACATAACACTCATTTCTTTCTCCAGATTATTAGTTTCAAAGTGTCCCCATGAAAAAAGTATAATGCGAAATAAGTGATCTACTTTATTCAGTACCTCATTGCTTCATGTTTCAAATTTCATTGAAGGATCCATGTACAATCATAAATTCATATAAAGTAGCTTGTTCTATTACAGTCAAACTTCTTCAGAATATTTTCATGGGTAGAGAGGTTTTTAATCACAAACAAGGAAATGTATTGAAATGCTCTCTCCTCATACTGAGCTTTCAGCTCAGATTTATTAATATGAAAATCAAACAAGAATAAATATTAAATGGAATAATTGATGAAAGAAAGAATTCAGTACTCTAGAACTTTATCCAAATGCTTCACTTTACATTTTCTTGAGGGTGCTCAGGGTCCATCTGAAGGAAACATAATAGAAAATTTATCAGGAAAAATGGCCTCTTGTTTAATGTGTCCTCCCTACTCTTAGAGGATGATTCAAATCCAAGTCAATGCTTGAGGTACAAAATATAATGGAGCATTGTCTGATTAGAGACAGACATACAGGAAGACAGAGACAGTTGTGTGTTGACTTGATGGAAAGAGATTTAAAGAGGCACAGAAAGAGTTATAGACATAGAGAAAGAGAAAGAAATGCAGATAGGCAGAAACACAGACACAGAAAGACAGAGAAGCAAAGGTGGAGAAAAAAATAGAGAGGTGGGTTAGAAGAAAACCAAGAGTTCTAAGCTGAACCAAGTAATCCTTCACCTGAAGAAACCTTTGAAATCATATGTGGTTTATTCCTAAGGCAGTTTTAGGACTGTGCAAGAACTGACCTCAGACACTAATCCACTATGGAATCCTTGATTTGGCAATTAGTGTTCGATACACACACACGTGTATGTATGCATGCATGCATGTATATATTTATGTATGTATGTATATCCGCACATACATACATATGTAGCTTTTTCCCATGAGACAATGCAGGGGTAGTCCAGGACTTTGATACCGTCCTGCCCCATTCATACTCACTCCCAGTATCCTAACTCTACTCTCATAGGCCCTAAGCAGAGGCCTGGTTGCCTAATTTTCTTAATGAGACACCCAGTCTACTTGAATATTCAGGTTTCTTGATAAGGACAGATGACTGACCCAGTAGGTGGTAAGTAAGGGAATGCAGGGCCTCCTGTCATCTGGAAGGGTTAGGTGCTGTCAGCATCATGGTCACTCAGTTCCCCTCAGCCTAAGAAAGGCAAGTCAGTATGAATGCACATAATCATTTTTGTTATGAAGCTTCTTTTATCCTGAAATTTTGTCGTGTTTTCCTAACTTATCTTCTTGTCTCTATTCATACCTCTAAGTAATCTTCCCAACATATTTTTTCTTGTTATGTCATAGAAGAATAAAATGTTTATCCCACAATCACATTATTTTGTATTAAATAATACATTTTGGATTTAATTACTCATCTATAATCCAACATGTGTGCTAGGTGACTAATTATGACCAAATATGCATATCTGGTTCCAGTCTCTATAGATCAAGTTGAAATGCTTTTCAATTGTTTCTGCATGCTTATCTACCAAGATAATAAATGCCTAAATTTATATCTAATGATATGTATTCTTCATTGACAATTTATGGGGAATGTACAATTAAAATAATATTTGTGGGGAGTCAAGATGACAGAGTAAAGTCAGGGACTCACCTGAGATCTCCCCCAAACCCTTTTAAATACCTTAAAAAACTTACTGCAAACAAATTCTAGAAGAGCAAATTCAAAAAAGACAGTGAAACACATTTTTAGCCCAAGACACCTTGGAAGGTCAGCAGGAAATATCTGTTGTGCTTTGGGGAGAGTGGAGCATTGTAATGCCATGCATGAGCAGCTTTACAGAAAAATGCTATTGTGAACAGCTTTTAAAGTTCTGATTACATAGTATAGTGAACACTCTATTCCAAAACAAATCAAAGCAAAACATTCACAGTAAATCAAAGTACATTATTCACAGTATTACAATTTATCACAAAAAAATAAAAATATACCACTCACAACAACTTATTACAGAAAATGGCCACATTGTTTCCACTAACGTGGTCACAAAGTTTTGAACAAAGAACAATCTTCCTATAACTCAAGCATTCACAAAATCCTTAATTCAATCACAAAGTACAATAGTCAAAGTTTTCCACTCATGAGACCTACTATGTTACAAATCAATTACTTATTCAGTCAATCACTAAGTACAACCATTTAGTCAATCAATCATCCTCCATTATTGACTATTCAATCAATAGAAAATACACAGGCCCTCCAAACCTAGGTCACTAGTAAATTCACAATTTCTCAGGCAGTACACAGTATCCAAGTAAAGTCTTCTTTCAGCTTGACTCGGGGTGGTTTCTCAGATTTCCTGTATTCCCTTCCATGGTTCCAGATCCTACCTGGATTGGCCAAACTGTTTCCTTTGTTCAAAGGCAGACAGCTCCCAGGTCCTGTCCAGCTCTCTTCCTTTCCTGCTCCTTATTGGAGATCACAGTGTCTAGTACATCTCAAATCTTTCATAGTCTTTGTTCTCGGGAAGTCAAGGCTTAACAAAGCCGCAAACAGGTTTATACAATGTACCTGCATCACAGTAATGCTTCCTCAGTCTTTGGCAGCTCTGGCGGGCTCTTGGAAATCCCCATCAGCCTCAGCAAATCTGGCTGGCCCTTGGAAATCCTTAGCAGTCCTGGCTTGCCCTTGGACACAGCAGAAGTTTCAGCTCATTCCAGAATCAAAATCACTCCATCTAGGTTTTCAAAATCAAAATCATTCTCTCAGCCTGGCAAGGGCTTTCATCTTTAGCCTCCTTGCCTCCTCTTCAGCCTCCCCAGCAGCAGCAGCTTCTGCCTCCATGGAGTCTGCTTCAAAAGATCTAACTCCACGTGGAGCCAACATGGTGGAACAGAAGCAGTAACTTTTCTAAGCTCCTCCATGAATCTCTTAACTAAACTTTTAAAAGTGAATCTGAACAGATTTTAGAGTAACAGAAACCATTGAGAGACAGAGCATAGCAGAATCCCAGCCCAGGAAAGTGCCCATGTAGGTTTGGGCAGAGGAAGAATGGAGCATACAGGGGCTACAACAGCATGGACTAGAGAACAGACTACAGCAGAGTGAGAAGGAGCCCCAGCCAGATGACTCACCCACACCAAGGGAAATTCACAGCTGTCTCACCACAGGATGGGAGGATCAGTTGGAGCTTGGTAAAAGAAAGTACAGGGTCCACAACAGAGGCAGCAGCTTCTCCTGGGGCTATCAGTCCACAACCTGGAAGTTTAAAAATCAGCTACCTAAATTTCCAGAAGCCAAGATGTCAAAGTAAACCCTAACTGCTCTCATTCCCCTTCCCTGAAACAGAAAATGCAGAGATAAATGTCTACCCAGAGTAAAATCCTGAAATGGAGGAAATAGCCTCAGGCTTAGGAGTCAGTGAGAAAGGGTACAACTGAGGCAGTAAGTAGTTTGAAGTGAAGGATGGGAGGGGTCCCAACAAGCCCCACCTCAGCTGACCAACAGGAGCTCCCAAAGCCAAGGGTGCTGGAGCCAGCAAGCACTAACAACAGAGAACCAGGTAGGCTTTAGCAGTACCAGGGGCATCTGCAGACACGAGTTGTGCTGGCTGCCAGCTGCTGAGCCTGCCTAAACTGTTGCTCGGGGGCATAGAGGTGGAAATCTGAAGAGGCCAGACCATCTTGTCCCCACAGATTACTCTGCCAGCCTCAGGGCAACTCAGGGGAAACACTGAGAATCCTGGCCTTGGCTTCAGTCTAGACAGCCAGAAGCTACAACACACAAAGTCAACAACCAGGCCCTTAGCTCTCAGTCTGAGAAATCAGGAAATATGAAATCACAATGAGAAAGATGGAAGATGAGAAGGGAAAAGCAAGAAAATCAATCCGAGCTTATTATAGCAAGCAAGAGCAGCCAAATGCAGAGGGCAACATGGACTCTATACTCACACCAGAGACCACAGAAGGAAATATAAAATGGTCTCAAGAACAAAAAGTGTGCTTGGAGAAGCTTAAGAAAGATTTTAAAAGCCAAATTAGAGAGGGAGAAGATAAATTTCAAAATACAGTGACCAAATTAGAAAAAATGTCACTGAAGGAAACCAATCCTTACAGAGTAAAATTTGCGAAATGGGACAAAAGATTCAAAATCTACCTGGACAAAATGACTCCCTAAAAAAGGAGCTTCAAACGCGAACCAAGGAAAATAATTTGCTAATAATCAGAATCAGTCAAATTGAAACTAAGAACTCTATGATATATCAAGAGTCAGTCAAGCAAAACATGAAGATTGAAAAATTAGAACAAAGTGTAAATTATCTCACTGGAAAAACAACTGACCTGGAGAACAGATCCAGGAAAGATAATCTAAGAATTATTGGTCTACCAGAAATCCATGATGAAAAAAGCAGCCTGGACAATATCCTCCAAGAGATTGTCAAAGAAAACTGTCCTGAAGTCCTAGAATCAGAGGGCAAAATAGTTATTGAAAGAATTCACCAGTTTCCTCCTGAGAGAGATCACATGAAATATAGTAGCCAAATTCCAGAATTTCAAGGTTAATGTGAAAATACTGCAAGCAGCCAAAAAGAAACAATTCAAATATCATGGAACTACAGTCAGGATTACAAAGGACCTAGAGGCTTCTACACTAAAATATCGGAGGAATCTGTAAGGCAATAGAGCAAGGACTGCAATCAAGGATCAACTACCCAGCAAAACTGAGCAGAATCTTTCAGTCAAGGAGATCATCATCAATGAAATAAGGGACTTCCAGACTTTCCTGATGAAAAATCCAGAGCTCAATGGAAAATTTCACCTCTAATTACAAGACTCAAGAAAGACATAAAAAGGTAAACAAGGAAAACACACACACACACACACATGCATGCACGCACACACATATAACTTGGGTTTCAATAAGAACAAACTGCTTACATCCCTATATAAGAACGTGATACCTGCCAATACTGAAATTTTGAAACCTTTAAAAAGGATATACATAGATAGAGGGTGTGGGTATAAATGAACTAATCTGATGATTAAAAAAACTTATTAAGGCGTTCAAAGGGACTGTACCATAAGAAAAGGAAAGGATGAGGCAGAAAAAGGTAAATTAAGCCACACAAAAAAGCATAAAAACATACTGTAGTAGAGGGGAATGAGGGAAGGATATGAACATCATATGAATTTTATTCTCATTGTTTCTGCTTCAAAGAAGGATCAACATAGTTAGTTAAATTTAAGATTATAAAGTGAAAAAACCGAAAAAAACTCATTATAATAGAGGGAAAGGAGGGAGGGAGAGAAGCACTGTATGAAATTTAGTCTCATTGGTTTGGAGCCAAAGAGGGAATAACATACTCTGATAAATATAAAAATCCATTTTGCCCTAATGGCAGTAGGAGGAATAAGGTGTGGGTGGTTAGAAGGGATGGAAATAGTAGTAAGAGGAAAGTGTAGGTAAATGGGGGGGTCACAAGGAGGGAATACTGAGGGAGCTGGTGGTCAAAAGGAAAACTCTTAAGGAGGGGAAGGGAGAAGAAAGAAAAGAAACACAAACAGTGAGGGAATAGGATGGAGTGAAAGACATACATAGTAATCATAAATGTGAACGTGAATGGGATGAACTCCCTCGTAAAATGGAAGAAGATAGCAGAATGGATTAAAAACCATAATCATATAACATGCTTTCAACAAGAAACACATTTGAAACAAGAGGATAGGCATAGGGTAAAGGTAAAAGGCTGGAGTAGAATATATTATGTTACAGGTAAAGTAAAAAAAAAGGGGGGGTGGCAATCCTTATTTCAGATTAAGAAAAAGCAAAAATATATCTAATTAAAAGACATAAGGAAGAAAACTATATCCTGCTAAAAGGCACCATTGAGAATGAAGCAATATCATTACATAACATATATGCACCAAGTGGTATAGCATTCAAATTCCTAGATGAGAAGTTAAGGGAATTAGAGGAAGAAATAGATAGCAAACTATACTAGTGTGTGACCTCAATCTCTCCCTCTCTGAACTTTATAAATCTAACCTCTAAATAAACAAGAAAGAATTTAAGAAGGCAAACAGAATTTTAGAGAGGCTACATATGATAGATCTCTGCAGAAAACTGAATGGGGATAAAAAGGAATATAGTTTCTTCTCAGAGGCACATGGTTTACACACAAAAATTGAACATGTACTAGGGCACAAATACCTCACAATTCAGTGCATAAAGGCAGAAATTTTAAATGTACCATTCTCAGATCATAATGCAGTAAATATCATATGCAATCAAGGGCCATTAAGGTTACAACCCTCCTTTATAACCTGACTAATGTCTAAAGAGGAAGATTTGCAGATTCTATACTTGATTACATGTGGCCGTGGTCAGGAGGGGTGAAGCATAGAGGGAGGGGGAAAAATTTGAAACTCAAGGAATTGTGGAACTGAATCTTGTAAACTAAATGTAAACAAACAAGTTAATAAAGAAAAAAAAGAACGAAAAAGACGAAGAAAAAGAAAAAAAGAAGATCTAACTCTCCCTCTCTGCAGCTTTCCTTATAGGCCCACAGCATTAGCTTCCTGTTTCAGCCAACCCCTTCCTGTTATGTCAGCAACAAGAAACAGGAGTTAATACCTTCTGTTTCCCCAACAGAGGCTTCATCAATTACTAAGTGCTAAGTACCTGCCACTTTTGCCAACACAAAGGGATCTTCAAATTCAAATTACATTACCATTACAAGCACAATCCTGTGCTGGCCACAACAGCACAGCCCTGGCCAGAGAAACCAGAAGCAGGCTTGTACAAAATCCCTGAAGCTTCAGGCAGTGAACCCTCCACCCTGTAATCAGAGCCTTACTTTAACAAAGACTTAAAAGTTAACTAGCAAGCTGGAAAAAAGAGCAAATAATGGAAAAAAACCCTCTGAATATAGAAAGCTAAAATGGTGACAAGGAAGATCAAAACATACACTCAGAAGAAGGCAATAAAGTCAAGATTTCTATATTAAAAGCCTCCAAGAAAAATGTGAGTTGTTGTTAGGTCATGGAAGAGCTCAAAAAGGAAGTTTGAAATCATTGAAGAGAGAGAGAGGGGAATAATTGGGAAAAGAAATGAGAGTCATGAAAGAAAATCATGAAAAATGATCCAAGAGCTTGCTAAAGGAGACACAAAAACAATACTGATGAAAATATACCTTAAAAAGTAGAGTAAGCCAAATAGTAAAAGATAGCCAAAAATAAACAATGAAACAAAATGAAAAGAATGAAAAAAAAAATAGAGTACAACAGGAAATATCTGACTGAAAAAAATGACTTGGAAAAGAGGTGCAGGAGGAATAATTTCAAAATTATTGGTATACATGAAAGACATGATCCCCCCCAAAAAACCTTCATCTCATCTTTCAAGAAATCATTAAGGACAACTGCCCAGGTATTTTGGATCCAAGGGTAAAATAGAAATTGAAAGAATCTGCAGATAACTTCCTGAAAGAGATCACAAAATGGAAACTACCAGGAGAATTATAGACAAATTCCATAGTTCCCAGGTCAAGTAGAAAATATTGCAAGACACCAGAAAGAAAGAAATATCCAACTGTCACGAAGCCACCAGTCTGGAAAAGACAATATTTATTAGCTTTTACATTAAAGGAGCAGAGGGTTTGGAATAAGATATTTTGGAAGGCAAAGGAGCTAAAATTACAACCAAGATTCACCTACCCAGCAAAACTGATTATAATCCTTCAGGAAAAAAAAGGACATTCAATTAGATGACTTCTGAAAATTCTTAATCAAAAGATCAATGCTGAATAGAAAATTTGCCTTACAAGTATAAGACTCAAGAGGAGCATAAAAAAGGTAAACAGGAAAGGGAAAATATGAGTATTCTAAAGATAATTAGCTGTGAAAGCCTTTGTTACTCTGATCAATATAATTATACACCATAACTCCAAAGGATTGATCATGAAAAATATCCTCCTCCTCCAAATAGAGAATTGATGAAATCAGTGCCAGATATTGAAGCATATCTTTTCCTTTCTGTTTCATGCCCCTTCTCCTGGAACATAGCTAATACAGAAAGATATTTTACATGACTTGTGTAAAAAAAAATAACAGTATTTGTGCATGCAGCCTTTCCTGATCTGACCTTCAAGCTCAAAGTGATGACTCTATCACTTAACCTAAAACTTCCACCCATTTCTCTACTTTTAAATTTACCTGTAACTCCCTTGACCTTCACTCTTTTTGTTGCTATCAGATGTCACATCTTGAAAGTGTGTAGGTTGTTTCTGATTTGTCTTATCTGTTTCTTATATTGTTCTGGGGTTCAACATAGTCCCTTACACATAATAGGAATTGTAAAATGGTGATTTAGTTACTGAATGTATCATCTTGATTACTGAAAGGCAAAAGAAGGGCAGAGGGAAATAAGTATTCAGTTAATCACTTGTGATATGCTGAAAAGACAAGCAGGGGCAGCTTTCCAGAGGACTGCTGCTGTGAACAACTTTAAGGTTCTGATCACATAGTATAGTGAACTCTCTATCTATTCAGCAGTAAATTAAAGCAAAACATTCACAGAAACCAAAGTACAGCATTCACAATGTTATAACATAACAACCTATCACTAAAGTTGCTGCATACTTTTCACCAAAGAGGCCACATAGTTTTAAGCAAAACAACTCAATCATCCTTAAGAAGCAAGCCTCTCTAAGGGACAAAAAGAACAAAGGTCAAAGTTCTCCACCCCTAGGTCACATTGTCTTAATCTCTCAATCAAAAAGTCTTCTTTCTTTTTGATTGGAGATTAGTTTCCAACAATCCTTAACTCAATCATCTTTAATAGGTACAAGGTACAGAGTACAAAAGTTCTCCCACCCCTAGGCCACAGTAAATCATGATCTTCTCAGTTAGCATTAAGTACCCAAGGAGAGGTCTTTTCATTTTGACTCAAAGGTGGCTCTCAGATTCCATGGTTCCTCTTCCATGGTACCAGCTTTTGCCTGAATTTACCCAACTGTCAACTGGATTCAAAGGTAGGAAGCTCTGAGCTCTTGCCCAGCTCTTTGTCCAGTTCCTCATCCAGTTCCTTGTCCAGTTCCTGTTCCATATTGGATTTCACAGTGTCCAGTCCACTTCAAGTCATTTACTGTTTCTGTTTCTGGGAAGACAAAGCTTAACATAGCCAAAACAACATTTATACCCACTGCCAGCACTGTCATCAATTGACTATCTGCCTGTAAAATCAACACAGACACACCAACAAGGTCTGAGAACTCAACACAAATTGTCAGCCTTTGCTTAGGACCTCTGAAATCCTCCTCCAGGACATCTGTAAACAGACAACAAGAAAATCCTCTTTCAGGGCTTCCAGCAAGGTTCCAGGGCTTCTACACAAAGTAGTGCAATCACAAATCAACACAGACAGAACAGCCAAACAGAGCACTGGGATATCACATGTTTTCTTTTTCTCAATTCTGCTCTTTCTCAGCTTGAGCTTCTCCTTTTATATGGTCATTAGTTCCTTCCAGTTTCATCCCTTCTTATTTCATCAGCAAGTTCCTCTGACTGTGGGGTTCACAAGTTCTGTTTCTTAACAAAGACTTGACATAATCATGGGCAAGCCTCAAAAGAAACTGGAACTGAAACAATGTGCTAAATAATTAAATAGCTGAAACAAGGTGCTAAGAATTTCTTTGCTTGCCATTACATATACCAGACATTGAGCTTTGCGCCTTAGAAATATTATATCGTTTGATCCACACCTACCCTAGGAGGTAGGTTCTGGTATTTATTCCAATTTACAGATAATGGAACTGGGCAAAACAGAGGCTAAATAACTTTCCCAAACTCAGAGAGCCATTAAGTGTTTAAGGTTGTTTTTGAACTCAATTTCAGTGCTTTATCCACTTTGCCAATTAGGTAATTTAATACAAACATATGGACATTATCCATGAATCTGTGACTTATATTTTCTTGCTATATTTCAATATCATTGATTTCCTTTTTAATTGTATTTTATCCTATACATTTAAAAACATTTTTGAGAAGATTCCATAAGCTTCATACAACTGCCAAGCGTCCAAAACACACACACACACACACACACACACACATTAAGAATCCTAATTTAAAATTACTTGGAAACTTTTGACAATATATATGTATATATATATATATGCATATATATATGAGAAGAGAAGCTGTTTTTTTTAATTAAAGAATTCTAAAATTTAATGGATTGTTTTGGAAAAAACTTGCTTTTTTACCCATATAGATAAATATGGGTAAATATTTTCATTCTTAGGGGAATCTTTGTCAAAATATGACATAAACACCAGAAGTTCTTCTAGGCCAGAGGTAGTAATCTCAAATTGCTATGGACCATTAGTGACCACATTTTGACTAAGATAACAAAAATATCAACATTATCTATGTTATATTGTAATTCCATTTATCTTGTTTAACATTTAGCAATTACATTGTAATCTAATTGGCTTCACTCAATTTTACTAAAATTCACTCCATGTGACAAGTTTGCCACTTTTCCCTAGTCTACCATGGAAGTGAATTTATGAGATTAAATCATATCTATTTTTTTTTACAGAATTTGAGATTTTAACTTTATTACTTCCAGTATAGATGTTATTTTGTGACATCAATATGAAAGGCTTCTATTCTTTTTTTTTTGTTATTTAAACTTTTCTGAATTACCCTAAAATACTATCATTGATAGGGATTTTTTTTTCCTTTGGGATAGAACTCAGGGATAGCTTCTAAAAGGCATTGTACAATACATTCTCAATTCTCTAATGTTTCAGATCTCCCTTGAATCTAGTATGCTTAATCTAATGTATTAATCTAATAATAACTTGACCAAAGAAACAATACTAATTTTTCTTGAATAACAGCTGTGGGGTCCCATCTGTAAAAAAGCCATAAAATATAGTAATATGGTAAAAGTCATAAAATCTTAAACTCTTTGAAAGATAGAAACCTGAACATGACCTGTTAGTGATAGCATAGACACTGAATTATATTTTAGACATTGTCATAATTTAAGATACAATGACATATGAAAGACATATCAAAAATATTATCACATATATGTGACTGGGATATGATCTATACACAGACTTATGTTTGGGTGTAATATTGATTTAACTCTTAAGATCATTACAAAGTCAAAAACCAAAAATATCCACCAATAAGTAGTGATGTTTCTATAATTATTATGGGTATTTTGGTTTTTTTTTTGCAAAGATTCAATGATTGGTGTGGTCAGTGCCCCAGAATGAATATGATTGATATCTTGGCAGGGACCCATCACATTAACACAAATGTAATCACCCAATTGATTAAACTACCTATAATGAATCTGTATCACTTTGGTCTCTTTCTTCAGTATATATTAAAAAAACACTACAAAGTTATGGCAGAAGAACAGTGGGGGAATTCTGGAAATTAAAATTGGTATAGTTGGACAGAATACCAGCAGAATACCAAGGAGTAGTTGAGGTCAACTAGTGAAGGGAAATAAAGACTGTTGGCTTACATGGGGGCAGTCTTTCCCATGCCATTGAGGAGAGCCAACACCAAGAAAGGAAACAAGTTTTTTTGGGTGACGTGGGAGAGCCGTTGCTTAAACCATTTAATTAAGTCAACATAAAAGTGCCTTTCTCTTCCATTCTCCTAACCTAACTGCAGAAGCCTCAGAGGAGTGGGAGTATGGGGGAGAGAAAAAAATAACTTATTTTTAGTGAAGGATGTTGGAATGAAAGGAGCATGGTCAGAAAGAAAATCATGACCTCTTTGTACTGGGAGCACAAACAGGGGATATGATAGTAAATAGTCTGGGAAATTTGAAATTAAAGAAATGTTAATTTTTTTCTCTGAATTTCTATTTTCATTCCACTCCCTTCCCTCTTTAATTATTGTTTTATTGTTTTACAGCTAGATAATAAGGTCATTTGACTGACTAGTGAGAGGATAGTATGGGGGCTGTGTCAGTGAAAGTCTCAAGGTGAAGAGAGGGAAGAGGCATGCAGTTTGCAGTAGAACTGACACAAACCTTTTTTTGGCCCATGAAAAAGGGGTATTTTTGTGTGAATTGAGAAACAACCAAAAGGTAATTGAGTTTGATTGGAATATCTAGCTAGAATTTAGGAAGTTTTTCAAACTAAAATTAAGTACTTATCCATTAAAAAAACCCTCTTTTAATTGGGGTATGTGTTAAAATGGGAAACTCATCTAAATTATATGTGATTCCTATTCATAAGGAGGAACCATAGAGAGTTATTGGTAAATTGATAGGCTATGGGTTTCTTCCAAGATAATGGAGCCTATATTTGAACTAAATTAAAACACATTCTTAAATATGATAATTGGGATAGTTTAATAGTAATGAAATTTGAAGGTCCATTTGTATTGCTAAATTAAGAGATACTAGTGCTTAATTTCAAATTAAGCATTTGTAAAAGAAACAGAAAGTATGAATCCCTGTTGCTGATATAACAGGAAGGGGCTGAAAAAAAGGAACCGTTGTTGATGACATAACAGGAAGGGTCTGAACAGGGAGGAGCAATACTGTATATAAGGAAAATGCCAGGTGGAAAGTCGAAACTTCTTGTGGAACTTCTTGAAGAACTTCTTGGGATGAGCACCTGAAGGCTGGGCTGCTGCTGCTAGACTGGAGTTTCCATGGAGAAAGTAATTTTGATTTTAAGAATCAGAGAAAGTGATTTTGATTTTGAGGACAGGAGAAAGTGATTTTGCTTTTGAGAATGGAGCTGTTGAAGACTTCCAATGGCCAGCTGGAGCTGAGGAGGCTGATTAGGATTTCTGAGGGCCAGCTGAAGTTGTTGAGGATTTCTGAGGGCCAGCTGGATCTGCTGAAAACTGAGGAAGCATGACTGTGGTGTCGGTATTCTGTACAAATATTGTGTCTTTCTTAATGTGAATGAATGTGCTTGTGGCTTTGTTAAGCCTTGTCTTCTCAGGAACAGGGACTGTGAAGGATTGGAGATGAATTAGAAACTGTGAGCAACAATGTGAACCAGGAACTGCATGGAGAGTTAGACAAGGAGCTGGGAGCTGTCTGCATTTGAACTCAGGTGCCAGTTGGATATATTCGGGCAGAAGCTGGGACCATAGAAGAGGAGCCATGGAAGCTGAAACCCTCTCCCAAGTTAAGATGAAAAGACCTCTCTGTGAGTACTGAGTAGTGATGAAATATTGATTTATACCATGTTTCCCCGATAATAAGATACTGTCTTATTAATTTTTTTGGAAAGAAAAACACCAGAGGGCTTATTTTCAGGGGAGGGCTTATGTTGTCCTGCCTCAGCTCTCCTCCGTGGCACTGCTCTCAATGGTGCCAGCAAGCAAATCACTGGGGAAGAACAGGATGACGCGCTCACTGCTGCAGCTCTGATTGGATGCAACTCAGAGCACAACGTGGGTTTCACCTGGGGGGGGGGACGGTGCATACAGAGGGTACCATAATGTAGAATGTAGCTCAGGGGATCACCTTCACTACAGTAGCAATCTCAATAGGACTTATTTTCGGGGGAGGGTTTATTTTAGAGGAATCTTACACAGTAAGGGGAGGGCTTATTTTCGGGATAGGTCTTATTATCGGGGAAACACGGTATGTGAGCAAGGGATAGATGGCTTGAATATTTTCCACTATCTTTTAAGAGGGTACTGAGTAGTGACTGATGATTCAATAGTGACTGATGAGTGAATAGGGACTAATTTGTAAATTATTGTGCCCCATGGGTGGATGACTTTGTCTTTTTGTGCTTTATTATTGAATTATTGAGTTATTAAGTGATTGATTGACTAAATGATTGTACTTTGGTCAAAACCATGTGAACACTTTGGTGAAAATTATGTGGTTGTTTTAGTGATAAGTTGTTGAATTATTATGTCATTTTGAATGCTGTATTTTGATTTTCTGTGAATGTTTTGCTCTGATTTGTTACTGAATAAATAGAGTGTTCACTATATTATGTAATCAGAACCTTGACAGCTGTTCACAACCATCGTCCTCTAGAAAGCTACTCATGCATGGCTTTACAGATAGATTAAATCTTAATATCAGATTAGCACAATATCCAATCTTTGGCAGTCGAATTGCCAGAAATAGTATATCCTATAATATGAAATGATTAATATGAAATAGTGTTTTTGTAAAATATAATACTATAGTCATTAAAATCATAACTGCAGATTCTGTATAATATCATTTGGAACATAAATCCTGGTCACATTTTAAAATAAATATGTCTGTCCTAATTTGATATTTAAGATAAGTCAGAATTTATTATACTATTTGGCACTAAGATGAATTAGGAAAACACACACACACATATGAAATGTGTTAAGTGGGTGAACTTAAATAAGTTACCTCAGTTAATTTCACATGACTTTAAAGTGCCTAACACAATGACTAGCATAGGGCAGTCACTATAAATGTTAACTATTATTATTAGTTCCTTAACTAAATGCATGAGCATTACATAACTGTGTGATGAGATGCACAGTTTTCTATGTAAGATAATTTAGAAAATGCTTGCAACAGAATTGAAGTCACCTGATTGGTAATGGATTTGTTCCAAGTTTCAAATTGATAAACTTTTGTATCAGTTATGTCAAGAAACTTCATATTTTCAATGTAATTAGAGTATGAATAGAAAGAAACTAAAAGACAGTAGGAAAGTTATTTGAAAACAATTATGTTATTTTATCAGCCCTGCTAACTCTGTTTTATGATGTTTTGTAACCACCATTTAGATAATTGGGCATTTCTACCATTGTCTATAATTAAGAGGAATTTACACCTACAACTATTTGACTATCATTTCTGAAAACTGCAAGCTTATTAACTAAGATATTTGAGGTTATTGTTTAAATGTTGAAAGCTTCCCTTAAGGATGATTGGATGATTTAATTACTAAAAGATTGAGTTACTAAATGATTGTATGTTGTTTAAAACTATGTGACCACTTTGGTGAAAACTATGTGGCAATTTTAGTGATAAGTTGTTGAGTTCTGACAAGGAAAATGATGTATTTTGATTTTCTGTGAATGTTTTACACTGATTTGTTATTGAATAGAGATTTCGCTATACTATGTAATCACAACCTTAAAAGCTGTGTACAGCATCAGTCTTCTGGAAAGCTGCTTGATCTTGATTTTACAACCTAATTCGGAAATTAAGCTCATCCATTATTCCCCAAATATCATTGGTTTTCTTTCATCTCCTGAGGGGTGGGATGGAAGAAAAGTATAACAATTATTGTAATTTTCTCATTGGTTATATTATTTTCCTATCTGTGCTTGTATTGCTTATATAATTTTTGTGGAGAAAAGGGATAATCATGACTGTAGCCAAAAAAGACCCTAAACACCCTAGTATAGAGCCACCCAAAGACTTGCAGAAGATATTCAGAAATATTGTATGAGAAGATTTGAGTGGTGGATTGTGGGACCCTGACTGGGAAAAAGCCAAACAATATGGTAATAAGTGAAGAGCCATAAAAACTTAAAATATGTGAAAGATGAAAGCCTGAACATGGCCTGTTAACAATCATAAATTAGATATGAAATTGTATTTTAGACATTGAGTCATAACTTAAGGTACTATAACCTATGAAAGCCATAGCAAATATATTGGGACCTATATGTAACCAGGACATGATTAATAAACAACCTTTTGTTTGGGCATAACATCCATTTACCTCCTAAGCTCATTACTACACCAAACCCAAAAATATCCACCAAGCGACAGTGATGCACTATATAGCTACTACTCCTGTTGTATGTTTTTTGTAATTACCATGGAAGTTTGGGGGATTCTTTATGGTAATTCAATGATTGGTCTGACTGAACATTGCCACAGACAAAGGACGATTAATACCTTTTTCAAAAAAAAATAGTATTTTATTAATTTAATTTAATTTTCAACATCCATTTCCACAATATTTTGAGTTACAAACTTTCTCCTTGTCTCTCCCTTACCCCTCACTCCCAGACAGCCAGTCTACTGAATACCTCTTTTCCCAATCTGTTCTTTCTTATATCCTTGCCCTTCCCTCCCCTAACTTTCTGGTAGGAAAAGATGGATTTCTATACCACATTGCTTGTATATCTCATTCCCAGGTTGCATGGAAAAAAATATTTAACATAAAAAAAAAACCTTTGAGTTCCAGAATTTTCCCATTCTTTCCTCCTAACTCAACACCACTGGGAAGACAAACAGTTCAATATAGGTTGCACATGTTCAGTTAAACAAAACATTACCATATTAGTTATATTGTGAAAGACTAACTATATTTCGCTCCATCCTATCCCACTCTCCACTTATTCTTATTTTCTCCTTTGACCTAACTATCCTCTCCCCCAATCTGCCCTCCCTACAATCATCCCCTCGCTTATCCCCTTCACCCCTGCTGTGTAAGATATCTAGTTGAGTGTGTATGTTTTTCTCTCCTTCAGCCAAATTTGATGAGAACAAGATTCACTCATTCCCTTTCACCTTCCTGCTCCTCCCCCTCCATTGTAACAGTTTCTCTTGACTCTTTTGTATGAGATAATTTACCCTATTCTATATCTTCCTCTCTCATCCCAATAAATACTTCTCTCACCTCTTAATTTTATTTTTTAGATAACATCCCTTAATATCCACCTCATCCTATGCCCTCTGTCTATGCATACATGTGCACATATATGCACACACTCATATCTATATTTATACATGCACACACCCTCCTTTAAATACATATATATATTCATGTATATATATGTTATATACAGAAAATAGTTTAATTTTAATAAGTTCCTTGTGATATCTTTTTCCTGTTTACCTTCTCATGATTCTCATGCTTCTTGTATTTCAAAGTTAAATTTTCTCTTCAGCTCTGGTTTTTTCATTAGGAATGCTTGAAAGTCCTCTATTTCATTGAATGTTCAGATTTTCCCCTGAATTCATTATACTCAATTTTGCTGGGTAGATGATTCTTGGTTTTAATCCTAACTCCTTTGGCATTCAGAATACCATACTACGATCCTTTAATGTAGAAGCTTCTAGATCTTGAGTTACCCTGATTGTAATTCCACAACAGTAAAATTGTTTCTTCCTTACTGCCTGTAATATTTTCTCCTTGAGCTGGGAACTCTGGAATTTGGATATAATATTCCAATGAGTTTTCTTTTGGAGATCTTTTTCCAGAGGTGATTGGTGAATTCCTTCAATTTCTATTTTGCCATATAGTTGTAGATTGTCTAGGAAAGTTTGCTTGATAATATCTTGAAGCATTATGTTTAGTCTCTTTTTTTTGACTTTCAGATAATCCAATAATTTTTAAATTTTCTCTCCTGTATCTATTTTCCAGGTCGGTGGTTTTTCCAATCAGAAAATCCACATTTCCTGGTATTTTTTAGTAGCTGTGTGACCTTAGGCATGTCTCTAAACCCCAATTGCCCTGATTTCTGCCCTCCAAAAAAAGACAAAATAAAACCAATAATGGTCCTTTTCAATTTTATCATTCACTATGTATACCTATTCACTACCTGTACCTTTCTATCATCCACAAATTTGATTGGTATAACATTCTTACCATTATCAATTTAAATGGTGAAAATATCAAATAGTACAAGACCAAATACAGATAACTGAGGCACTCCATTGGATAACACTAATAAAGATGACAAGAACTGCTGTTTATCTTTGGCTGTGCAATGAATTCAAAGGCATGTCATATAATCATTACATGAGATAGATCACATTTCTGGACATTTTCTATAATAATTAATGACATACTTTATTGGAGCCTTTATTTAATCTAGGCAAGTTATAATTATAGTAGTCGTGTGAACTATTAGTTTAGCAGTCCTGTCAAAAACAGGAATAAGATTATTCTAACTTGACCCAGTTTTGCTGAAGTCACTACTGGCTCTAGGTTTACAATTACCATTTCTTTATTTCCCCTTTGGACTTTTTCTAGGACTTGAAATCTACTATCCTATAATTTGTAGATCAGAATTTCCTCTATTTGCTATTTTAAAAAATTGTCAGCATTTTCTCTTCTTCAGTCCTCTAGTACCTCTCCCATACTAGACAATCATAAAAAGATCAATAATGATAATTCTAAAATAAATGATTGATACCAATCAATAATAGGCAGAAACTCTATAGTGGTAAAATTTTGTAAAACATGGTTTTCAAATATCATCTTGTTTGGTCTTCACAACAACGTGAGGAAGTAAGTGTTATCATCCTTTTACAGATGAAAAAACTGACATATCAGTTAATTGACTTAGAGTTATAGAACTGGTAGGTTCTGAGGACATATTTGAGCTCTAGTCATGCTTACTTCTGGTTAAATGAAATATCTTTTCCTTAGCTTGGCAATCTAAACAATTCTACCTGCTATTTCTTTTGAGACCTAAATACATAGAACATCAGGGTTCAGTAGTGAGTTCATCAAGGCAACTGAATCCTCATCTACTAAACCTATATATCTTATACAACATCTCTCCATTTGCCATTTTTGTAACTATTTTCAGTGACAAATCATATTTTATTTGCAGAAAAAAATCAAAATCAAAATGAGAATGAAGCAACTGTCCTCTCTGTTGATAATACTATCTCTAAAAAGAAAAAAAAAAGATTTGTTCCCCCATGATTTTAGGCAATTTAAAAGTCATTATCTTCATTCTATACCATTCAGAATCTAAAATTATTAATCAAAATCCTTTTGGAGGTGAATATTTCACAATCATTAGGAATCACTCTAAAGCATATTAAAAATGTGCATCAATAATTGCAGAAACTGGGGGGCAGAGTCAAGATGGCAGAATAGAAGAAGGACCTCCCCACTGTTCCAGGTTCCACCTTCCCATATCCATGTTAAAAGGGGATTCTAAAAAATTTTTGGAGCTGCAGAACCCACAAAATGATACAGAGAAGCTAACCTCCCACTGAGAACACCCCAGCAGGCCAGCAGCAATCGGCCAGCACAATGATCAGGGAGCCAAGCCCAGCCCCATGCCAAGGCTTTAGCTCCAGGGCAGGCCTGACCAGCCACAGATCAGCAACAGTTGTGGCCATTATCAACACATAGATTCGGAGGACAAAGTGAGAGGTCAGTGCAGTCTGGAATTTGGGACCCAGTAAGTGGGGGTGCGTGGCTTTTGCCCCTGGGGGGGTAACCCTGAGATGCCTGCACAGCCAGCCAGCACTACTGGCAGCTTCAGCTCCTGCCCTGCAGAGCATAGGGGGACTAAGCACCAGTCTGAGGGGTAATAGCTCTTGCTTTAACCTTCTTGGATCTGTATTGAAGTCTAGGGTGGAGGTCCTGGCGTGTGTGTCAAACTTGCCAGAGCGTGTGGAGACCTCAGAGAGCGCACCCATCTAGTACATTCAGCAGCTGAGAAAACCCCAGCATTTGGGACAAAAGCTCCCCTGTCTGGTGGCAGTGTCCTACTGTGGCAAAAAGCCCAGGGGTCACATGACTAAAGGGCAACATGACCAGGCAAAGGAAACAAAGCAGACAGAAGACTCCAACATTATACTCCTATGTGGGGGACAAAAAGGAGCAAAGAATGGAACAGGAGGAAGACAGTGAAGTCAGAACTCCTGCACCAAAAGCTTCAAAGGAAAATACGAGCTGGTTACAAACCATAGAGGACCTTAAAAAGCAACTAACAGAAGTGTAGGAAAAATTGGTAAGAGCAATGAGAACAATGCAAGAAAATTAGTAAATGAGAGTCAACAGCCTGACTGAGGAAAATACAACCTTAAAAAAAAAGAATAACTCAAATGTCAAAAGAGGCTCAAAAAGGGAATGAGGAGAAGAATGCCTTGAAAAGTTGAATTTGCCAGATGGAAAAAGACTCTCAAAAGCTCACTGAGGTGAATCATTGCTTCAGAATTAGATTGGAGCAAATGGAAGCTAATGACTTTATGAGGAATCAAGATGCTGTTAAACAGATCCAAACAAATGAAAGAACAGAAGGCAATGTGAAATATCTCATGGGAAAAACCACTGACCTGGAAAATAGATCCAGGAGAGATAATTTAAAAATTATTGGAATACCTTAAAGCCATGATCAAAGTAAGAACCTAGAAATCATCCTCCAGGAAGTTCTCAAAGAAAACTGCCCTGATGTTTTAGAACTAGCATTCAAAATAGAGGTTGAAAGAATCCACCTCCTGAAAAAGATCCCCAAAAGAAAACTCTTAAGAATATTATAGCCAGGTTCTGGGATTCCCAGATTAAGGAGAGAATATTACAAGCAGCCAAGAAGAAACAATTTGAATATTGTGGAAACACAATCAGGATAACCAAGGATCTGGCAGCTTTTACACTGAGGAATTGAAGGCCTTGGAATATGATATTCCGGAGGTCAAAGAAGCTAGGATTAAAACCAAGAGTCACCTACCCAGCAAAACTGAGTATCATTTTCAGGGGAAAATATGGTCATTCAGTGGAACGGAGGACTTTTCAAGTAATCTTGCTGAAAAAAACAGAGTTGAATAGAAAAATTGACATTCAGATACAAGAAGTAAAAGAAGCATGAGAAGGTAAACAGGGAAAAGAAATAATAAGGAACTTATCAAAGTTGAACTACTAATAGTCCTACATGGAAAAAAATAACAATAACTGTAATTTATGAAACGTTTCTCAGTAGTTGAAATGAATATATATATATATGAGGGTATATGGGCATAGGAATATATATGTTTACAAATATACATAGCTAGAGGGCACCAGACCAATTTAACAGGTAAGGATGATATTTAAAAGGTGAAATTAAGAGGTCAGAGGGGAATACAATGAGAGGAGATGGGGAGAGACAGAATGGGTTAACTATCTCATATAGAAGAGGCAAGGAAAATGGTCACAATGAAGGGGAAGAGTAGGAAGGCAAAAGTGAATGGATCAACCTTATTCCCATTGAATTTGGCTCAGGGAGGGAATGACATACACACTAAACAGGGTACCTCACCCTACAGGAGAGTAGGGGGGAAGGGGATGAGATGATGGAAGGGAGGCAGGCTGGGGTGATGGAAGTTGGGTGCACCCACTTTTGAAAGGGATGGGATCAAATTAGAGAATAGAACAAGTGGGAGGTGGGATAGGAAGGGGAATATAATCAGTCTTTAACAATATATCTACTATGTTATTTTTTGCATTAGCCACACATGTGCACCCTATACTGAACTGCTTTTCTTCCCAGTAAGGGTGGGTGACAAGGCAGGATGGGAATGAATCTGGAATTCAAAGTTTTAAAATAAAATGTTTAAATATATATACTATTATTAATATTATGTTACATGTAATTGGGAAATAAGATATACAGACACTGGGGCATATAGATCCACTGGAAAAGTTGAAAGGAGCATGGGAGAAAATATGGGAGAAAGCAGATTGGAAGAGAGGATATCCTGTGGGACTGCTATTTTGGGGCTATGGGTAGGGGATAAATGGGGATAAATTTTGGAGAAAATCTTGTAGAAATGAATAATGTAAATCAGAAGTTAATAAAACATTTGAAAAAATAATTCAAGAAACTGAATTCATTATTTTGAGTAGTCATTCTCTAATTCATATTGTATCCCTTTTATATCTCAGTAACCAAAAATTAATGGATTAGCACTTAGTCAACCCTTTGGTGATAAACCTCATGTAACAACTTTTTATAAGTGGAGGATCTAAACTTTCTTAACTTAATATGTCCTGTAAGAAAGTACACCCTGCTGGCATGGCATTTAAAAAGCTGAAGTGCTAATCACATTTCAATGTCATAATTGAAGAATTTTTACTGGACATATAATATAGCCCCCATTGCAAAACCAAATAACTTCCTGGCTAAAGAAAATTAAAAATAGAAAAAATGTCCAAGACATTGAAAGTGTATTGATGATCACATAACTGTTGCCATATTTGGTAATACATTTTCAACCATCTTGTTTTAATGTATTGCCTGAAATGTCATCCTCTATGTTTCTCATTATTATCTTCATTGTAAAAATCTGTATGAAATTAGCCTTAATGGACAATGGAACTGGTCAACAATTAAGCTCTATTTTAATGACTTCCATAAAGCTGGACAGATGTTAAGATTAATTTATCCTCAGTGTCTTATTAGAAGCATTCAAATACTTTCTGTTCTGGAATAAGTTGAAAATAAAGAAGATAACTAAATTAGGAAAATCTGTAGGCCTCAAGGGAGTAAAACAACTGAGTTTGCCATGAAAATTGAAGAGGCAAAGAATAATGTGGAGGCTTTTGAGTAGGATTTGGTAACAGATTAAAAATGAAATCTTTCTCCTATCAAAACATTTCATTCAAAAGTGTGTCACAACTCTACAAAAAACTATTGTTATCTATTTATTTATTTTTAAATACAATCATCCTTTCAGAAATAGTTATCTCAGGCTGTTTATTTAGGCACTTTTTCAACTAATCACTAAATTCTATTTGGGTTTTTGCTTATCATAGGAAATGCCAAACAATCGATCAAAATGGCTAATCCAATTTCTGACTGAATCTGATTGAAAAAAATGGTAATAGACAAATTGCCTGGCATGTACCTCGAATCAGTCTGAAAAATGATAGATAAAATGTACCCTGGATCCTTGATTTTGTTTTAGAAGGATATGGATATTTTCTACCAACAAATGTTACTGCCCCTTGTGGCAGCCAGGTAGCACAGCGAGTAAGAGCACCAACCCCAGTGTTGGGATGACCTGGGGATCGAATACAGGCTCAGACACTTAGCACCCACCCAGAAACACCTGGCCATGTAACCTTGAGTAAGTTACTTAACCCCAATTTCTTAAAAAAAAGTTACTGTCCCTTTTGATCATATGATCTTTTTTTTTTTTTAGTTAAAGCAATTGATTTTAAGTAACTTGCTCAAGATTACCCGGCCAGTTATTTCTGGGTGTAGTTGTAAGTATCTGAGCCCAGATTCAATCCCCAGGTCATCTGAACTCTGAGGTTTGTGCTTTTACTCTCTGTGCCACCTGACCGCCCCTAAGAAATTAGGGTTAAGTAACTTGCTCGAGGTTTCTGGGTGGTTGCTAAGTGTCTGAGCATGGATTCAATCCCAGGTCATCCCGACTCTGGGGCTGGTGCTCTTACTAACTGTGCTACCTGGCCGCCCCTTGATCATATGATCTTAATGAATTTCAGGAATGAAAAACAAAAAGAAGTTTGAAGTAAAGAAGTTATTACTCAATTATAAACATTCTTTTGAAGAGATTCTCTCAACTTAGTTTTGTCTTTGGATTACAGACTTCAGGTTGAAGCCTTTCTGATTTGTGAGATATTTACATAGTTTGTTCTAGCAGATATTTGATGAACTTGGGAAAACTTCCATATAATGATGAAAAAATAAAGTAGGAACTAGTGAGCATTGTATTTCAGATAGACTTTAAAAATGAGTCTCAGGTAAGGAGATAAAAATTTAGTGTTTCTGTGATTCCCTAAAAACAGAAAGTACTCTGGAGATGAACTTTTGGACTATTATTCACTCCTTTAATATTTGTAGAATTTGGGACTCACTATACATTCTGTGCAGGTAAATTGTATATTCACACATACACACACTATATCTATCTATCTATCTATCTATCTATCTATCTATCTATCTATCTATCTATCTATCTATCTATCTATCATCTATCTATCTATCATCTATCTATCATCTATCTATCTATCTATCTATCTATCTATCTATCTATCTATCTATCTATCATCTGTTTATATGCTGGTATATATACATTCATATGTATACTCATATACAAAAAATATATGCATATGTGTTTCCTTTGCTATCTTAAGTTACTTTATTTTAGGCATTTAGTGGTATTATTTGGAGAAGGCTAAATAATAGCTTTCAATGTACTGCCCATGGATTCAAAGACATAACTAATGTTTAAGAAGGCTGTTCTTAGTCACTCTGCTTTAACAAAGGAAGGCTTCTGTTAGAAGGGAACTGAATGAACCCAGGAATATGAAAGAATTTTTTTGGTGGAGACATTTGAGAGAAATAGTCAATATCTGCATATAGATAATTATGAAATATTCTCCTGTACCAAATAAAAGCCTATGCAAAAAGGCTAAGAAGGTAATTATTTGAATTAAATAGATTTGAGAATGAAATGCTATATTGGAAAAGAACATTACATTTTGGGGGATGATATATTCAACAGGTTTCATGAACATTATGTGTTGTTTGTATGAAGTACTTATGATAGAATTGGATTGTAATTTCTAGATACCTTTGCCTTTTTTCTTAAAAATGACTTGGGCTTTTTTAAATGTACACTTTAAAATCCAGGATCAACAAAATCAACAGGATGAAAGCTTGAAAAAAAAAACATTTCTTCCTGGAGTGTGGCACCATTAAGAATATCCATAAAATGGAAATTGACAACTCCAGGATTGGAAGAGATATCAGTCATTTTTCTGCTTCTAGGCAGGTCTGATATTAAAACATTCAGAAAAATCAGTTTCTGTCTCTTTGATAAAATTCTTTAAAAAGTACTTCTCATTCCTGTCTATCTTGATTGTAGACCATGTAAGTTATTTACTATTTTATTTCATATATTTGTTTTATGCTTGTAAAATGCATTTTCTCCCCTTCATTACTACCATTGAGTGAAAACAAACAACCCCCAGATCACACAAAATTAGGCCTACTAACAAGCCAAATAAAGACATATTATGATCTATAAAGTTATGTGAATACACCCACAACTGTGTATATGTGTGGAAGTGTGGGTATAAATATTCATAATAAGTTATATATGTACACATGTTTTATACACACATATATAATATACACATATACCAGCCCATATATAATCTTATTTTTTAAATTTGAAGTATTTTAAGAATATGAGCTTACCAGCTGCCAGCAGGAGGGAACCCAGATAAGCAGCAGATGTGGCCATTTCCAGATTTATCAACACATAGATGTGAAGGACAAAGTGAGAGGTCAGTGCAGTCTGGAATTTGGGACCCAGTAAGTGGGAGTGCGTGGCTTTTGCCCCCGGAGCGAGAAGCCACTGAGCCGCCAGCACAGCCAGCCAGCCCCAAGTAGCAGCTTCAGCTCCTGACCTGCAGAGAGTAAGGGGACTAAGCACCAGTCGGAGAGGTAATCGCTCTTGCTGTAACCTGCTTGAATCTGGATTGAAGTCTAGGGTGGAGGTCTTGGGGTGTGTGTACAGCTTGCCAGAGAGTGTGGAGACCTCAAAGAGGGCACCCATCTAGTACCTCCAGCAGCTTGAGAAAACCCCAGCGTTTGGGACGAAAGCTCCCCTGTCTGGTGGCAGAGTCCTACTGTGGCAAAAAGCCCAGAGTTCACGTGACTAAAGGGTGACATGATCACGCAAAGGAAACAAAACAGACAGAAGATTCCAACATTGGACTCCTATTTTGGGGACCAAAAAGAGCAAAGCATGGAACAGGAGGAAGACAGTGAAGTGAGAACTCATGCACCAAAAGCTTCAAAGGAAAATACGAACTGGTTACAGGCCATAGAGGACGTTAAGAAGCAGATAAGAGAAGTGGAGGAAAAAATTGGGAAGAGAAATGAGAACAATGCAAGAAAATTAGGAAATTAGGGTCAACAGCCTGAATGAGGAAAATATTACCTTAAAAATAGATTAACTCAAATGGCAAAAGAGGATCAAAAAGGGAATGAGGAGAAGAATGCCTTAAAAAGCTGAATTTGCCAGATGGAAAAAATAATCTCAAAAGCTCACTGAGGTGAATCATTGCTTCACAATTATATTGGAGAAAATGTAAGCTAATGACTTTATGAGAAATCAAGATGCTGTTAAACAGATCCAAACAAATGAAAGAACAGAAGGCAATGTGAAATATCTCATGGGAAAAACCACTGACCTGAAAAAATAGCTCCAGGAGAGATAATTTAAAAATTATTGGACTACCTTAAAGCTATGATCAAAGTAAGAACCTAGAAATCATCCTCCAGGAAGTTCTCAAAGAAAACTGCCCTGATGTTTTAGAACTAGCATCCAAAATAGAGGTTGAAAGAATCCACCTTCTGAAAAAGATCCCCAAAAGAAAACTCTTAAGAATATTATAGCCAGGTTCTGGGATTTCCAGATTAAGGAGAGAATATTACAAGAAGCGAGGAAGAAACAATTTGAATATTGTGGAAACACAATCAGGATAACCAAGGATCTGGCAGCTTTTACACTGAGGAATTGAAGGCCTTGGAATATGATATTCTGGAGGTCAAAGAAGCTAGGATTAAAACCAAGAGTCACCTACCCAGCAAAACTGAGTATCATGTTTCAGGGGAAAATATGGTCATTCAGTGGAACAGAGGACTTTTCAAGCAATCTTGTTGAAATAAACAGAGTTGAATAGAAAATTTGACATTCAGATACAAGAAGCAAAAGAAGCATGAGAAGGTAAACAGGGAAAAGAAATCAAAAGGAACTTATCAAAGTTGAACTATTAACATTCCTACATGGAAAAATAATAATTGTAACTTATGAAACTTTTCTCAGTAGTTGAAGGGAATACACACACACAGACACACATATCAGGATATATGGCATATGAATACATATGTGAATGTGTGTACATATGTTTACAAATTTACATATATAGAGGGCATAGGACCTATTTAACAGCAAAGGATGATACTTAAAAGGTGAAATTATGAGGAGCGAGAGGAACATAATGAGAGGAGATGGGGAGAGACAGAATGTGGTAAACTATCTCATGTAGAAGAGGCAGGGGAAAATGTTTACAATGTAGGGAGAAAAATAGGAAGGCAAAAGGGAATGAGTCAACCTTATTCCCATTGAAGTTGGCTTGAGGAGAGAATGAAATACACACTAAATAGGGTATCTCCACCTCCAGGGGAGTAGGGGGGGAAGGGGATGAGAAGGGGGATGATGGAAGGGAGGGCAGTCTGGGGAGGGGAGGGAAGTTCGGAGCACCCACTTTTGAAAAGGGATGGGATCAAGGTAGAGAATAGAACAAGTTGGAGGTGGGATAGGAGGGAGGGAAATACAGTTAGTCTTTTACAATATATTTACTATGTTATTGTTTTGCATTAGCCACACATGTTCAGCCTTTACTGAGCTGCTTATCTTTCCAGTAAAGGTCAGAGGCAAGGGAGGAAGGGAATGAATCTGGAATTCAAAGTTTTAAAATCAAATACATATATATATATATATATATACATATACACACACTATTATTAATAATATTTTACATGTAATTGTATACAGGCACTGGGACATAGAAATCCACTGGAAAAGTTGAAAGGGGTATGGGAGAAAATATGGGAGAGTGCAGATAGGAGGAGGAGATATCCTGTGGGACTGCTATTTTGTGGTGGTGGGTAGGGGAATACCAGGGAGAAGATTTGTAATTTAAAATATGATAGAAATTAATGATGAAAATCAGAAGTTAATAAAGCATTTGAAAAAATAAATAAATAAGAACAGTAAAAAAAAAGAATTTAAAAAATTCTGAATGTTCATTAGAAGTCCTTCATCCTCCTGCATATTTTTGCTAATATCTAGCGATTACAGATTCCAAACTATTTCTCAGAATATGAATCTGCTTTCACATTGATGTTATAATAAAAAAGCGATAAGTTCAAGTTTGGAGGTAATCTAATTCTACCTATTTCTGCTACTGTTTCTATTTAAAGACAGAAATCGGTAACGAAGTCTTTTCTTATTTGTTTATACCTTGTTAGTGGGAGTGGTGATGGTGGCAATAGGGGAGTTAAGAGGTGAGGTTGGGGAAAGAATGAAGATAAATTCACCTAGGTACCTTCAAAAATGAAGCAAATTAAATAGTACCAACTAAACCAATTAGATATAAAGAAAAGGTACTAAATTGTCTTCATTTTCTTCATTGTGCACTTAATAAAAGCTGATAGAGTTGTTGAGTGTAAATCAAATTGCCAAGGGTATAATATTATTGTCATTTATTAACCTGAAGCATATTGAATCTAATTGCTGATTCTCTTTATTAATGTACCTTTTATTTTTTCTTCTTCATACTCATTATCCTCATTCTCAACATCACTCCCGTGAATACCATAATTTTAATCTAGAACTATAATTTCATTGGTGTGTATAACTCTTAGTAAGGAAACTGAGTATATCCTTTGGTAATTCCTTTGTGACTTATAGTTTTGGAAATTATGTGAATCTTCTATAGAGACAAAAGTAGTATGTGTCAGTTTCAAAACTTGGACAGAAGATTTGTAGATTCCAAGCACTCTATTTACTACTACACACTACCTTTCAATTCCTTAATATAAGGGATAAAATAATTTATTTTTACTGATAATTTTTACATTAGATAAAGTGGTCTAAGTCTTAGTCCTCCTCCTGTCAACATAATTTTTTTCTTAGTGGGTTCCTAAGTATTCTCATTTCTAACACTTCTTATCTGTATTCTTTATTTTTATCTCTAACATTTAAGTATCTGACACATTCATGAATATTTTTAACTATGAGCAGAATACCATCCATTCAACATACTATTTTGTTAAGAAAAATGTAAACTCTATTAGAAAATGTGTTGTTTTTAATCCCTCTTAAAATAGTAAGTAAGCACAAATGATGGGGGGAAATCATAGATTTAGATCTAGGAAGGGCCTTTAAGAGCTTTGATACTAATGTCCTCATTTCACAGACAAGGAAACTAAAAACAGCTAGTAATTATATGAGGCTCAATAAGAACTCACATATATCTGACTGTGAATCTATGATCAGGTATGTTAGTGAACATATGTGTGTATGCATATATATGTATATATGTTTGCGTGCATATGTGTGTATATGTGTATTTGTAGGAGATCATGATTATTACCCCTGCTCCTTTTTCCATTTAAATAGAAGAGATAGTTGAGATTGTCACAGTCACCTTTTTCTGTTGCCAGATATATGTTTAGCTTCTCCCTACTTGGATGAACACAGAGTTATCTAATCCAATCTTTCCAGTATGATGAAGGACAACTGCCTCATAGCATTTTTACTGTTTTTAAACACTAAAGTTCACTGGGTTTTTCATGAAACTTCCCACTGTTATCCTCTAGAATCCTGGACACTGTAATATGACCTGCAAATATATCTTATGACACCTGGACATTTTAATTCTCTTTTCTCTTGCATCTTTTAAACCCGTAAGATGGTCTATACATCTTGCATGGAAGAGAATTTGTAAATCAGTTTTTTGAATAATATTAAAAATTGCTTTTACATGAAATAGGGCTAAATAAAATATTAACTTTTTTATTGAAAAAAGATATTATATCATTAATACATTTCTGAAGGTCCATTTATGATTGTATCTGGATCCAAATTAAAAAGATACTGATAGGCAAACATAATGGGTCAAATTGAGGAAAATGCTATTTATTAGAGACTAACTGTAAAGTTCTGTTCCTGGATTAAAAAAAATCACAAATACAGGGGGTAATGTGGGTCATAAATTTCCAGGCTTTTCAGATTACCTCCACAAACAAGAAAAATAATGCCTAAGGGCTAACACAGCATGCTAAAAATAAACAAGGTTTGGTGTAGAACAGTGGTACTGCTTCAAAAATCATAGAAGATCTGAAGAAAAATGCAATGATTGAAATTTGGTCCCTATGAGGAGTAAACACCTCCAGTCTAGTTCCATTGAAAAAGAAGCTCCCAAACCTGGGATTAATTGCATTGGGGGTGGCCTCAGTAACCAACCCAAAAACTTTCACCTCCTACACAGTGTCAGGAGTCCTGCTTCAGAGATGGAGAAGACTGAAGGAACCTCTGTTGATAAGGAATACCAGATTGAGTTATGCTATCAAGAGATGGTTCTTGGTGAGAAGGAACCAGAACATCCTTGATGAGTGCAGAAGCAGTGGAGCAGGGACCCTGCTGGCTGTGGGAACTCACAGGAGGGTGAAGTTCTTGGTTTTGATTCCAGAATAGAGGGCAGAATTGAAGAAGGATCTGAGGCAGAAGGCACCATTCCCCACATCACAGAACTGGAGGTGATTAGAAAAAAATAAGCTGCTACAAATAAAAAAAAGAGTAGGCAAAGGAGAAACAATTTAAACATAGAAAGATATTATGGGAATAGAGAAAACCATGGTTCATCTTCAGAGGAGAATAATGGAGTACAAAAAGCCTTTTATAACCCAAAGACTAATGTCAAATGATCACTTTTGCAAAAAGAATTCATAGAAGAACTCAAAAAATAGTTTAAAAATTAAATAAGAGAGATTAAGGAAAAATTTAAAAACAGAACAATCCAAGAAAAAATGAGGTGATTATGAAAAGAAAGTGAACCAAGAAAAGGAGATTTAGAATCCTAAGAAAGAAAGTGACTCCTTAAAAATTCGACCCCAAATTAAAAACCCCTGCTCTTCTTATTATTTTCCCATATTTTGTTTCATTGTTTACTCTGTTAAATGAGACTGCATACTACATAGATTCTTTTAAAAAATTGTTTTTACCTGCAACCAGAACTTGGTAGCAAGGAACTGAACTAGCAGAGAGTATCCAGTTTCTTTCTCCTTTAGAAATACCAAGAAAAATAATTTTTAACATAGTATCTTTAGACAGCAAATATATTTCTGCTTGTATGTGTATGTGCATACACAAATACATACATGCATGCATGAATACTTGCATTCACACATGTAGAAATATTTATATATCTATGTATATATATAACATACTCTATGCAAAGATTATTAATATAGAATAGCTAGAATTCATATAGACTTTAAGATTTGCTTAGTGTTTTACAAATATTATCTCATTTTATCCTTAATACAATTCTGGGGAGTAGGCATTATTATCCCTATGTTACAGAAGAGAAACCTGAGCCTGAGAGATATTAAGTGATTTTTGCCTAGGATCACACAACCAGGAAGTGTCTGAGGGTAGATTTAAACTCAGATCCTCATATCTAGCCACAGTGCCACCTAGATTTTATCCCCAACACTTTTCTTGGAGGATAGGAAGAAAAAAAAGAAAAATTACAAAGGGAAATTGTTCTGGATAATGCCTCTGACAATAGACTGGTAGTCATTCCCCTTATGCTGAGCAACACAAAGTTTGAAATCACCTTGGTCATATCCCAGATCATATTTATCTAAATAAATAAATCCCTGAAACATAGGACTTTCAGGTATCTGTGGTATAGTTTTAAACTCATGACATGAACCAATCTATATTATGTTACTATATATAATAATAAATTAGACTTACCTTTCAATTTAAAGAATGACAGCATTGATAAAGGATTCCTTTACTTTTAGAAATCACAGCATTAGATCAATGTTAATGTGTTCCATTTATCTTCTTTCCTCCAAATGACAACCATTTTTAAGATGTTATCCTCACTTTAGGTTTATTACACTTCTCTCTTTTGCCATAACACATGCATATACATGCATGTGAGTACACAATACACACACACACACACACACACACACATAAGCCTCCACTCTCCCCCAAATGGGCTATTTTTTGGCTTGCATTATCAAATGCATTATGACCAAAACTCCTACAGGTAGACTGATTTGTCCTTGTCAAAATAAAAGTATTCATTTCTTCAGTCTGCTTACATATCTTTCATGTTTATCTCTGCTAGTGCTTATCACAGTACTTGGCACAAAGGCATATCTAAATGAATGTTCATTGATTGAGTTATAACTTTGGAGTATTTAGAATTCATCTTCAAATCTGTAGGGGAATTCCGCCAAAGTGGCCTTGAAATTCATTGGTTTCTTCTCTGCCATACCTGAAACATGGAGGAAAGGGACAACTTTTATGGAAAGTGTATTTTTCATTCTCTTGCCAAACCAATCTTTCTTCTCATATTTCTCTCTAAAATGCAGGCTAGTGTTTCAAAGACTATTGTAATTTTTTTGTTTTTTTAAGGGGTATTTTAATTACATGAGAAATGGCTAAATGAGAGGATGATACTTCACCATGGTACTTTGCACATTTCCTCTCTAATCTCCATCTTCTCTTAGAAGAGAGTGAATCTAGTACCATGCTACTATGGCAAGGAAAGAACAACATTCCAATAATTTCATGTCAAATTCCTACTGGTTATACCTTCCCCATTCTAGTGATTCTAAATCACTGTAGGTCATCATGCAAACCCAACTCCCCAACTTCCAATGCTTGATTCCTTATTTCCAATAGCCACCATCTCCAATTTATGACCCCAGAGTTATTTACTCCTTCTAATATGCCCTCTGGAATCTCAATTACCAAGGCCACAAACTTGCTTTCATTTTAGACCTTTTCTTTTTCCATTCATTCCATCTTCCATCCATCCTTGAGATCAACCTTTCTTTTAGTATCAGAACATCCATGGCTGCATTTTTCATCAGTGGCCTTACTTTCACTTATTTCCTTATGACCTCACTTTCAATTATACCTTTGGGGCATTTGAAGAGAACTTGGAAGTGCAACATGCTGCTCTGGAGTGGTTCAAAGGGGAAATTATTATTATGAGAGTGGAATTTTATGTATTACAAGTAACACACACATACAAACAGGTGCATATATGTATAAATGTATATACAACCTATACAGCATATAAAACAGGTACATTCATAAATATATAATTTTATATGTACATATATAGATGAATAAAAAATTATAATATGAAATTCTAGGCCTGATTAAAAACAAAACAAAAAAAGTAGTTTGGGAATGTAAATGCACAGAAATAAAGGATAATTTAAATGAAGAGAAGTCTAAAAGAATAACACTAAAAGAAAATATGGTCACTATGAAGGCAAAACATGTTGATGTTACAGACAAGTTGTGTAAAGATAAACTAAGTATCATAGCTGTCCTTTAAGATTATGATGAGACAAAAAACATCTCTATCCTGAAGAAATAATAGAAGGTAAATATCTAAACTTCTAAATATAGAAAATGCAATTCTAATTTGAATAATTCTCAAATTTCCTTGAGAAAAAACCTTGACTGTAAAATTTAAAATTTATTGTGATTAAATTAAATAATTCAATTAAGAAACAGTTTGACACTGGTCAGGAGAAAAACTTTCAATTACAAGGGAAAGAATATTAGAATAATGCAAAACTATTGCATAGGTACTCAAAAATATTGTAGGTAATGGAATAATGTGTTCCAAAGAGCAATGGAGCTAAGGATGAAGCCCAGGGTGACCTAACCTGTAAATTTGAGTTTGTATATATATGAAATAGAGGTACATTCAATAACAAGAATATGAAACCCTTTTGGAAAGAAAAACAGGCTTGATGAGGTTATTATATTCTCAAACACATAACCAAAAGAAATTTAAGATTAGAGGTAAAAGCAGTACACAAAGACAGCAACAGAAATATTGAAAACAGGAAGATTCACAAGAGTTTTGTTTCTTAATATTTACAGGGTGACAGGGGTGAAAGTGGAAATCTGATAGAATTAACAATGAGATATTATGGACAGAACTTAGCAATGTCGTCCCTATAGTTGATTTTTTATTACGTTATAATGTGGAAGTGGAAGGGAGTGAGGGAACAGAGTGGAAACTGTGATATATCAATGTCAAATCAAACCACTAACAATAACAATGTGGAGAAGGTGGCTTCTGTGGTATCAGAAAAATAAGAATGTACAGGGGAATAAATAAGGAGGAGAGGAGAAGAATTAAAAATGGCAGAAAGAAAGACAACCTTACTTTGGTGGTGAGAGGGGATTCCTATGATAAATGCATTTATAAGTTAAAAAAAGATTATCTATGAAAGAAGGTGAAGACCTTAACTTTAGGTGTGATCTTAGGGACTTAATTCTTGAAACGTGCATTTATTCTTCATTGGGAGGGGAGACTTAAAACGACTAGGGACACCTTTTACTTGAAGGGAGAGGAAAGCATGGTTAAGATTTTAGTCAAATGTGGAAAAAAACGTAATGAGGGGAGGGGTAATATGAGTGATAAGTAGCATAATCTGCAGATTTGATAGAGGAAGGAGGATACTATGTGTCAGTGTCCTCTATAGCCATCTGCAATAATTGGTATTGTTTTGACATTGAGGCATAATGGAAAAGGGGAATTCATGGGACAAACCCTACAAAGCAGTGGGAGAAAGCACTTAGAGGGGCAAGCCCCGAAAGGTTATCTTGGGAGTTTTTATAATATGATGAATAAAAGAAAGACAAAGAACAAATAACCATAGGTGTCATGAATCAGAGAATGAGTAGACAGAAAATAAAGGTTGGATAAGAAGACAGTGAGAAAAAATTATATATATATATATATATATATATATATATATATATATATATATATCAGAAAGAGGTGCCACAAATAGTTTATTTTAAAAATATTTTTACTTATAACATTCTTTTTCTATTATTTAATGAAAGCTTAAATATGCTTCAATTTGGTCATTTTTTCAGTTTTGTCTCTAGAAGTGGATAAAAATTTCATCATGGGTCCTTTGGAATTGTCTTGGATCATTGTCTTGATCATGGTAGCTGTCTTTCACAGTGGATCATTCTTGCATTGTAACTGTTACTGTCATACTCTCCTGGTTCAGTTCACTTCAATTTGTGTCAGCTACTATAACACTAATCCTGTTTTTCTGGAACCATACTACTCATCATTTTTTTTTAGCACAATAGTATTTCATCACAGTCATATACTATAACTTGATCAACCATTCCCAAATTGATGTGCATGCTCTCGATTTCCAATTCTTTGCTACCACCAAAAGAACAACAAGAACCATTTTTATATAAATAAGTCATTTTCTTTTTTCTTCAGTCTCTTTGGGGTGCAAAACTCGTTTGTTTTGCTGATTCAAGGGCTATATACAGTTTGATAGCTCTTTGGGCATGACTCTAAATTGTTCTGCAGAATGGTCTGACAAGTTCACAAGTCTACCAGAGGTGTAATAGTGTTCTAATTTTTCCATATCCCTTCCAATATTTATGATTTCTTGCTTAAATTAATTTCACACATACATTCCCATGCTTCCCTAACTTACGTTATTAACATTCACGTCTATATCATTTATTCATTTGATCCTTAACTTGATATAATGGTGTGAAAATTTGGCTTATTCTAAGTTTCTTACAAACTGCTTTAAATTAGCTCTCATGGATTTATTTTCCAGTTAATTTTTTTTCCTCATTAGATATTTCAAATTTTCTTCTACTTTTTCCCCATTCGTTTTATTTTGTTTTATTGCTTCTTGATGTCTACTACAGTAATAGATTCCACTTGCCCATTTCTAATTTTAAGGAATTATTTTCTTCAGTGAGCTTTTTTTAACATCCTTTCCCCCTTTTTTTATTTGGTCAATTCTCATTTTTAAGGACTTTTTTTATCCGTGAAGGTTTGTACCTCTTTTTTCCATATGTCTATTTCTATTTTTAGGGTGTTATTTTCCTTAATATTTTTTGTGCTTCTTTTACAGAGCTGTTAAGTTTCTGTTAATAGTTTCCTTCCCTTGCTCTCATTTCATTACCCAATATTTTTATCTACCAGTCTTATTTTATTTTGAAAATCATTTTTAGGTCTTCCAGAAATTCTTCTTAGGCTTGTTTCTAATTCCCTTTTTTTCCTCCTTTGATACTTAGCTTGTAACTTTTTGAATTAATTTCCTTCTTTTAAGTTTCTATCTTGATTTTCCCCTGTTACCATGATATTTTTACTTTTTTATGGTCAGGTTCTTTTTTGTTGTTTTCTTCATATTTTCCAGCCCATTTCTTGACTTTGAATTTTATGATTAAGTTGTGGTCTGTTCCTGACTTTGAGGACTAGGGGAGGGCCATTCTCCCAAATTTCTTCAAGCTTATTTTTTTGTAACTAGTTCTGGGGTTTCCGAAGTTTTCAGTGCTCCCAAAGTGGAATTATAATAACCAGATAAAAGCAGGAGAGAAAAAAAAGTCTAAAAAATAAAATCACAAAGAGAAAGGATTAACAAACAAGAAGAGGGTATTAGAGGAGAAGGGAAATGAGCAGTGGGAATAAGGCAACCTTAAAAAAATAGAGCAACGTAATTGAAGAAGCATAACACTGTGTTACAAGAGAAGGAAAGAAATAATAACTTGAAACAAAAGTATTAGAGACAAAAGGAGAAAATATAGCACAGTTCTTAGAAATAGTTTGAGAAAGAATGAATACTGAGCAAGAGAAAATAGCTAGAATTAAAGGCGACTTTCATACCCCAGACAGATAGAGGCTTGGAATAGGGATGCTTAGAGTAGTGTACAGTTTTCAGTTTAAACAATGACTTGATCAAAATCATACATGCAGGAAGGATTGAGGGGGGAAGTTTAACCTATACTGTCAATATTGGTGATCATTCCACTGTATTATGTTCTGTTTTGTGTAATGTGAGACCAATCAGAGTGTGCTAGAGATGAGATACCATAGCTACTGGTCCAGAATGTAGGTTAACATCATGATGACATAACCAGAAAACAATGATAATTCTGCAACCTCAGATGTATGTCTCTCCTCCATATATATGTTCTATGCATACCACCTTATCATGGTCTATATGTTTATCCTTTCTTCCTATTGAAATTATTTTAATGCTGAATATGATAAGGATATCAAGTCCTAATGTAGTTCAATTGTAGTTTAAGAACTCTGTCAACCTCAATCTCCCCTAATGCTGTGGTTATAGGTATGTTACACAGCACATGGCCTGTGGTAAATTTTTAGGAGATGTGTGAGTATGTATACACACATATACATATATGTATACATGAATATGTATGTATGTGTATTTATATACACATATATGTATATGCATGTTTGCATGTGTGTGTGAGAGAAAGGAGAATTCCTCCAAGTGCTACAAAAGCAAAAATCAATCATTGAGGAAAGAGAAGTATATTAATGTGAAATAACATATTTCATAGAGGAACTTTGAATCATAAGGTGACTGGTAGTGTTATGTGACCAATGAAAGATGAAGATGAATAAGGGATTCAAAAAATTACTCCTGTTCCTACCAAAAAAATACCTCCAACTTTCAAGATATATGTAGGCATTGATCACATATGGGGACAGGAAATAAAACTCCATGAGAGTTTTATTTTTAACAGTATTGGATTGTTTGTTTCTATAATCCTATAACAAAAGCCCAAACAATTCTGAGGTACAAACATTTGATACTTTTCCACTTAAAATGATCCCCTACTTTCTCACTGGTGCTTACTAAAACTTTTTTCACCCAGACAGCTTTCTCACCCTGCTGCCATTTATGTTACCATACATTTGGAATCATTTTGTTATGGTGAAGGAGACAGTGTAGTATAAATTATGAAGCACTGAGTTTTCAGGAATCAATTTTGGGTATGCAGTTACCCACTGTGTGAACATGCAAAAGTTACTTCTCTTATCTCATTTTCTTGTGGATCTTATGCTTCTATGAGGAGAGGAAACTGGTATAAGGGATAACACTGAACTAATAGACTGGAGTACTGGATTTAATTCTAGCTCTGCCTCTAACTCAATGTATCTAGTCCATTTTATCAAATTACCTTTTACCACTCCCCCTCCCTTCAAG
The DNA here is from genome assembly GCF_028583685.1 of Petaurus breviceps papuanus. Lineage (NCBI taxonomy): Eukaryota > Metazoa > Chordata > Mammalia > Diprotodontia > Petauridae > Petaurus > Petaurus breviceps. The sequence continues at coordinate 444,622 of NW_027187332.1, forward strand.
GTGATGGATGATTAGTCCTGAGAGCCTTTTGTTTCTCTGACTGCCAAAGCAATCTTCCTTTTCCTTTAGCTGCCTTCAGTTTAATTACCCCCTGCAGCTTAAATATTATTTTTTTATTGAGCAAATGACCTCACTATTCTTGGATTCAAATATTTTATCTGCAAAATGAGAAGATGAGACTTAATGCCCTCTAAGATTCCTTTAAGCTCCAACAATTTAATTAATATTTTTTGAATATAATTATACAGTGTTGCCCAAGAAAAAACTGTTGGGAAATAACAATGAGATGCTCAATCTTATATAATAATCCACATGGTATAAAGGGAAAGAAATCAGGATTTATATATTGCCTAATATGACCTAGATTCTTTGCTAAGAGAGGAAAAGACTACAACATGTCTTAAAGATATTGAGAGGAAGGAGACACCTTAGAAAAATAACTTAAATCTCAGAACACAGGGGGTAGAAACTGAGAGCTTGGAACATTGACATCTGTGGGAAGAGATATGACATATCCAAGGATACTGTTAGGGAATCTATGGAAAAATAAAAGAAAAGGATAATTCAGAACCCCAAGTGTAGGGGAAGTACACTTCTTTATCCATACTTTTGTTAATCATTCCTGCTAAGTGGGAGGTAAATTTAGTTATTTCTTCCCTCTGAGAAGAGTAAGTTCTATGATCATCCTTTCAATTTCACTCTTTTAAGCAAAATTGTACTTTACTTTTAGTTCCACTAATATGCCAAAAAGAGACTCTAGACTCATTTTGATCTGAGGCTCATAAATATTTTGTTTTGAGGGATCATGAAAGGTTTTACTATAGCAATAATGCAACTAACAGCAACCCAGAAAGTTGGCCCTAATACTCGCAAGGCAATCTACAAAGTTCCCTCTTTGTCATAAGATAACTTTTGGGAATGATCCTCGATATAGTGCATAAAATTTATTATGAATGACTCCTGGATTCAGCAATTGGGATCCAATTAGCCCATATAATTGCTCTCCTTTAATGTTTTGAAGATATAAAGTGGAGTCAAGTTACTTCCTTAGGACTCTATTCAATTTATGGAGAAATTTATCAGGAAGGATACTACACAAGACTATGCTGTTGGTGGAGTTTTCTGTTTTATTTTTCGTTCAATTTTTAACCCAGAGTCTGAAGTGATGAGAGAGAAATTTTATAAAAGTCAACAGCTTCAAGTTGATTAGAATAGTCTAGGAGGCTTTGGTACAGGAAATATTTGGCATAATCTTTACGCTGATTATAAGCTTGGTCTGTATTGCAAAGTATGAAGATTTTTTGAACTATTTTTTCTTCATATATTATTTTATTATATTTAAATTGTTCAGAAAATATAGAAATATAATATAGATTTAAATACATTTGAAACAGTTGCAATAAATATAATCAAACTGTCTGAGAGGAATGGCAATTGAAAAAATAAACTTTTGAATAATTAATAGTTTAAAGGAGATGAAAACAGCTTGGCTGATTGTAAGGGTTATGGGATTTAAAGATCTCTCATGCCCCATGGACGTGCTGACATAGCAGAGCAAGAGAAAGTGAAAAGCCGAGCTAACGGTCCTGCGGTTGGCAGTTGGTGGCGGTTGCCTTTTTTTTTTTTTTGAGTTAGGACTCCTGCTGAGCACTTCCAGGGGCCGGAGCTGCTGGGAGCACTCTTCCAGGACGCTGGGTGGTTGCTGTGAGTGGGGAGAGGAGGACCTTTGCCTGAGGTAGCCTGTTCTGTTTTAAAGGCTTGAAAATGTGGGTGCTTTCTACTTTATCTACCTGTGCCAATGTCATAACTACTCTGATGGCTTTCACTTTCTGGTTTTGGGACTCAGTCTTTTGGTATCTTAATAAATTTTCTAGTTTATTTCCCCAAATGGCAAACCTGACGTATTTTGTGATGGATAATTATATCAGCATATTTGTAATCTCTATAGGCATTGTGAATATGGCATTGCTGATACACTGATTGAGAGGCAGATTTAAAAATTAAATATAATAATCCATTCTATGTAGGAGGAACTGTGCTGCTAAAGTCATAAAATGACATAAAACATTCATGTATCATACTAACTTAGCAGGCATACTGAATCCCCTAAAAAAAGCCATCCCTTGAGATGCATTCCAAAGAAAGTTCCATCCCCTTGAAAATCGTAACAGTTCTTTACATTGTGGTTCCCTGTCATCACCTGCCAATTGACTGTATAGATAATATCCACTCAGTTTTTGTAGTTCTAGCCTCTGGGCAAAAGAAAAAGAGTTTGGATCACTCTTTCCCATAACAGCATTTCAGATGCTTTAAAATGGTGGTTCCCAAAGTTTTGTCAAAAAAAAAAACTTTGTATCCCATTGATCCTTTCAGTGTGTCTATGAAGGCAAAACTATTTTTTTGAGGAGAGGAAGCAAGGAATTTCGGGTTATGTGACTTGCCCAAGGTCACACAGCTAGTTGTGTTAAGCATCTGAGACTGAATTGGAGCTCAGATCCTCCTGTCTCCAGGACCACTGCTCTATTCACTGCACCATCTAGCTGCCTCAAACCTTTTTTTTAGTAATAAAAAGATATTTATCTGTTAAAATATTCCTCCATTTTCCAATTACATATTTGTGTAAGGCTAGATTATCTTCATCTGTTTCAACCAATTCAATATATTGCCACAATTTAAATAAAAAGCAGATATGAGAATTCAGTTGTCTTCAATTAATCCAGATATGAAATAGATACATGCAAACATATGTCTATGTCTATGTCCATATTTATCTATCTGTCTATATGTTTTGTCTATCTGTCTGTCTGTCTGTCTGTCTATCTATCTTATCTTATCTATCTATCTATCTATCTATCTATCTATCTATCTATCTATCTATCTACCTATCTAGTGATCTATCTATCAATCTCTTTACCCCTATTCTAGCCCTAAAAGTCACAGAGGAAGAAAATTGCCTCTGATTGGGAACTTGGGTGAGTTAATCCATCAGTTGATATTTGATAAGTGTCTACTATGTAGCAAGCATTGTGACAAATACAGTTCCATCATCACAGAAGAAGTCTGTCAATATTTAGAAGTAGTACCAGTCATATTGCTTCAATAAAGTGTCTCAGAAGGAGTTAGTTGGGGTACAAAACACTAAGGGAAAACATTATTAAGATGGAGGAGTTTTCTCATTTATTTTGGAAAATATAGTTAAGTTAACAGATAATGGGTTTACTATTTTCAAATGAATAAATGCTAAAATTATCCATTTTAATTTCTAATATGGTAAAATCTAATATATAAACATATTTCTTTGAGGGTCTTCAATATTTTTTTAATATAAAAGACTCCTTATACCAAACAATGTAAAAACTGCTGCTTTAAAAAAACTATCATCCTGGTTCTGACACTTACTAGTTATGTGGCTATTGTCAACACATTTCCCCTTTCTCTTACTTGGTTTCTGACAATGAAATATAGACTATGGTACAGCAGAAAAGACACAATTAGTATTCAGTGGACTAGGGTTCAAATTCCAACTCAAATTATCTTATCTACTAGCTGTCTGACCTTGGACTAGGATAATAAATATCCCCTAACCACTAATCAATTTTTGTTGTTCCAATGAAAATAATGACTATTTATAGTATTTTCTGATAAAGAAAAGATGGAGGATTGTAGATCTAGACAGGAACTATGCAAATGGATTTGTGAGGAAAAAAGGAATACATATGCACACATATACACATACACACATACCTAAATGTTGGTAACTATTGTAAGTTTCTATGACAAAACAAACCATGTGCTAGTGCTTTGATTAACTCTTTGAATTACAGAGTAAGAGGCATGGAATGAAAGGAGGTATTGAAAAGAATGCTGTAGGGGCTACATTGTAAATAACTGTAATCAAAAAGACCATATGCACCTCTATTTATTTTATATCATGTTATAGAATATTATTGTCATGGTATGTAATATTTAGCTTTCATATTACATTTCATAATATTTTATCATTATAACATATGCCATATTACATCAGACATCACATTGTGTTTTCTCATATCATTTTATTGTAGTGTTTCGTTGTTATAATGTACCACATAAATCATTTCCTGTGTTGGAAAATGACTGAGATTCTACTTTAGAATCCACTACCTAGTGACGATATTGGACTTGGGCTTCTGGGAGCACTTTATGGAGATGTCTAGGGGAAAGAAACTGGAAGAAAGAAAGACAGGTGGAGACCGAAGATTTCAGAGTTTGTCCTTCATCTTAATAATGTTGGCTCTTAGTGTTTTGTACCCCAAATAAGTGACCACAGTAGGCACTTAGTAAATATTGATTGATTGATTGACTCACCAAAGTTCCCAATCAGAGGCAATTTTCTTCCTCCATGAGTTTAGTGGTGGAGTAGAGGTGGAGAGATATATAGACAAATATATAGACAGACAGACAGACAGGTAGGTAGAGAGAGAGAGAGAGAGAGAGAGAGAGAGAGAGAGAGAGAGAGAGACAGAGAGAGAGAGAGAGAGACAGAGACAGAGACAGAGATGGAGAGATAGATAGATAGATAGATAGAAAGATAGATAGATAGATAGATAGATAGATAGATAGATAGATAGATAGATAGATAGATAGATGATAGACAGACAGACAGGTAAGCAGGCAGCTAGGTAAACAGATAGCTATAGACATTGACGTAGATATAGACATAGAGAGAGATAGACATAGACATGGACATAGATATAGACAGAGACAGAGATAGAGATAGAGATAAAGATATAGATGCAGATGTACTCTGGACACCTGTGTCACTTTTGTGTCATTATGGGCTAGTATAGACAAATCAGGAGAGTGTGATAATGGAGCAGAATTAAATAGCTTTAAGTGAATCATAACCCTAGACATATTAGCAGTACAAAAAAATCTGTAAGCTAACATTGATAATCAGAAAAGTTTCTATATATATAACACCAGTGCTGTATTCATGGTGCCCATGGTGGCTATGAATATGCTGGTGTAGTTGTGTCTCCACATGGAGGACAGAACCAAAACCTCTATTCAAGCATAAAGTCAAATTCTTTACAGTAACCACACAGTTGGTACACATAACCAATACAGAAAACACCCACATTTCCAAGCCTTCCCAAACCTTCCCTCCATCAGGGCTTCAAAAAAAACAGATTCCCTCAAGCGAGCATGCCCATCTCTCACTCATGGTAGCTCCTTAGCCTCGGCGCTGGTGCTGCTTGCTTCCAGTAGTTCTGGCTTGCTCTCAGCTTGTGCTCAGCTTTTTATCCTGGCCATTAGCTCCTCCCTGCCCCACCCCTTCCTGTTGCATCAGTAAATTCCTCTCACTGTGGGATTCGCAAGTTCTATTTTTTTTAACAAAAATTTTTAAAATTTTTAAAAATTAAAAAAATTTAAAAATTTCAAAAATTTTAAAGAATAAATGATATAATCAAGCACAAAGCTCAACTTGAAACAAGGTGCTAAATAATTGTTTTCTTGCCATTACATGGGGCAGGGAATATCTTCCAATCCCCATCAACATTACAATATACATTTCATTTTTTATGACATTGGGTCCTTTTCAAATTATTTATTGTTGAAGATATTATTTTTATGCAACCACTTATTTCTTCTGCTTTATAAATGGTTGAAGATTAATAGTATGAGAGACCTCTCTCAATCCACAGTGATCACCACCTTCTACATAAGTGGCCTCCTACTCATGTAGCTGGTTTTAACTTGAAAAAATGTTTGAAGAATTCTATAACTTCGTTGAGACAGAAAAACTGCATTGTAAAACTTTAAATTTTACTCTGAAGACATCTACATTTATTAAATATTAGCAAATTTGAAAGTGTATTAGAAATATTTTATTAAGTTATGCTCAAAATATTTATCATGTCTTTTTTTTTATTCTTACTGCCTTTTGGTTTAATTATAATGAGTAAATTCTTTTTTAAAAAATTTATTTATTTTTAGTTTTCAACATTCATTTCCCCAAAATTTTGAGTTAACAATTTTTTCTCCTTGTCTTTCCCCCATCCCAAAATAGCAAACCTACTGAATAGCCCTTCCCCCAATCTGTTCTCTCTCATTTCCTCTCCTTTTACCCCCCCCCCCCCAACTTTCTAGTAGGGCAAGATGGGTCTCTATATAATGAGTAAATTCTTAAATCTCTATTAAACTATGCTTGTAGTTACTTTCTAAACAAATTATCTCACAAAACCTGAATTGATTTCCTAGGTTGACTAATTGAAAGTCTACTATCTAGTGACAATTTCATCAAATGGTAGGGTTTCACAGTTTCATCCAAAATAAATGTCATTAATGTCTGTGAGGGACATTTAAAAAATGGAAAAGTTATGCCAGCTACTCAAATTTTACATAATAGTTACCTATGAGCAAGGCTAGCAAGAAAGTTTCTGAACAGCAAAAAGTATTTCTGTATAAATTCATAACATACCTATTAAATGATAGCCAAATGTGATCTCAACAATCAAAAATTATATTACAAGTAACAAAGAGATTTAAATTTTGCCTCATTTTATAATGTAGTTTCAACATTTTCAAGATCAATTATTCTATTCATATAGGGAGTGTCTCTCCCTAATACATATCAAGTCCTACTGAAGTAGAAGTCTTATTTCATAAGTTGATATGATGGAAGAAATTGTTCACTGAGTAGTCTACTTTTTGGTAATAAATACTACTTAATATGATTAAGCTTATTAGGAAAAAAAGAAAAGAGCTCATTACACGTTCAAACCCATATTTGAAGTATTTCTATTGTTTAATATCATTCTTTACTTTCCTTACAAACCTTGAATTAACTCACTGTCACAAAAGAGCATAGTATAGGACATTATGGGGAACCTAGGTGTATAGAGTGCTGGGCGTGGATTCAGGAAGACTCATCTTCCTGAGCTCAACTGTGGCCCTCAACACATACCATATGTGTGACCCTGGGTAGTCATTTAATCTTGTTTGCCTCAATTTTCTTACTTGTAAAATGATCTATAGAAGGTAATGCCAAACCACTCCAGTATCTTTCTCAAGAAAACCATAAATGAGGTCATGAAGAGTGGGATATGACTGAACTGTAGGACATTATCAGAAACATATCATTTGTATTTTCTTTAAAATTATAATTTAAGATTTTTGTAAGTATATTTTTAAATTGACTGTACATTTTAAAAATATTTCAGCACTAGTGTAGTAGAACTACACTACCATGGTGTAGGTACTAATTTGTTCAGCATCCTCATCAAGGCAAAATGCTGATTATTTTTAAATTCTCCATGGAGGATCTAGCAAATATGCAATAGCTCTTATTTAAAAAAATAATTTATTTTTAATTTTCTACATTTACTTACAAATGTTTTCAATTTTATCCCTCTCCCCTCTTTCTTCCCTCCCCAAAATGGCATGTAATCTGACAGGCTCCACACATACATTCCTGCTAAGCATTCTTTCACACCAGTCATGTTGTACAAAAGAATCAGAACAAATAGGAGGAACCCCAAAGAAAGAAAACAAAGCAAAACAAAATAATAAAACAGCAAGAGAAAATATTATGCTATACTCTGCATTCATATTACATAGTTCTTTCTCTGAATGAGGATGGCATTTTCCATCATCAGTCCTTCAGAATTGTTTTGGGTCCTTGCATTGCTGAGAAGTGTTAAGTCTATCAGTCAGTCATCAAACACTGTGCCTGTTATTGTGCCTTGTGTTCTCCTGGTTCTCTTCATTTCACTCAGCATCAATTGATGTATGTCTTTCAATGTTTTCCTAAAGTCTGCCAGTAAATAATTTCTTTTTTTGCTCTTAAACACATTTTTACATTAGTAATGTTGCATAGAGGAATTGTAATGAATGGAAAAAACAATGAAATGAAAAAAATAAACAAAACCAAAAACGACATAGCCTGCTTTGTTCTGAATTCCAACTTCAAAGTTCTTTAGCTAGATGTGATTGGCATTTTCCATCATGTGTTCTTTGTAATAGTTTTAGGTCCTTGCATTTCTGAGAAAGGCATAGCCTATCTGTTACTGTATACAGTGTTCTCCTGCTTCTCTCACCTCACTCAGCATCAGTTCATAAATGTATTTTCAGGTTTCTCTGAAGTCTCCCTGCTCAATATTTCTTATAACACAATAGTATTCCATTACATTCATATACCACAATATAGTTATCCATTCCCCAATAGATGGGCATCCCCTCAATTTTTAGTTCTTGGTCACCAAAAAAAGAATTGCTATAAATGTTTTTGTACATGTAGTCTCTTTTCCCACTTTAATGAACCCTTTGGGATACAGACCTAGAAGTGGTATTACTGGGGCAAAGGGAATTCACACTTTTAGAGATTTTTGGACATAGCTCCAAATTGCTCTCTAGAATGACTGGATCAGCTCACAGCTCCACCAACAATGAATTATTGTTTCAACTTTCCCACATCTTTCCCAATATTTATCATTTTCCTATTTTTTCATGTTGGTCAAGGTGTGATGTGGTACCTCAGAGTTGTTTTGATCTGCATCTCACTTATCAATAATGATTTGGAGCATTTTTAATACCACTATAGATAGGTTTAGTTTCTTCCTCTGAAAACTGTGTCCATAGCCTTTAACCATTTTTAATTGGGGAATGACTTGTATCCATGTAAATTTGATTTAGTTCTCTATATATTTATATATATATTTATATATTATAAGAAGCACTAGTTGTAAAACATTCCTTCTCAGTTTTCTGTTTCCCTTATAATTTTGGTTGCATTGCCTTTGCTTGTGTAAATTTTTTTTTGATTTAATGTAATCATACACCCATTTTATATTTCAGAATGTTCTCTTTCAATTGTTTGGTCATAAATTGCCCCATTTTCCATAAATCTGACAAATAATTTATTCCTTGCTCCCCTAATTTGTTTATAGTATGAATCTTATATCTAAATCCTGCACCCACTTGGACTTTATTTTGGCATATGGTGTCAGACCTTGATCTATGTTCAGTTTCTGCCACATAGTGTTCCAGTTTTCCAAGCAGTTTTTGTCAATTAGTGAGTTCTTTTCCCAGAAGCTGGGGTCTTTGGGCTTATCAAACAATAGGTTGTTATGACCATTGACAACTATGTCTTGTGTACCTAACATATTCCACTTATCTACCCCTCTATTTCTTAGCCAGTGCCAGGTAGTTTTCATGATTACTGGTTTATAATACAATTTAAGATCTGGAATGGGTAGGCCACATTCCCTAAAATTTCTTTTCATTAATTTTCTTGATGTTCTGGGTGTTTTTTTCTTCCAGATGAATTTTGTTACTAATTTTTCTACCTCCATAAATTAATTTTAATAGTTTGATTGCTATGGCATTGAATAAGTAAATTAATTTAAATAAAATTGTCGTTTTCATTATACTAACTCTGCCTACTTATAAGAAATTGATGTTTTTCCATGCAACAACTCTTCTTTTTGTCTTTCTGATATTTTGTGGAACCAATTTCTTTACCCATCTGTCATGATTGGTTCATTTTCTTTTCAGATAATATAAATGCTTGTAATTTTTTGTTGTTGTTTTTTGGAGGGCAATTGGGATTAAGTGACTTGCCCAAGGTCACATGGCTAGTCACACCGAACTCTTGTCATTTCTTTTATAACACTCTTGCTCAAAAGTTATTGTTCATAATATGCTGGAGCCTAGTTGCACGCACCAAGAATCTATTGCTCTTTGATCCTCTTTCCATTTTGCTTCTTCTGATTTTGTGCTGATAAAGGAATGCGAGATTGTACAGAAACAAAAAAAAAGTTGTAGGACTTGCTGTTATTGTGACTCCATTAAATTCCTTGGACATTTGTTTCCTTGTTTGAATTTCTTCTTTCCATATTGGGAGAGGTCTTGGGACACATTTATGAGATTCTGTAATATTGAGAGATATTGAAACTAATATCTAAATGCCTTTAAAATGTGCTATCTCTATTACTTTTTCTGTATAGATTTAGTCAAATGAATATAATTTAAATACATTCTAACTCAAATCACTTTTCTTCTCACAACATTGTTTCAGAAACTTTGTAAAATGGAGATAATGATATTCATAATACCTATTGTATAATTATTATGAGGAAAGTGCTTTGTAAAGATCAAAATGTTAGATAAATTTGATGCATTATTGCTATTGCAAAATCAACTCCAGCACTCTCTGAAATTTCTGACTTCCTAATGTAGTAAAGACCTTCTGTTCTTAAATCTCTGATCTAATAATTGATCTTGAATGCCTCTTCATACCTAAAACAATGCATGCTATAGATTTCTGGTATAAACTCAATGTTGCTTTCAGCATAGCAATTGTGATACAGCTAATGCTTCATTAAACTTTTTTTTTGAGGAAAAAAGTCAAATTTTTAAATGTCATTCAGGGTTGCTAATATCTAGTACCTGTTAATTATATTACTGAAAAACTTGTTAATGACATAAAAATGTCAGAATTCTGAGAAGTGTGGAAATCATTGTCTCTTTAAATTCTTGATCCTGAATGATATTTTTCAGCATATTTTTGCCACCTATCACCATCTTCACATTGAAGACACAATGAATTAAGTTAAATATTGACCTAACTATCAAGTAATTTCTCTAGTTTTTGTTGATGATTACATCAGTGTGATTGCAAGCAAAGAAGTACTTAGCACCTTGTTTCAGCTATTTAATTATTTAGCACCTTGTTTCAGTTCCTGTTTCTTTTGAAGCTTGCCCATGATTATATCAAGTCTTTGTTAAGAAACAGAACTAGTGAAACCCAGAGTGGGAGGAACTTGATAATTCAACAGGAAGGGGTGAAACAGGGAGGAGCTAATGATCATATATAAAGAGAAACCCAAGCTGGGAAAAAGCAGGACTGAGAAGAGAACACTTGTGGTGGCAGAGTTGACAAGGAAAAACTTGCAGTACCCTGGCAATATCTGTTCTTTCTGGTTTGATTTGTGTTTCTAATACATTGTACATATGCCCTGGGACCTTAGTGGAAACCCTGAAAGAGGATTTTCTTGGTGTCTGTTGACAGAAGTCCTGGAATAGGGTTTTGGAGGCCCTGGGATTAAACCGACAATTTCTGTTCTGTTCTCAGATTTAGTTTGTGAGTCTGCATTGATTTCACAGGCAGATAGTGAATTGATGATGGTGCTGGCGATGTGTATGATTGTTGCTTTGGCTCTGTTAAGCTTTGTCTTCTGAGAAACAGAAACTGTGAAGGATGTGAAGTTGACTGGTCACTGTGAACTTCAGTGTGGAACAGGAACTGGACTAGGAGCTGGACAAGGAGCTAAGAGCTTCCTACCTATGAATCCAGGTAATGGTTGGGTAGATTCATGCAGGAGCTGCAACCATGGAATTTGGGAGTCAGCCTCAAGTCATGATGAAAAGACCTTTCCTTGGGAACTTAATGCTTATTGAGAAATTCATGACTTACTGTGGTCTAGGTGAGGGAGAACTTTGTATTCTGTACCTTGTACCTCTTAAGGATGATTGAATTAAGGATGATTGAAAACTAATCTCCAATCAAGAAGAAAGAAGACTTTTTGACTTAGAGATTGATAATGTGACCTAGGGGTGGGAAACTTTTATCTTTGTTCTTTGTGTTCCTTATGAAGGCTTGCTCCTTAAGGATGATTGAGTTAAGGACTTACTGGATGATATCTTTTGTTTAAAACTAGGTGATCATTTTGGTGAAAACTATGTGCCCACTTTAATGATAAGTTGTTATATTATAACATTGTGAATTCTGTACTTTGGTTTCTGTGAAAGTTTTGCTTTACTGCTGAATAAATAAAGAATTCACTATACTATGTGATCGAAACCTTAAAGCTGTTCACAGCAGCAGTCCTCTGGAAAGCTGCTTGTGCTTGGCTTTACAATAGGTCAGAAGTATCATCTGCAGGAGATATTGATTTGCAAGCTGCAATCATGCCCATGATGACTTGGTTGATTTTGATTATCATAAGTACAGCAAAATGTATGATGAATGTCCCATGAAATGATATTCATTCATTTAGTTGCACATTCTTGAAGTATTTAAGTTTCATTTTTTATTGAGAATATCAGTATTGATGTTCTTTCCATTTGTTAGTACATCTACTAATTTGTTATTGCTCCAAAAATCATACCTTTAAAGTACTTCCAGTTGAATGAATATTTCTTTCTCTTTTAAAATTTTATGAGCATTACAAGTTTAATCTGTACACAATGCCCTTCCCCCAAGCATTTTTGTACTACTTCCATTAATGTGCCTATGGAAGTAGAAATTGGCTATTCCAATCTGGGGGATATTTACTATTTTAAGATTATTTCTGAGTACTTACCTATATACCTGTATAAAAAGAGTCATGCATACATATAGATTAATTTGTCATTTATATGTGTACCATACATTCACATCTAAATATAAAAAAACTCTCTCTCTCTCTCTCTCTCTCTCTCTCTCTCTCTCTCTCTCTCTC
>NW_027187332.1:457116-467914 GCF_028583685.1 Petaurus breviceps papuanus
CACACACACACACACACACACACACACACACACACACACACACACACCTCTAATGTACAATTGACCAGTATAAATTCCTTGTACTTTCTTGGACTTTCAAGCAGTCAAAGACACCTTCAGACTACAATGAGGCATTCTAATCAGACTTATGTGTACATTAATTCATACTGGTACTTAAGTAAATTGCATTTTTGAGACAAGGTTTATATCCCCAAATTATATCTATGCAATTCATTTTAAAGGGAATGAATATTTACCTGCATTCTAAAATTAACACCACTCTCTTGAATGGTATTTTTATGTCCCTATAATTTCCATAGGCATTGTGAATGGGAATGTAAATTTAAAGATCTTTCCTGCCCCTAGGCTAAAGTGCACCTGGAGCCTGGGGTGGGAGGCTTGTTTTTCAGTAGATACTTCTTGATTGGCAATAAGTCAATAAGGTTGTTACATTCTCTGAGCCAGGAGAAGTCTATATAAGCCCTGATGTGTAGCTTTGTTTTGGGGCTCACTTTGAGAAGTGTTCTGTGATTTGATCTGGATTCTGGGAAGCCGATGTCCAGAGCCCCCCAGATTTGAAAAACCCAGAGGTTGAAAGGTTATGGATGTAATGGTTGGACAGTTTGGAAATCTGTCTACTTGATCTGTTTCTCTGTCTTGATAATTCTGTCTGTATACTTTGAAGTTCATGGTGCTGACCTGTTTCCCCTGAACTAGGTAAATGATACAGCTATGACTGATTAAAGTAAGCTTGTTAACCCGTTTTGAGTTGCTTTCCTTTATCAAAGCAGATCCAAGAACCTGTGTTGGCAGCCACCCTGGGGACACTTGGGGTACTTGCTGCTACAGTCTCTAGAAACATGTCCAAACAGATATATTATTAAAGTTAGAAATATTTTTTGAGATCATTTTATCCAACTCATTTCAGCTATGAGAAAAGAGAAATCTAAATAAGTGAAATGATTTCTCCCATGTTGCACAGTAATGAAGTGGAAGAGTCAGAATTAGAAACTTTGTCTCTCAACTCCATGTTTTTGTTTTTCTCTACTCTTTAATTAATAGAAATTTTACCTCACAATTTTAGTTTTGTTTCAGTGGTTCAGATATTCCAATTTTCCATGTCCTGCTTCCTCCTCTCTACCCACCAATTACCTACCTCTGTGAACTGGCTGAAATTTCAATAGATGGTAAGTTTATTCAGCTCTATTTGTTGCCAGAAATGGGAACAGCAAAGAAAAATCTCATTGCTGCTGTCTTTTCTCAAAGGTCAAATAATTTAATAACATGTACTACCCTCCTTACCAATGAAAACCAGTGTAGTGCTTTGAATTCTTTGAACCCACAACTGCTTCTTCTTCCATTTTGCATAAAAATTCATATTTAATAACATGGTGTTAATATTAAAATGGCCACAACTTCATCAAGTTGTGTTCTACTGAGAAATATTTTTTTCTTAAATGATTTGATGACTTTGATTGACATCAGGAAGTTAGATTGATATATTATGGGTAGTTAATAAATGTTCAGGTATACTACAAAATTAAAATAAAATAAAATAAAATCTTTATAGTGTCAGAAAGATAGTATATTCTTTATAATTTTTGTCAGTAATTTCTTTAGACTTTTCTGTCTACAACAATATATAATATACCATAAAACTAGTCACATTATTACTTTTCATGGCTGTTATCCCCATAGCATTGTTTGTTGTATAGAATTAGAAACATTGTGCTTATATCAGATATTTAAAATGTAATAACCAAAATACTGAATATAATCAGCTTTTATAAATATATTTCAATATCGCAAATGCAAATACGTGTAATATGTGATATTACAAAAATGTATATTTATCTATATAATATATAAATATATGTGATGTATTTATCTTTAGACACACTTACACATATATGTGCACATACTTAGACAGATAAATATTTGCATGTATATATACATATACACATCTATACATGCATATATGTATATACACACATGCACATATACATAAACATATTCAGATACCTCTACATATTTGCAGGGTAGATAGGTAGTGCAGTGGATAGATCACAGGGTCTAGAGTCCAGTAGATATGATTTGAAATTTAGCTTCAGATAAATACTAGCTAAGTGACCATGGGCATATCATTTAACCCTGTTTGCCTCCATTTTCCCTTATGTAAAATAAGCTGGTGAAGGAAATGGGTCATGAAGAGTTAAGACTGAAACAACTCAAAAAGAAGAACAATAAATAAATATGTATATTTTTTACTGTGTGTGGGAATGTGTGTTTGTATTTGAACTTTTGTGCTCATGTTGGTAAATGTTTAACCATCAGCTCTCCAGAAAAAAAAAAAAAACGCATATACACAGGACTTGCTTTTAAATTTAATTTACATTGTTAATATTTTTTCTTTCACTTTCTCAAGTCTACACAATCAATAACACAATAAATTAGACAATAATTTGTATCATCTGCTGATTTCTGAGGTGCAAATGCTCACAATGAAAATTTAGCAATTGTATCTCTTAAGAAGTCACCAGTTGATTCCAACACATGAGTGTGTAAGAATACATGCAGCATGTGTATATGTGTGCACATGTCTTGTAGATCTGAATTCATATGCATATAAATGTATGTGTATATGTCTAGATATATACCTACATGCTACAGATTCTTTCCCCATGATAAAATTAGTATCTTCTGGAACAATCTCAGAATCTTTTCTACTTGTTCTTACTTTTGTTCCCTTACTATTGTTCACACAGTGGAGCTTTATTGCTAATGTTTAAAAATAACCTCACTGGGGAACATTAAAACTTGACATAGGAGTTGAGAAATGGCAGGTAATTTTATAGACACACTGAAGCACTGGAATAACTCAAAGCTTAGTGCATGTGAACTGGATAAGTAATTACAAACTTGCTACCAGAAATTAATTGACATCTCTAGTCTCATGAATAGACCAGCATTTTGTTTCATTAGCAGTCATAAATTAAAATAAATTTGATGCAACTATAATATGGTTAGACATTATAATGCCTTAAGAAGTCTGAATGGAATCAAAAGGAATAAAGATTCATCTTTATTTCATGTTGATGTACACAAATGCAAGCATAACTCTATACACTATAACTTTAAAAACCAGCTTTTGCTTGAATGGAGGCCAAGAATATATCACAATATGGTGAATCTGTTGAAGAAATGGGTTATAGTCACTTTCCCAGTTGAAATTTCATGTAGAATCATAAGTATGTGATCATAATGACAAAAACTAAAATCTGGCAAGAATCCCCAGGATCTTATATTTCTCTGAAAAGGACCTAGGGGATCTTTAAGTAAATCATGAAATTATATTTTCATCCTTTCTGCATGAAAGCACCTGTGTTTTGAGCATAACTTGTGGGACAGATTAATTTGAAAAAAAATACTGAAGCTCTTATGAGTTTTCTTTGGTTTCATTTCAAACAAGTTAAACTTCAATATGAAGTAGTTTAGCTCAAGCAATATGGCTAAAACAGATGGATGGAAACTGTATAATTACTATAGAAATGAATTGTCTTCTGTGGCAACCCAGAGAGGGGAGGCAGTATATTGCCTTGGGAAGTGTACTGAATTCTTCAGAGGATCCAGGTTCAAGTCCTCACTGTGCTATTTCTGTGATCCTGGGGAAATCACATGTACTTGACTACTCATGGTCCTTGTTTCCTCATACAATGAGAAGATTAGACTATATTACTTCTGTTGACTTTTCTAAGTCTTATTTTGTGATATTTTGTCCCCCAAAATGGCCTTGATTTCTTTTTTATCAGAATCTAAGAATTGTGTTATGCATGTTATTTATTTCAATTAGTCATATTTACTGGAGGAGATTTAAGAATTTTAATTTTGGTAGAGTATAATTCCATTTATATTTAGTTATTTGTTTTAGATTTTATGAATAATCAATATTTATTTCATTTTTTTCTTTTTGGAGGGGGGAGATAAGGCAATTGAGATTAATGACTTGCTCACGGTCAAACAGGTTGTAAGTGTTAAAGTGTAAAGGCTGGATTTGAACTCAGGTCCTCCTGATTTGAGTGCTGGTGCTCTATTCACTGCGCCACCTAGCCTCCCCTCAATATTTATTTAAAAGACATAGCAAGAACCAACACATGAACATTTCCCTCAATAACTAGGGTTTACTCTCACTATCACTTAATCTCTTATGAATAGGCTAAAAACTTAGTCTAGTTTCTATACACCATTGTTCCAACCAAGTTACGATCCTTTTGTTTCAGTTTTTATAGCATAGGTCCAGAAGGTTGTGCCTGTAGATCTCAACTGAAACTCAAGACTTCAGTGCTTGTTTTCCTGAAGCATCTAGCTTAGAACTTAAATTCAAAGATGTCATGGAAACATAAGAGTCCTCATGATAACCTTTCAATTTCTCTATGTTATGAAGTTCTAATTACTCCACCTAGAGCATGAAGATATCAAAAAAAAGCAAAGCACTGAGACCCATTGTTGGCTGGTCTGTATGACTCCAAAGGGTTATAAGACTTTTCCCTTTACTAAATTTATTTCTCACTGTTTTGAACCATGGCTTCAGCTTTCCATATGTAAATGTAGTTAAATTTGTCAGGTTATTTGTCTCATATTTTGACTCAACAGGTATGTTCATTATAAACATCTTTCTCACTTTAAAAGACTTAGCAAATCTGATTAATGCAATAACCAAACTCAAGACCAGAGGATACATGATCAACCATACTATACACCTTCTGAGAGATGATAGAATCAGAGGGCCAATTGAGAATTATTATCATTAATATTATTACATCTTGTGGGGATTTGTTTTCCTTGACTTTTGTTTGAAATGGATTTGGTTTTCCTTGCTTTTTCAATGTACTAGAAGGAGAAGAGAAAATTAATATGAAATATTAAAGTAAAGTATCAGCAAGGTTAATAAAATGATAAAAATGAATATATTGCTTATTTTCAAAAATACATCTGTAGTTTTATTCTGTTTGAAAATGATTCTGGAAGATGCTGGAGTAGAAACAGCACTTCCACGTGGCTCTGGCTTCCATCTCCTCCAATTTATGAAAAAATTACTCTAGACAACTTTGGAGATACAGAACCCACAAAATGACAGAGTGAAGCTAACCTCCCACGGAAGACAGCCTGAATGGCTGGTAGGAAGGGGCCAGCAAAGCCCTCTGTCGGCTGAGCCCAGCCCCAAACAAGCCTGAGGATTTAGCCTCAGTGTGGACTGACCAGCCACTGGCTGGAGGGACTTCAGATCAACAGCAGCTATGGTGTTTTCCAGAATTATCAATACATAGATGCAAAAGACAAAATGAGAGGTCATTGTAGACTTTGAAGGAACAGGATGTTTGGGAGTGCGACCCAGCCTTTGGCCCCAGGGCAAGAAGCAGCTGAGGCTCTGTGACCCTGCTGCTTCAGAGCTCCTGGCCTGCAGATTGTAGGGGGACCAAGCAACCAGACTCAGGGGTAATGACTCTTGCTCTAAACTGCTTGGATCAGAATCCCTCTCTAGGGTGGAGGTCCTGGCATGCATGACCAGTTTTCCAGAGCATATTGAGGCTTCAGAGAGGGCACCCAAATAATAGCTCCAGCAGCTGCAAAAACCCCAGCAATTGAGATAAAGTTCCCTTTCTGGAAGCACAGTTCTGCTGTGCCAAAAGGCTGAAAACTCAAGTAATTGAATGGCAACATGAGCAAGCAAAGGAGGCAAAGGAAAAAGAGCAATACAACATTAGACTCTTATTTTGGGGACAAACAGTATCAAAGAATGGAAGAGGAGGAAGACAGTAAAGTCAGAATTCCTGCACCAAAAGCTTCCAAGAAAAATATGAGATGGTTACAGGCTATAGAGAACCTTAAAGAGGATTTTGAAAACCAAATAATAGAAGTGGAGGAAAAACTGGAAAGAGAAATGGGAACATTGCAAGAAAATTATGGAATGAGAGTCAACAACCTGTCTGAAGAAAATAACACCTTAAAAAATAGACTAACCCAGATGGAAAAAGAGGCTCGAAAAGGCAGTGAGGAGAAGAATGCAATAAAAAGACAAATTTGCCAGATGGAAAAATAATCTCAAAAGCTAACTGAAGAGAATTATTCCTTCAGAATTAGATTGGAGCAAATGGAAGCTAGTGACTGTATGAGAAATCAAGATACTATTAAACAGATGCAAACAAATGAAAAAAAAATAGAAGGCAATGTGAAATATCTCATTCGAAAAACCACTGACCTGGAAAATAGATCCAGGAGAGATAATTTAAAAATTGTTGGACTATCTGAAAGCCATGATCAAAGTGAGAGCCTAGAAATCATCCTCCAGGAAGTTCTCAAAGAAAACTGCCCTGATGTTTTAGAACCAGAGGACAAAATAGAGGTTGAAAGAATCCACCAATCACCTCCTGAAAATGATCATAAAAAGAAAACCCCTAGGAATGTTATAGCTAGGTTCCAGAATTCCCAGATCAGAGAGAAAATATTAGAAGCATCAAGGAAGAAACACTTTGAATATTGTGGAAACACAATCAGGATAACACAGGATCTGACATCTTCTACACTGAGGGATCAAAGGGCTTGGAATATCAAATTCTGCAGGGCAAAGGATCTGGGATTAAAACCAAGAATCACCTACTCAGCAAAACTGAGTATCAGTATTAGGGGAAAATATGGTCGTTCAGTGGAATAGAGGACTTTCAAACATTCTTTTTTTTTAAGCAATTGGGGTTAAGTAACTTGCTCAAGGTTACATGGCCAGTTATTTCTGGTTGTGGTGCTAAGTATCTGAGACCAGATTTGATCCCCCAGGTCATCCCGACACTGGGGGCTGGTGCTCTTACTCACTGAGCCACCTGGCCGCCCCTACTTTCAAACATTCTTGATGAAAAAACAGAGTGGGATAGAAAATTTGCTATTCAGATACAAAAAGCAAGAGAAGCATGAGAATGTACACAAGGAAAAGATATCATAAGGAACTTATCAATGTTGATCTATTTACTTTCCTACATGGAAAAACAGTAATTGCAACTTATGAAACTTTTCTTGGTATGAGCATAGTTGAAGGGAATAAAAATGCACACACACACATATATGACTATATAGGAGGGTATATGGCCATATGAACACATATGTGAGTGTGTGTGTGTGTGTATATATATATATACACACACACACAGGTATACATAGACACAGGGCACAGGACAAATTTAATAGGATGGGATGATACATAAAAGGTTAAATTAAGAGGTGAGGGAAGAACATAATGAGAGTAGATGGGGAGAGACAGAATGGGGTATATTATTGTAAGGATTATGGGATTTAAAGATCTTCCATGCCCCATTGGACTTGCTGATGTAGCAGGAAGGTGCGGAGCAAGAGGAAGCGGAAGCCAAGCTAGAGTTCCTGTGGTGGCTAGCAGTGGCAGCAACGGCGGCAGCAGCAGCAGAGGCAGCAGCGGTGGCAGTGCAAAGCCCTTTTTGAGTCAGCCAGAATTTCTGCTAAGGACTCCTGCTGAGGACTGCCAGGGGCCGGAGATGCTCGGAGCACTCTTCCTGGACCCTGGCTGGTTGCTGTGAGTGGGGAGAGGAGGACCTCTGCCTGAGATAGCCTGTTCTGTTTTAAAGGCTTGAGAATGTGGGTGCTTTCTACATTATGTACCTGTGCCAATTCATAACTACTCTGATGGCTTTCACTTTCTGGTTTTGGGACTCAGTCTTTTGGTATTTTAATAAATTTTCTTACTCATTCCCCCATATGGCAAGCATGATGTATTTTGTGATGGATAAGTATATCAGCATATCTGTAATTTCCATAGGCATTGTGAATATGGCATTGCTGATACATTTGGCAACGAGGATGGGATCACCAAATGTCAGGCCTGTATTTGGAAGCAGTGGGGCTTTAGAGGGAGAAATGACTATTCCAGGATGGGAGGATTTGCCTTATTCCTCTCTAGCAAGAGAATGGGCTAAAAGCACAGAACCCTGTGAAAACTGGGAACCAAGGCTAAAAGAGGGAGAACCTGGAGATTTGGAAAGATGTTTGAAAGGAATACCCATAGAACCAGGCAGAAGGAATGTGCATGCAGCTTTTGTACAGGCTGGGCAGAGTTGCCCTGACAGCTTCCAGGAGAGTGCGTGTGAGGAGACTGGAGCAAGGTTAGATGAGGAGTCTTCTAATGTAGAAGCTCTCCCCATACGAAGAAGACAGGAGAACCACCGAGGCAAAACAGAGTCCAGGGAGATAATTGAGGATTTCACTCAACAGGAGATCACTGGTATACTGAGTAGATTAACCCAAAGAATGGGGGAGTCTTTAGTGCCTTGGACAGTAAGAATCACGGATGAAGGCGCCGGAGGAATAACACTGGACAATGAGCACTGTTTAAATTCATAAGCATCAGTCAGAATACTTTTGTACACCAAGCTTTTAGGGATCACCATATGCAAGGAGGTAATAACAAAACTAATTTGCTAGCCTTAGCTGCAGAAGGATGCAAAAAGCAATATCCTACTGAATCTATGTGGCCTAGGGGAGACAGACCCTGGTACTCACTTAGAGACTGTATGAGAAAGCTAAAGGAGGAGGTAATGAAAATTGCTATCATGATTGGAGATGCAAATGCATATTATGATACCCCCCCTAGGAGTTCCTCATAGAAATATCATAGTGAAGACAGCTCCTCCTGCATATAAGCACCTAATTCTGACTCTATTAATTGGAGAAATAGGGCCATCTCTTTCAGAGGTGCTGGATAAGATTTCACAATTAACTGATTTAGGGGAATGGGAAAAAGACAAATTACCTCGAGAGAGAAGAGTAAACAGCCAGAGGAATCATAGACAAAATAGACCAACAAGAAGGAAACTGTTTACTGCTCTATTAAGAGTAGGGGTGGACTTTAGAAGAATAGATGGTATTCTAACTGAAGAGCTGCATAAGCTGTACCAAGAAAAGGTACTTAGCATTAGAATGAATAGGGAAGCAGAAACCACCCCTGCAGGTATTTCTGAATCTGAATCTTTGTATCCAAGTTTTCATCACTTTCAGGAGGAATAGGAGATAGATAGGCCAAGCCCCAGACCAGATAAAAGAAATATGCAGAAGAGATTGCAGACCCCATATTGGTTTAACAATATATTGGAAGAATGGATCAACTACTGTGACTAGGGCACTGTTTGATACTGGGGCTGAGGCCACATTTATCTATGGAAACCCTGATAAGTTTAAACATAGAACTCCTGTTACCATCACAGGTCTAGGAGGCCCTGAAATATCAGCCAGACAAGTTAAAATAACAATGAAAATTGGGCAGTTACCTAAGAAAGAATATATGTGGTTGTTGTACCCATTCCTGAATACGTCATTGGAATAGATGTATTGAGAGGCATGACTCTGAATTTACCTGAAGGGAGATACCAATTTGCTGTGAGGAAGATAGGAATTAATACAGTTTTAGTGGGAAAACTAAAAAATGGAGCTAATCACTTTACCTGAACCTTCTGAAGTAATTACTTTAAAACAGTATCGTGTGCCAGGTGGGCAAGATGAAATTGCCACTACTATAAAGGAATATGTTGAAGCAGGAGTGCTAGTCCCTACAACCACAAGATGGAATAATCCTGTCTGTCCAGTAAGAAAATCAGATGGGACATGGAGAATGACTGTGGATTTTAGACAGTTGAATAAGGTGACTCCTTCTTTGTATGCTGCTGTTCCAGATACCATCACCTTAATAGAAAGGATCCAGACATATGATGGGACTTGGTATGCAGTTATTGACTTGGCAAATGCCTTCTTAACCATCCCAATAGACCCTAAACAATGGGACCAATTCGCTTTCACTTGGCAGGGTAGACAATATACTTTCATCCGCTTGCCACAAGGGTACATAAATAGCCCCACTATATGTCACAGGATTGTGGCTGAACAGTTGGATGAATTAAAGCTACCTGGCGTACAGCTTACCCAGTACATTGATGATATCATGATACAGGGAAAAGATGTGAAAGAAGTGGAAAGGAGTTTGACCCTTCTAATTGTGCATATGAAAATAAAGGGTGGGAAATTAACCCTGCAAAGGTTCAAGGACCAGCTCAAAATGTGAATTTTTTGGGTATACAGTGGAACAAGGGGCTACAGGAGATTCTTCCTCAAGCCCGACAAAAGATTCAGGATTTTCCTACCCCATTCCCCATTCCTATTCACCCATTTAGCAAGCCTGATTTATTTTGTGATGGATAATTATATCAGCATATCTGTAATTTCCATAGGCATTGTGAATATGGCATTGCTGATACAATTATCTCATATAGAAGAGGTAAGGGAAAACTATTACTGTGGAGGGGAAGAACAGGAAGGCAAAAAGTAATGAGTCAACCTTATTCTCAGTGAGTTTGGCTTAGGGAAGGAATAACATACCCATTAAATAGAGTATCTCAACCTACAGCAGAGTAGGGGGTAGGGCAAGAGAGGGAAAATAATGGAAGAGAGGGCAGGCTAGGGGGGGGTAGTTGGCAGCACCCACTTTTGAAAGGGGACTGGATCAAAGTAGAGAGTAGAACAAGTAGGTGTGGGATAGGATGGAGGGAAATATAGTCAGCCTTTCACAATATATCCGCTATGGAAAAGTTTTGCTTAGCTACACATGTACAACATATGTTGAATTGCTTATCTTCCCAGTGATGGTTAGTGACAAGGGAGGTATTCAAAGTTTTAAAATCAAATGTTTAATATATATATATATATATATATATATATATATATATATATATATATA
>NW_027187332.1:467924-524298 GCF_028583685.1 Petaurus breviceps papuanus
ATATATATATATATATATATATATATATATATATATATATATATATACTATCATTGCTATTCCTTTACATGCAACCAGGAAATAAGATATAAAGGCACTTGAGCATAGAGTTCCACCATGCCCTACTGGAAAGTCAGAGTGGGAATGGGGGAAGATATGGGAGAGTGCAGATTGGGGGAGGGGATATTAGGTTGGATGACTATTTTGGAGTGGTGGGTAGGGGAAGATGGGGAGCAAATTTGTATCTCAAAATCTTGTGGAAATGAATGATGCAAAATAAAAAAGAAAAAAAGAAAACAACTGTGTTCTTTGACTTTTATCATTCTTAGTCATACTGATAAACGTTTCCTCTCTCCCCTCAGTATTTCATGGTGTAATCTGACTAGAAATAATTAATCACATTAAAACAATGGCAATTGTTTTATGAATATTTTTGTCTAAATTGGAAAAAAATAGAGATCAATGCACACCCCTAATTATGCACATGTATTTTTCTAAAGGAAGGAGTGAAAATTACTTTGAGGATATAGATATTTTAAAAATACAACAACCTTAAAATAGATATTTAACAACTGTTTTATAGATATTTTTCTCTGATCTCTGTTATACATTGCACTAATCCCCTTCAATATTAAATCCTTATCCTCTCACTCCACTTTATTCTTTGTCATGCATAAAGGGATTCAGTTTGAAAACTAATTGAGAAAGATGAAAGATATGGGTGATTTACACATTTATTTGAAAATTTCATAATGATTAATTTTATACATATGTCACTGATTTTCAGTTATGGATGCAAACTGCAAGAATAATGACTAGAATAATAAAGAAATAAAACAATAAATAATTGAAAGTGGTGAACTTCAAACCATATTTAATTATTTTCTTTATAAACATAGTCAGTTTGTAGTGTGTACTCATGTTTACAAAATGATTTTCTTCCCAACAATATTATGAAGTAGATAGTGCAAGTATTATTAACTCCACTTTACAGATGAGGAAACTGATGGCCACAGAGTTCAATCAATTTTTGTATGATCATACAATCAGTCAATTCAAAAGTAAAGAATTTAACCCATGACTTCAATCTCCAAAGTCAGGGGATCTTTCCACTACAACATTGCTAACTGAAGGTTGTCAAGTTATACTATCCCTATTCCTGTGAATTACTATAAGAGTTTGTGATCATGTTAATGTGACTCAGTATGCTCAAAATAGAGTATCTTTTAATATAAAAGAGAATGCAACTGTTGCAAAGGCAAAATGTTAAAAAATTAAACAGTATCTATTTTGCTACCAGAATGTTGATTGATGTCAATGGAAAATCTGCAAGAAAAAGCACAGAGTATTATGGTTGTATGAGGAAATTGAGAATGAAGCTCCTTGAGTCTTATATGAATCTGTGTTGTTAATCTACTGTGTTACTTTGGGCAAACCACTTAACTTCTCTGTGGGAAATCTATTTCCTCATGTGTAAAACATGCCTAACAACACTTATTAGATACTTTAGAAGCCTATCAGGAGTATTAATTAGTTAATATATGTAAAGTGTTTTGAGAAAGATAAAAACTTGTTTATTAAAATATATCCATTATGTAAGAATCTCTGACCACCTTACCAAAACCAACGTCTACAACTGTATATTATGGAGTGAGCAAAGAAAGGGTCATTTCTGTGGCACTGAATTATTTTCAGTTTTAATTTCAATTTTATTTGAGTTTGGTGCTTTTTTCCTATTAAAATTAATAATGTATAACTATAATGATTCAATGAGCTTCCTGACATAGTGGGAAAAAATTGAATCTGGTGTTGGCTAGCTAGACTCATATTCTCCTTCTGACAATTACTAAACAGTGCAACTCTCAACATGTCCCTTAGTACTTCTCTGAACTTTAGTGTCCTCATCTGACATTAGAGATAACAGCAACAAAAATTATGACAACAGCAACTACTATAAGATGTAATATCCATCCTATACCATCACTGCTTTATTCTGTTCTCCCCCTCCAATCTCTTCTTCCTCAAAAGTGTTTACTTCTGATATCTCCTCCCCAATCTGCCCTCCCTTCTATTACCACTCCTCCTTTTCTCCTTCCCCCCCTATTTTCTTGTAGGATAAGATAGATTTCCATACCAAATTGATTATGCACGTTATTCCCTCTTTTAGGCCAATTCTGATTAGAGTAAAGTTCATTCATTGCCTCTCACCTCTCCTCTATTCCAATCCACTATGAACTTTTTCTTGCTTCTTTTTATGTGAGATCATTTGCCCTATTTTATATCTTCCTTACTCCTTCTACGAGTACATTCTTCTCTCATCCTAATTTACTGTTTAGATACCAGTTCTTCATATTTCAATTCACCATGTGCCCTCTCTCTAAATATATTCTCTCCAATTACCCTAAAAATGAGAGGTCTCATGAGTTACAAATATCATCTTTCCACGTAGGATTGTAAACAGTTCAGCTTTAATAATTCCTGAATGCTTTCTCTTTCCTATTTACCTTTTCATGCTTTTCCTGTATTTGAAAGTCAATTTTTCTATTTAGTTTTTTTTTTCTACAAGAATGCATTAAATTCCTTTATTTCATCATATATCAATTTCCCCCTCATTGGTTGTACTCAGCTTTACTGGGTAGATGATTCTTGGTTGTTAATCCTAGCTCCTTTGACCTCTTGAATGTCATATTCCAAACTCTCTGATCCTTTAATGTGGAAGCTGCTAAACCTTCTGTTATCCTGATTGTTTCAACAATACTTTATTTTTTTTTAAATTTCTGGCTGCTTGCATTATTTTCTCCTTGATCTGGGACCTCTGGAATTTGACTATACTATTCCTGGCAGTTTTTATTTTGGGATCTCTTTCAGGAGGTATTTAGTGGACTCTTTCAATTTCTATTTTACCCTCTAGTTCTGGAAAATCAAGGCAATTTTCCTTGATAATGTCCTGAAACATGAGGTGTAGCCTTTTTTTTATCAAGCCCTTCAAACGGTCCAATAATTTTAAAATTAGCCCTCCTGGATCTTTTTTTTTAAATCAGTTTTTCCAGGTCAGCTAATGATACTTTCCCTTGCATTATTTTTCATTAATTCTCTTTATATTCTTGTCATTCTTTACTTCTAGATGAATTTTGTTGCGATAATTTTGGATCTATAAAATAATTTTTAGCAGTGTAATTTTTATGGCACTAAGGTAAATTAGTTGAGGCACAATTGTCAGTTATATATTATACTGACTTTGTCTACCCATGAGCAAGTGATACTTTTCTAATTGTTTGCATCTGACATTATTTATTTGAAAAGTGTTTTGTAATTGTGATTCTATAGTTCCTAGCTTTCTCTTGTTAGAAAGACTTACAATTATTTTATATTGTTTACAGTTATTTTAAGTAGAATTTCTCTATCAATTGCTGCATGGCTATATTGTCATATAAAGAAATGTTAACTGAGTGATGTGGGTTCATCTTATATCCTGCAACTTTATAAAAATTGTTAATTATTCTAAGTATATTTTAGTTAATGTTCTTGTGTTCTCTCAGCATACCAACATGTCATCTGTAAAGAGTGACAGTTTTGTTTCCTCCTTGACCACTCTAATTCCTTCAATTTCTTATTCTTCTCTTATTGCTATAGCTAGCATTTTAATACTCTATTGGATAATAGTAGTGATAAAGGGCATCCATGCTTCACCCCTGATCTTGCTTGGAAGACTTATAGCTTATCACCATTACAGACAATGCTTATCGATGATTTTAAATACATACTGCTTATCCTTTTAAGGAAAACTCCATTGTTCCTATCCTCTCCAGTGTTTTTAATAGGAATGGGTGTGGTATTTTTTCAAAAGCCTTTTCAGCATCTATTGAAATTAACATATTTTCTTTTGGGTTTGTTATTTCATATGATTAATTGTATCAATAATTTTCCTAAAACTGAAACAACCCTGCAATCATGATGTAAATATTACTTGGTCATGGTATATAATCCTTGAGATAAATTGCTGTAATCACCTTGCAATAATTTCATGAAAAATTTTTGCATCAGTGTTCATTAGCGAAATCATTCTATAATTGTCTTTCTCTGTTTTACCTCTTACTGATTTAGTTATAAGCACCATATATTTGCATCAAAAAATAATTTTGATAGGACTCTTTCTCCACCTATTTTTCTAAATAGTTTATATGATGATGGAATTAATTGTTCTTTAAATGTTTCATATTTAAATGTTCAACTTGTGAAACCATCCGGACCTGGAAATTTTTTTCTAGGCAGTTCAATAATGGCTTGTTAAATTTCTTTTTCAAGGCTGGGGTTAATTAGGGATTTTTTTTTCTTTTTTCATTTTTGAAATGCTTTATTAACTTCTGATTTACATCATTCATTTCCACCAAATTTTGAGCTGCAAATTTTCTCCCCATTTTCCCCCTATCAACCTCCCAAAATAGCAGTCCCATAGGACATCCCCTCCTCCAATCTGCTCTCTCCCATATTTTCTCCTGTACCACTTTCGACTTTTCTAGTAGGGTATGGTGTATCTCTATGCCCCAGTACCTGTATATCTTATTTCTCAATTACATGTAAAATAGTATTAATAATAGTGAATATATATATATATATATATATGTATATATATATATATATATATATATGTTTGTAAGCATTTCATTTTAAAACTTTGAATTGAAGATTCATTCCCTTCCTCCCTTGTCACCCACCGTTACTTTGAGGATAAGCAGTTCAGTATAGGTTGTACATGTGTAGCTAATGCAAAACAATAACATAGTAGATATATTGTAAAAGACTGACTATATTTCCCTCCCTCCTATCCCACCTCCCAATAGTTCTATTCTCTACTTTAATTTGGTCCCTTTTCAAAAGTGCATGCTTCCAACTTCCCTGCCCCCCAGCCTGCCCTCCGTTCCATCATCCCCCCTCTCATCCCCTTCCACCCTACTCTCCTGTAGGGTGAGATACCCTATTTAGTTTGTATTTCATTCCCTCCCCAAGCCAAATTCAATGAGAATAAGGTTGAGCCATTCCCTTTTGCATTCCTCTTCTTCCCCTCCATTGTAATCATTTTCCCTTGCCTCTTCTTTATGAGATAGTTTACCGCATTCTGTCTCTCCCCATCTTCTCTTATTATATTCCTCTCTCAACTCTTAATTTCACCTTTTCAGTATCATCCTTTCCTGTTAAATTGGTCCTGTGCCCTGCATCTCTGTATACCTGTAAACACATATACACACATTTATATATGTATTCATATGCCCATATACCCTCATATATAAACATGTATATTTCTATTCCCTTCAACTATTTTCATACTGACAAAAGTTTCATTAGTTAAAATTATTGTTTTTCCATCAAGGAATGTTAATAGCTCAACTTTGATAAGTTCCTTATGGTTTCTTTTCCCTGTTTACCTTCTCATGGTTCTCTTGCTTCTTGTATATGAATGTCACCTTTTCCATTCAACTATGTTTTTTTCATCAAGAATGCTTGAAAGTCCTCTATTCCATGGAATGACCATATTTTCCCCTGAAACATGATACTCAGTTTTGCTGGATAGGTGATTCTTGGTTTTAATTCCAGGTCTTTGACCTCTGGAATATTATATTCCAAGCCCTTCAATCTCTCAGTGTAGAAGCTGGCAGATCCTGTGTTATCTTGATTGTATTTCCACAATATTCAAATTTTTTTTCTTCCTTGCTGCTTGTACTAATCTCTCCTTAATCTGGGAATTCCAGAACCTGGCTCCAATATTCCTAGGAGGTTTCTTTTTGGGAACTTTTTCAGGAGGTGATCAGTGGATTCCTTCAACCTCTATTTTGCCCTTTGGTTCTAAAACATCAGGGAAGTTTTCTTTGAGAACTTCCTGGAAGATGATTTCTAGGTTCTTACTTTGATCATGGCTTTCAAGTAGTCCAATAATTTTTAAATTATCTCTCCTGGATCTATTTTCCAGGTCAGTGGTTTTGCCCATGAGATATTGCACATTGCCTTCTATTCTTTCATTTGTTTGGATTTGTTTAACAGCATCTTTATTTCTCATAAAGTCATTAGCTTCCATTTGCTCCAATATAATTCTGAAGCAATGATTTTACTCATTGAGCTTTTGAGATTCTTTTTACATCAGGCAACTTTGTTTTTTTAAGGCATTCTTCTCCTCATTACCTTTTTGAGACTCTTTTGCCATTTGAGTTAGTCTATTTTTTAAGGTGTTATTTTCCTCAGTCAGGCTGTTGACTCTCATTTACTAATTTTCTTGCATTGTTCTCATTTCTCTTCCCAATTTTTCCTCCACTTCTCTTATCTGCTTCTTAAGGTCCTCTATGGCCTATAACCAGTTAGTATTTTCCTTTGAAGCTTTTGGCGCAGGAGTTCTAACTTCACTGTCTTCCTCCTGTTCCATGCTTTGCTCCTTTTTGTCCCCAAAATAGGAGTCTAATGTTAGAATGTTCTGTCTACTTTGTTTCCTTTGCCTGGTCATGTCGCCCCTCAGTCACTTGACCCCTGGGGTTTTTGCCATAGTAGAAATCTGTA
The DNA here is from genome assembly GCF_028583685.1 of Petaurus breviceps papuanus. Classification (NCBI taxonomy): domain Eukaryota; kingdom Metazoa; phylum Chordata; class Mammalia; order Diprotodontia; family Petauridae; genus Petaurus; species Petaurus breviceps. The sequence goes on from NW_027187332.1 coordinate 474,468, forward strand.
GAAACAGACAGGTAGCTTTCATCCCAAACACTGCAGTTTTCTCGTCTTCTGGAGGTATTAGATTGGTGCCATCTCTGAGGCATCCACATGCTCTAGCAAGCTGGACACACACCCCAGGACCTCCACCCTAGACTGCAATTCAGATCCAAGCAGGTTAAAGCAAGATTGATTACCCCTCAGAATGGTAGCTTGGTCCCACTACACTCTGCAGGCCAGGAGCTGAGGCTGTCATGTGGTGCTTGCTGGCTGTGCGGGGTGTCTGAGCAGCTTCTCACCCTTGAGGGAAAACCCGAGGCACTCCCACTTACTGGGTCCCAGAGTCCAGACTGCACTGACCTCTCACTTTTTCCTTTGCATCTATGTGTTGATAATTCAGGAAACGGCTACAGCTGTTTGTGATCTGGAGTCCCTCTGGCCGGCAGCTGCTCAGGCCCTCCCTGGGGCTAAAGCCTCAGCATGGGGCTGGGTTCTGCTCCCAGAGCACTGTGCTGACTGCCTGCTGCCAGCCTGCTGGGCTGTCCTCAGAGGGAGGTTAGATTCTCTGTGTCATTTTTTGGTTTCTGCAGCTCCAAAGTTTCCTCAGAGTACCCTTTTTACATTGATTGGGGAAGGTGGAAGTCAGAGCTTCTCAGAGGCTGTGCTTCTATCTCACCATCTTGACTCTGCCTCTGGCATTCTATTTTCTTATCTGTAAATCTATGTAATTTTTATGTTTTTGTAATTATTCAGCTATTTTATTCAGATTGTCATTTTAATTGTCAGATAAATGAACAGAATTTTTTTTAATGATTGTTTTACTTTCTTCTTCACTGGTGGTGATTTCATTCTTTTGATTTTTTACTAGATATTTGTTTTTTTTTTCAATTAAATTATTCATCGACACATTTCTCTTTTTTTATAAAGCCAGATCCTACATTTATCTCTTAGCTCAATGGGTATAGTTTTTCTTTCAATCATTAATATCACTTTGATTTTCAGAATTTCCAATTTTGTACTGATTTGGGAATTTTAAATTTGTTCTTTTGTAGTTTTTTTTAGTTACATGCACAATTCTTTGAACTGTTCTTTTCCCCCTTTCCTGATATAAGAATTTAGAGAAACAAATTCTCTCCCAAGTACTGCTTTGACTGCATCCCATACATTTTGGTATGTAGTCTCATTGTCATTTTCTTTAATGAAATTATTGTTTCTAGTATTTGATCTTTGATCCACTTATTCATTAGGATTAGATTAGTTTCCAATAAATATTTAATCTATATTTCCACTGCCCCTTGTTGAATGCAATTTTATTGCATAATGATCTGAAAAGAACGAATTTAGCCTTTCTACTTTTCTAAAATTTATTTTGAGGGTTTTAATGCCCTCATACATGGTCAGTTTTCTTTTTTGTAAGTGCAATGTGATACTCACAAAAATGTTTATTCCTTCCCATTCCCATTCAGTTTTCTCCAAAAGTCTATCACATCTATTATTTTATAACATTCTATTTACCTCTGTAGTTTCTGTCTTGTTTATTTAGTTGTTAGATTTATCTAGTTTGGGGTGGCCAGGTAGCACAGCAAGTAAGAGCACCAGCTCCAGTGTTGAGAAGACCTGGAGATTGAATCCCGGGCTCAGACACTTAGCACCCACCCAGAAACACCTGGCCGTGTAACCTTGATCAAGTTATTTAACCCCAATTGCTTAGGGGTGGCCAGGTGGCTCAGCGAGTAAGAGTACCAGCTCCAGTGTTGGGACGACCTGGAGATCGAATCCCGGGCTCAGACACTCAGTACCACACCCAGAAATAACTGGCCATGTAACCTTGAGCAAGTTACTTAACCCCAATTGCTTTAAAAAAAAAATAGATTTATCTAGTTCTAATGGGGGGGGGGTTTGAGGTCCCTCACTAGAATAGTTTTCCTGTCTATTTCTTCTTTTAACTCACTTCTTTAAAGTTGGTATAGTAACCCATTTGATATATATATTTATTATTGATATTGCTTAATTGCCTATGCTAAATTTTGTCAAAATATAGTTTCCTTCCTTATCACGATGAATTTAGCCTATTTTTATTTTACTTTTTCTGAGATCAGGATTGCTATCCCTCCTTTTTATTTACCTTCAGCTGAAGCATAAGAAATTCTGCTCCAGTCCCTTACCTTTTTATGTTACTCTTTGCTTCAGGTGTTTTTCTTATAAATAATGTATTGTAGAATTCCTTTTTTCTTGATCCACTCTATCTAATTCTGTTTGATGGGAAAGCTTATCCCTTTCACAGATATGATTACTATGTTTTTTTCCTCCATTCTATTTTTTATCCTGTTTTTTTTTTCCTTTCACCCTTTCCCTCCTCAGTAGTGTTTTGCTGATCTGTACTTCTTTCTGTTACTCCCCACCACCACCCCATTACTTGAGATCCTTCACTCTTACTACCCTACTGGGCAATAGATGCCTATATTCAAATAATTGTCTATATTGTTCCCTCTCTCAGCCAATACTGATGACTGTAAATTTCAAGGGATATTCATTGCCTACCTCCCATTTTCCCCTTCACTGTAATAGGTTTTTCATGCCACTTCATGTGAAATAATATACCTTATCCTGCCTCCCCATTCCTTCTGTACCAACTGTACTCTTCTTTCTCATCCCTTGATTTTGTTTTTGTTTGTTTGTTTGTTTTTATCCTTTCAAATTCACCTTCTACCCATATCCTCTTTCTTTGTATATTCCTCCTAGCTGCACTAATAGTGATACCTTTTTTTAAGAATTACAAATATCATTGTTCTTTGTTGGAATGTAAATAGTTTACCTCTATTGATTCCCTTATGTGTTTTTGCCCATTTTTACCTGTTTACATTTCTCTTGGTTTCTGCTATTGGAGGTCACATTTTGGCTTTAGGTTTTTCACTTCTTGTGAAAGCTTGAAATCCTTCTATTTATTTGAATAACCATTTCCCCCATTGATATATTTATTATGCTTAATTTTGCTGGGTAAGTGATTCTTCATTATAATCCCAATTCCTTCTTGAATATCATGTTCCATGATTCCCAGTCCTTCAGTTTTGTAGCTTGCATATCATGCATAATCCTGATTGTGACACCTTGATATTTAAATATTTTCTTTCTGGCCATTTATAGTATTTTTCATTGACCTGAGAGTCCTGAAATTAGGCTATAATATTCCTTTTTTTAAATTTTTTGATCTCTTTCCTGAGGTGATAAGTGGATTATTTCAATACCCATTTAGCCCTCTGTTTCCAGAATATCAGACCAGTTTTCCTTGACAATTTCTTGAAAGATGCTGTCCAGGTCCTCTTTTTGATCATGGCTTTCAGGTAGTCTGATGATTGTGACATTGTCTCTCCCGGAAGTATTTTCCAGTTCAGTTGTTTTTCCCATGAGATATATTACATTTACTTTTTTTTCATTCTCTTGCTTTTGTTTGATTCTTTGTGTCTCCTAAAGTCATTAGCTTCCACATGTCCAGTCCTAGCTTTTACAGTGTTCTCCTTATTTAGCTCTTGCACTTTGTTTTCAATTTGGAAAATTGTACTCTTTAAAAAGTTGTTTTCTTCAGAAGATTTTTGTATTCTCTTTTCTGTTTGGTTTATTATACTTTTTAGGAAGTTTCCCAAGCTATTGAGTCTTCTTTTCTTCAAAATTCTCTTGCATCATTCTCATTTATTTTCTCCATTGTTTCCTTCTATCTCTCTTATATAATCTTTATCCACCTTTTTGAGCTCTTCCATAATATATTTCTGGACTTGAAAACACTTCCTGTTTTCTTTTAGCATTCTGCCTTCAAGGTGTTTTGTCATTATTGCCCACTTTGTATCTTGTTCTTCCATGTCATCATAATAATTTTCTGTGGCCTTATTCTTTTTTTGCTGTTTTTTGCTCATCTCTTTTTTGGTCTTTTTCCTTTCCTAGGATGGAAGCGGCTGTTTCTCAGACTTCTTCTCCCAGTGGTTACAGTTCCTGATTGTTTATCTGTTTCTGAATGGATGGTGCCCTTTGTCCCATGCAGAACTGTTTTGAGGGGGTGGGATGGGGGTGGCTAGTGCTGTTGGAGGTCATAGAGGTCTAGCAACTTACTTGGTACTGAGGTAGAATCCTAGTGGTGGTGTCTGGCATGTTCTAAGGCCTGATATTATTTTTCTGTGTTTTCCTGGAGCTACACTGAAGCAAGTGGAGGTCTGGCCACTACACGGTTCCTGTTTGACCTGTAGTATTCTGAGGAATGTGAAGGTCTGAACTACTTTCTGGTCAAGCTGGAGGATGCCTGTTTGCCTAAGTCTATAATAAACTATGTTGTGGATCTCAAAGATGAAATCTGTCTATCCCCCTGGCTATGTAAAGACACTTTATGGAGTGGGGATAGCGTCCTGCTATTGGCATTTGCCTGCAGCAGCATCCAGGGTCTCAGGATCTCCTACTGGTCTATTGAGGTGAGGCTAACTGCTGTATTTCTTGTATGCTTCCCATACTGGAATGCACTCCCTCTTTCCTCAAGGGAAATGGACCCCTCTTGCCAATCCTCCAGTGTAAAAGATTGCTCCACCTCATCTTTCTGCTGTTTCTGCTATTCCAGGATTTCTTCTGGGGCACTATCCTATGGTTGTTTGAAGGTGTATATGGGAGGGCTACAAGTATTTACTGCTTATTACATCTCTTTATTCCCAGAAGCCTATTTCTCTTTTAAAGAAAATGTATGGGTTTTATAAGTGCCTTATATATTTTCTGTCATATTTTTATATGCTCTTGGAATCCTTTAAAATATCATTAAAAAGTTAGGAACCCTTCTTTATATTAGGGGAAACCCAAAAATCAGCTTAATGGAAGAGTTCATGAGTAAATTCTGAGTAAGATTACATGAAACAAAACAAATATTACTCTTTTGGGGGCTTTTCAAAAAATTGAAAACAGTCTATGGTTCCTAGGATTTTTATTTGTGGTGGTGGTGGTGGTGGTGGGGCAACTGGTTTCATTAAATATTAAGCATATTTTATTCTATCAATCTATCTATTTTATTTAATTTGTTTTATTTTTTATTGTTTTCATATATATATGTATGTATGTATATTTATTTCCCATATCCATTTCTTTCTTCATTCCTATGTTTAGTTTTGTTTGTTTTGTTTTTTGTTTTAATTTTGGTCCCATACTTGTGATTTAATAATGGCATGGGATTCTAGATGATAAAATATTTTCAGTATTTCAAATGATCAATTTATCTGTACTTTGCCTTCTTAGAGAGTACTCTAAGAAATTGAGATGATAAGTAATTTGTCTATAATGTTCTAGAGAAAGGAATACAACCATGTCTTTGTGACTCCATGAGTCATCTTCCATTTTCCACTATCTCATGCAATTTATAACACATAGTGTTGGGTAAAAAAAAATATTATAAAGCAAATCTAAGGATTATTATGATGAACTATTTTGTGAAATTTTTGACCTAAAACTTTCCAGCAAATGAAAGTTTTCCAGGTTTTAAATTTCTATACTCATAGCAAAAAAATAAATACAAAAAAACCCCCAACTGTTTTACAAATGCATACTCTTCATTATGTTAGAACTTACTCATTTAAATATAGAAACCCTAGGCAATTTGCAAGAATGAGAATACACTCTGAATAAACTTCAAGTATTCTATTTAAATTTTATTATTTGTGTCATTAGCTTTTACAAGTAAACCACTAAAAAATATTATAGTGTTTTCTCCCTGGAGCTTTTACACATGCAAATTCCTTGCCAATAAGACCATTTTTTTTAAAGCAATGGTATTATATTCAGAGATAGAATATCTTATAGAAATAGTGGTGGTATACCCTGTCCTCCTATTTTCTGAGGTACGTTTTGGAATGTTTTTGCACAGAAATATTAATCTTCCTTCCCAAACATGTGACTAGGCAAAACATCACTGTTGATTACCTCTATTTTTAGGAGCATTGTAGGAAAATCAATGTACTTCAAGGAACAGACATATCAATGGAGTGTCTTTCACCCTTCAGGATCACTGGGGAATCTATATTTCATGGTTTAAAAGCAAAAATGGGTTTTATTATCATTGTCATAATGAGAAGGGGTGCAATAATGATAGGAAGAACAATTAAATATATAGAAGCCAAACATGTATTCAACCTCCTCATTTTATAAATAAGAAAAATTCAGAGAGGTTGTGATTCATCCAAGATCACCCAAATATTGAGAAAACCTTGAAGCAGAAGAGAGACTACCTTACTCCCAAACCATATGATTGTGCTTATTTTCCACCATATTATGAATTTTGTTTTATTGAATTAGCAAGGAATTACAAATGATTAAAGCTAAGTACTGTCTTCCATATTCTCATAGGAGTCAAAGACAATTTTCTTCAACACACTATCTTTATTAGATATTCTTGGCTACATCAAGTCCCTCAGGTCACTAGAAAAAATATTATTTACTAAGGCCTGCAGTAAATTCACAAATTAATTGATCAGTCAATTAATAAGCACTGATTGATACCAGGAAATATGTCTAGCTCTGTCCCATATTTACTGAGGTGGGAAGAGAAAGGAAAGACAAAGATAAGGCAGAGTTCCTATTCTCAAGGGATTTTATCATATAGTTTTATGTGGTACCAATGCAGACAAAAGGAGGCAATTAAGTTATCAGAGTAATATAAAGTTTAAAATACACACTAGAGTAACTTCATTTTAAAGCAATATTAAATTTCAAAACATGTTTTTTCCAACTAAAATACACAAAATACAACTATCTCAGATGCATCTTTTAGGATGTACTTCTTTAAAATGTACATTACAATGGATTATATTTGTTTATTTTTTATTTGTTAAATTTGTTTCAAGATTTCATAGTAAAGAGAATTGAAATAATAAAAGAAGAAAATTAGAATCATAATTAGATACGTTTATCCACAAGTATATATTTTAATCACCAACTATTTTAGCTTGAAAATTCTCATTGACATAAGGACAATTTGCTGAGTGAATTTCAAGCATAATTTTCTGCCATGGAAAAATAAACATTGCAATGGAACATATGACAGCATGATGGCATCACAAGATCACATAAATGTAGTTGTTTAAACACCCAGTCTAGTAGCAGCTTAAAAAAATATTCATATATTCACATCAAAATATCATTGAGGACAGAGACTTCCATTATGTAATGACTGGTGCAGAGACTGTTAGGAAAATAGAATTATAAAATATCTATAGTTAGTAGTTTTCAAAGAATAGTCATGACAGTGAATTGTGATAGTATACATTTATACAATTTCATTTACTCTCAAGTCTAAGACATTTTAAAAATATTTTGATCTATGACTTATAATTGCTTCACATTTTTTTCAAAATTCCTTAAATCTTGTGCATGAAACAGAATAAATTTTCTTGATTAATGACTATATTTACATATTTTACCTTTAAAGTGATAGAAAATATGTTACAAGTTTACAATGGATTTATTACCTCTCATTCTTTGTGATTATGATAGCAATGTCATACTGGATAAATATACTTTCACCTTTAATGAAGTGCAAAATTGGAATCAAATTTCCTTACATCTCCTCCACCTTAATATCTCTGAAGAAAGTGTACAGGCATTTTCACTATATTTAACTATAGAAAAAAAAGTAAAAAGAAAAATGAGGGAGAGCTTAAAAGGTATAAAATCTTAAAAATACCAGAACAAAATTTGCCCTGGTATTCACTACAACATAAGCAAGTATAAGTTCTTATATTCCTTTGATTCTATCAGCTCTAAATCTTTATCTTGTTTTTCTTGTGTAAGTTTAATTAATCCATTTTACTATCTTGTTCATTACACCTGATGTCTAGTTTTCTCACAAGCATAAGGAAATCCTATCTAAAACCTGTATTGCTTCCTCTGTAGACAATGTGTGCTATTGATAGGTCTTTGGGTACATAGCTGATTAAAAAATTGATTGATTCACTTGTTCTTTTCATAGGCAACCCATATAGAAATATTTATTCCTCAAATATTTTTCTTTTTCACATAGTGTCATTGTGTACAATGATTGTACAAATTCTGTACAATGTGTTATAGAACTTCTTTACCAACATTTCAAAATTTTATAATTTTTGAATTATTTTAGATTTGATATATTCATATCCATACACAAGTGATTGTATGTGAGATGTATATGCAAATATATGAGAATATATTATGAATACATATACACATATATATGGAAGAGAATATACATACATACATGTCCATGAACTATCTCAAATGGTGCAGATGATTGGCAATTTGGCTGTAATTTACTGTTTTACTTGGGGATTTGAGAGACTGAGACTTCCTATAGTCACAGAGCTAGTATGAATCAGAAGCAAGATTTGAACTCTGGACTTTCTAGTTCTAAAGCCAATCTTCTTGCTTCTATCCCATGCTGTCTTCACACACACAGACACATACACACACAACAAACATATGAATGTATTTGCATATATATATGCCTATATGCATATGTGTATATATGTGTGTATAACATACACACATACATGTATATAAATCCAAAAATACAGACATATTTCTTCTATAGTATACAAGATGTCCCAAAAGTCTTAGTGCAGTTTTAAGCTATTAATAGATTAAAAATTAGTAATTAACTCATATTTTTTCAAGAGATAAAAAACTACACTTGTGAGTTTTGCTACAGTTACAGCAAGTGTGACATCTCTGTTCTATATTTTCTTTTTTGATAAAAATGAATTGCATTCCTCTTTCTTCAGAAGACTACCAAATCTATGTACTGCAGAGCTCATCTCTTTCTTCATTTCCATTAAAACACCAAGGACTGTCTATAGAGCGTTTCCACCACTATATATCATATATTTCAAAATGGAACTAAAGATTTCCTTTAAACTTGCTTCTCTTTTGAATTTCCCTTATTCTGTTCCCTACATTTTTGAAGTTACAGGTCCTTATACTTAATGATCATAACTTGTGTTGCTCCCCTGGTTACAATCAGAGGCTCTCTTACTTATACAATTTCTCAGTCTCATATTTAGTTATTTACCAATTCTTACTGATTCTAATTGCACAATATCTCTTCTATCCAGTCTTAGATTTCCAGCTACCTTTTTGATATCTCAAACTGGATGTTCCATAGACATCTTAAACCCAATATGTACAAAACTGACTTAATTTTATTTCTCCTCAAATCCTCACTTTTTGTAACTTCCTTATTACTGTTAAGAGTACAAGAATCCTTCCAATTACCCAAACTCACAACCTATGTAATACCCTTGACCCCTCATTGTCTCTCATATCTCATATTCAATGCCTTGTCAAAGCCTCTAAATATTGCTTACATAATATTTCTCATTTCTCATAAGACATGCCACCAACACAATGTAAGCCTTCATCACTTCACACCTTGGCTATTCCTTAGCCTGCTATTTTTTCTTCCTGACATGAATTGCTCCCTGTTCCAATTTATCCTCCATACATCTTCCATAGGGTTGACAAGGTGATCTTCCTAAAACACAAGTCTTACCACTTCATGTGCTACTTAATCAATTGTAGTGACTGCCTTCTACCCCTAGAGCAAATATAAAATATTATTTTGCTTTTAATTTTGTGTTTAACCTATCCTCCCACCTCTCCCACCACACTTCCACCTTATACTATATATATATATATATATATATATATATATATATATATATATATATATATATACACACACACACACACACACATATATATATATATATATATATATTCCTCAATTCATTTATAGTAGTTTCCTTGATGTCTCTCAAATAAGAGGCTTCATCTGATTACTGACATTTTCACTACGTATCAATCCTGTTTTTTTCTAGCTTCTTTCAAATCCCTACATTCTATAGGAAGCCTTTCCCAATCTTTCCCCCCTCCCCCATTCTAGTGACTTCCTTCTGTTGAGTATTTTTAATTTATCTTTAGAACTTTTTGTACAAATGCTTTGGATGCTATCAACTTTGTGAGTATGTGAGTTCCTTGAGGCTATCTTTAGCCTTTTCTTTTTATATCCACAATTTGGCACAATGTCTGGAATATAGTAAAGTCTTAATACATATTTATTGGTTGACTGACCTCTTTGTACTCACAATGCCATCATTCAAAACACCCCTTTACTTATCTGAGTGCAGCCAATCTCTCCTGGTTTAAATACATATCCTATAAGGCAAAAGGTAATGGGAAAGTAATGAACATTTATTAAGTGTCTATAATGTGTCAGATACTGTTATGCACCTTAAAATATTATCTCATGAGTGTCACAACAACAGTAACAGGTAGGTGCTGTTTTTATTCCTTTACCGGTGAAGAAACTGAAGCAGACAGAGATTAAATGTCCCACTCATGATCAGATCTTTCCAATTCCACGTCCTCCACACTTTCCACTATGCCACTCAAATGCCTCTAAGGGAATAGTAATTAACCTAGTTTGGCTGCTATATAAAATGTATCATGGGGAAAATGTGAAATGAGTATGGAAAGAAATGCTGAAGTTAGACTATTATGGATTTTATATGTCAAACAGAGGGGTTTATATTTTCTGTATGGGCAAAAGGAGCCATTCAGACTTCTTGAGCTTCATGAAATGATTTTTGAGACTCATACCTTCAGAATATCAAATTGGTGATTGTATAAAATATGTATTTAAATAAGGAGATTGCTTATGTATGTATTTGCAAATCATGCTGGGAATATACTCCCATCTGACCTTTGCCTAATTAAAACTCCCAGTTTCCTTTAAGGTTCCATCTTCTACATGACATCTTGCCTAATCTCATCTCTTTCAAATTATAAACATTCTCCTACCTTCCAAATTTACTTTCATTTTTTTAATACATCTTGCACTCTTCTGGCTTTTTTTATCACATGCAACTAATTTTTGAGAGTTTCCAAAAGTGGTCTCTGGGAAATTTGGCCACTACAACTGCCCAAACCAGAGAATTAATTGTGAGATTACAATCAACATAATAAGTAGGGGTGGATAGGTGGTGCAGTGAATAGGGCACCCACCCTGGAGTCAGGAGGACCTGAGTTCAAATCCGGCCTCAGACACTTAACACAAAAACTAATCATGCTACCTTGGGCAAGTCACTTAACCCCAACTGTCCTCCAAAAAGAAAAAAAAAACAGAAAAAGTAAAGTGATGAAAAAACAATTCAGGTAGTGTAAATTAATCATAATATATATCACCTCCTCCCTGCTCTGCCACTTATTCCCTCCCTTTCTTCCCTTCTTCTCCCTTTTTTCCCTTCCATCCCTTGTCATTTTCATTTTCACTACTTAGCCAATATGAAGACTGAACCTATGTGAGCAGAATTTAATATTAGAGTCAAATAAAACTTATAATTGAGTTAATTTTACAATTATATATACAACTGTTACTATACTATTTTGCTGCTATGTACAAATGTTCTTAAAGATTACATAACTGAAAATAATAACTATTTTATTATAGTTACCTAAACATTTCTGAGTTGACCTGAAATGGAATAAAATGGGATGAAAAAGGTGGTGGGAGGAGAAAGGTAGGAAATAGAAATCAATATGTAGGAAAATTTTATTTATTTATTTTTCTTAAACATCTCATTATCCACCTTGATGCTCTCATAATGAACTTCTTTGACATCTCTGAATGCACTTATTTTTGTATTTGTTTGACTTCTTTACCATGCATAAAGAATTTACAATGAGCAAACTCATTGTAGGAAAATCTCATCTTCTCACGTTTCAATCAAACTTGTCAGACACATCTCATCATAGCATTCTGCCACTCTGATTCGAGGGTGAAGCCATAAACTCCTCCATTTAAGGAGGGGAACAAGACTGGCATCTACGTGGACATCTTTAATGTCAAGCAGAGGTAACTTCCAAGGTTCAGAATGCCAGCATAGTAATTCTCTATTTTATTCAGTGATGAATTAAGGCAATAAAGTCACAGAACAGAGAAAATCAAAATACAGCATTCACAAAGTATGATTCAATAATTTCCAAGTACTACTCCACCTCTCGGCAGTACATTCATTTAGTTAATCACAAAGTTTCTCTTCTCAAATGTATATTAGTTTCCAATCATACAAAGTACATTTATTTGGTCAGTCACAGAGCACAAAAATGTCAATAGTTTCCCACCCCTGTATCAACACTGAATTACAATTATCATCAGTTAATACAAAGTATTTTCTCATAAGGGGCAGTGGAGAGCACAAAGGCCATCTACCCCTGAGTTGCACCAAGGTTAAGATATCATCACAGCATTTAATACTCAAAAAGTAGTATTTTCTTCATCTTCACACTGGGTAAGTAATCAGCAATCTCTGTTCCTGGGGAGACAAAGCTTAACAAAGCCACAATATACATTTCCAGTGTCCTCAGTCCTCACCCCACTCTCTGCTTGCAGAACAGTCTCAGGACCCCAGAAAACATCAGCAATACCTTCTTCCAGGATTTCTGTAAACATACAACAAGAAAATACTTTTTCAGGTCTTTTGAACCAACAGCAAGTTTCCAAAACCTCTGCAACAACAGCACTGTCCTTTAGCAGCAGATGAATCTGGTAAGATAACATCAAAACAGACAGACAAATACCAGTATCACAGCCTTGCCTCCTCAGTTCTTGGCAGCTATGGGTGGAAGCTCTCAAAATTCCTTGAAAGCTCCAACTTACCCTCAGCAATCCTCCACATTGCTGCTTCCAGAAGTTCTTCTGCCTCTCACTCTTCTTGGTCCTTCTCTCTGCTTGTGTCTCTCTAAATCCAAGGCACCAGCCCCTCCCAGTTCATTCCTCTCTCTTCACATCAACAAGTCCATCCCACAATAGGGATTCACAAGCTCTGGGCTTTACCCCTCAACCCCCAAACCAAGCCAATATAGGGGGATCCTTAAATTCCATTACTATCATAACATCTTCCCTTTTTTACCCAGATGCATTTATTTTAGACTTCTTTGGTTTCTTCCCCATGCCCATGCACCTACTTCCATGCTTCCCTCCTCCCTCTGTTGCTTTTTAAATATATTTTATGTATCATCTCTCTTGCCCTATTAACTTGTAAGTGCCTTCAGCTTACTCTTCTTGCTTTTCCAAATGTTTATCCCCAGCCCTCAGCAAAGAATCTGACACTTATTAAATATTTACTGAATATTGACTACTGGTTTTCTTCTTCTTTTCTTACTAGGTATAATCTTAGGGAATGTGCTTTTTTGGCCTTCTCTCAAATAAGCTTTAGAACAATAATTTCAACTCTATTTCTCCAAATACAAGAGAGAGGCACTTCAAAAAGCTGAGAGTAGCCAGAAATATATTATGAGTAAACACATAGTTAGCAATTTTGACACTTGGGGCAAGTATAGAGTAAATATATGTGGTACAGGTGGAGAGGAAATACTACTGGGAAGGCTACCACAAGGAAAGAGGAAAAAAATAAACCCCTACAAAATGAAAATGCTTTAGGATCCCACAGAGGCTGGTGTCTACTGATTTTCACTTTCATTGTGAAAATAATGGAATAATAAAGGCCTAGGTTATAAGCCTTGGATGTGCCAAAGGACAAAAAGCAGTTTCAGAGTGAAGCCAAGAGAGAACTGTAATTCCAGTGGTTGGTGAGGAATAGGATGGCAGAGGTAGTGTCACTCTCTGAAGACGTCATTGACTCTTGGTCAAAGTTTTGGTCACTATATTCTGTTTATACTTCTTATTGTGGATTTTATTTATCTAGTTGTGTGATAAGAAAGGATAAAAGAGGGGCGGCCAGGTAGCACAGCAAGTAAGAGCACCGGCTCCAGTGTTGATAAGACCTGGAGATCGAATCCCGGGCTCGGACACTCAGCACCACACCCAGAAATAACTGGCCGTGTAACCTTGAGCAAGTTACTTAACCCTGATTGCTTAAAAATAAAAAAAAAGAAAGGATAAAAGACAGTTGTCTCGAAGAAATCAATTCTGGCTTCAATCAAAGGCTATATAGAGAAGTTGTATTTTCTTCCTTTGTATTTATAGAAGTGTAATTGAGAATTTTAAAAAGTGGAATGAAGTTGGGGCAGCTAGGTGGCGCAGTTGGATCCAGCCCCAGACACTTACACACACACACAAAATAACCTAGCTGTGTGACCTTGGGCAACTTATTTAACCACAATTTCCCTCCAAAAAGCAAAAACAAAAAACAAAAAATAAGTGGAATGAAGATGACTATCATTTCAGGTGATCAAGAAAGGAGAAAGAGTATTATGAAAGAGTGAGAGATTCTCACCCATCTTTACCCCTATTCCACTATATGATGACTTGCTATTTTTATCAGTAATATGGAAATTTGCTTTTTTCTTGATAAAATATTGGTTTAAAAGTTTTCTTTTTATGTTCCCTTAGTTGGGGGAAGTGGATGGTGAGACTGAGACAAAAATAATTCTATTAAAAATTAAAATAATATATTTTAAAAGAACAAGAAAAAAATACTGTTATGATAATGTTATACTCAACAATGATAAAGAGAGGGATGCAATTACTTTTCTCCACTTTTTAGACATAAAGAATAATTTTCAATTTAATATGGATTAGTTAACACTAACATTTTCTCTTTTGATTCTGAAACACATCATAGTAAAGAGACAACTGTACATAGACTCAGGTTTTTATGTCTTATAATTCCTTGGAATAATCACCACCCTTTAAGGAGCATTTTCTTTTTGCAAATCACTTTGGTGAAATATTATATACATAACTTGCCTAAAAGACATATACATCATTCCATTTTTAATAACATTAGAAATAAATTGAATTTATTAATTTAATTTCAATTATAAGGATTGGATGTGAGATTTCATTTCTGTAGAAAACTCTTAGGTGAAGAAACATTCTGTGAAAACAAAGGTTGGTATTTTTTCTGTCACTTAAATTAGTAGTGAGTTGATAGGAGCGTTGAGTTGTTAAATGTCTTGCATACTCAAAGTCAATGTAATGAAAAGGACTTAAATGTCTGTAACCTTGGCTTTGCAGACAATTTTATATTTACTCCATGGCACTGCTTCTCAATATATTAATACATTTTATTGAAATGTCCAATTTCAATAATATTTTTATCTTTTAAGTTGTATCACTTTCAGTTATTAAAAAAAAAAGAGATTGAGTTTACCACCTATAAAACCATGAACAGAAGACTGTGTAAATACATAAAATACATATGTACCCATGTACATATATATGTGGGTACATGTATATTTGTGGTTCCATCAACAGAGTCTGGGGTAGCACTGGCTATTTTTTACTTTCATCCATCTCTACTGTTGCACAAGACACAAATACTCTGTCTCTCAATCTGTCTTTGTCTCCCTCCTCCTAGGTTCATCTGCTTTACCTTATGCCCCTCCCTGCCCCAGAATCATCATAATATCTCTAAGTTTTTCTTTATAAAGAAAAGCTTATCTCAGCATCTCCTGATTCCCTGGCTCATTTGAATTCCACTGAGTTGATTGAAGAGCAATCTTCATTCTTTTATCCCAGGTATATTCTGCATCCAAGTAGGCCAAAATTATTCATTGTGACTTTGGAAACTTTTTTAAAAATAAATTCAACAAAATTCTGAAACTGAACTGAAACTAAAACTGAAATAGTGACCCCATCTGAAAGTCTTCCATTTTTAAATCATCTTAAATAAAATTAAGTTATGAAAATACATCTTCAGGGAAAGCAAAGTGAACATTGTTAAAGACAATGATACAAAAGAAAATAGAAATGTTTTTTGAATGAAAGGATATTTTAAATAATTCTCTATGGATCATTTTCTTTAACATAAATAATGAAGTACTTCTTTAGATAATGAAATTTTTGGAAAATAAATGAAATACCAATTTATTCTGAATATTGTAGGTAAAATATTTTTGTCATTTTATATTTTCTCAGTAATCTTCCACTTCATGATATATATGTTTTTGAAAATGTGTTCCACATGATGTGACAAAGTGTAATATTTAAATATCTATATCTATCTATTATCATCAGTGATGATTTCCCTCCTGAAACACTAAATCTACAATTATTCATCTATCAGAATATGGCATACAACAATTTTTCATTTTTAATACACACTTAATTTCTGCCAATAATTTGCTCAACTTCCTTTACCAAGTATCAGAATCACAGAATATCAGAAATCATCTTATATAACCCAAAATTGACAAAGAAACCCACCAAAAACATTCCCAACAATAAGTGGGACATTCACCTTTATCTGAAAATGAACCTACTACATTCCAAGGGAGCCTATTCTACTTTGGATAGTTATAACTATTAGGTTTTTTTAAAATTTTGTTTTGTTTTCTCTATGCATCTCTAATGTTTGATTCTCTGTAATAGTTACATTTGCCTAATTCCAGCCTTTGAAGTCAAAAAGAATAAATTTAAGTTATGACCTATTTTTTAAAATTTCAGTATTATGATAAAAAACCAGCTTTCCATGGCCTTTCATAGAGTATTGACAATGCTTCAGCAGTCACATCTATGATTACATTTAGTATGTTTGGATATAATTAATCTGTTCTGGCCTAGAGATATGAATTCACTTAAGGAATCTAGATGCTCTCTTAAGGCCTTTTTCTATCACCTTTCTTAAGATCTTCAGATTATATTGTGGCTCCCTGTTAATTTAATTTGCAAATCACTGGTAAAAATAATTTTTGCATTACATGTAAATATTAACCATATTACTATCCATTTCCTCCAATCTATGACCATTACAGAAATTTCAGACTATTGCATCTTTATACATGCAATAAAATCTCATTAATTCAGAGCACACAATTTAGAACAATTGAAATGCAGACATAGCTAGTCTTAAGTTTACTATTAAAATGTTCATTAAGAAAGAGATTACTTTATAAATTAAATTAATATAAATAGAGTATTTTTGAGGTTATTTAAACCCACTTCAGAAAACAAATTGTTTTCAAGTATCCTTAAAAGTCCCTTGTTAGAAGCAGACATTTTCTAATGAACAATGAATATGTTCAGTATGACTGATTTTTAATTCTCTTAAAAAAATTTGTAGGGTTTTATATAAGAATCTACTTTAACTTATGCTATTCATTTGAAATGATTAAAACAGTACATATATATACATATATGCATATATGTATGTGTATATATATGTATATATTAAATCAGGTATGGGAATAGTTCACTAATTTAGAACACATCAATTACCACAATATTTTAATTCCCAGTTAATGAAATTTTAGTATAATGATATTAGCGATTATGACTACTTCCCACAATAGTGGTAAAAATATTAAGTTTATTTTTTCTAAAAGGAATCAATGTTTAAAAATCTCCAGAGATGTATTGAAGTGAGTCAGAGTTACAGATGATGATATAAAGCTCTTCATAGACCATCTGATTGTGGTATAAAGAAAACTGATATTAAAAACAAACAAAAAAACCTGAAATTTGAAAAGTAAGCTTCCTTTTGCTTCTATGCTTAGCACAATCCCTTCCCCCATCCCTTGCTTTATATCTCATGTTGCATCAATGGACTGGGAATAAATAACATCACAATAATGTCAGTTCCAATTTAGCTGGAAGTTCTTTTGACATAAAAGACATTCTCTCCACAGGTCTATTTTCAAACATGCTGTTTATAATGGCAAAGTCACTGCAACATTGGAAAGAAATGACTGACAGAAGGCATTGTTTTGTCCTTTCATCAACACAGTTGGCATGAGGCTTGGAGGCAAAAAGGAGCCTTTGTAAGTAATAGGTTGAATAGTGTGAAGAAGGAGTCTATGCAGCCTCTAAGTTCTCTGAAGGGGTTTATTTCTGTTCCACAAGCTCTGCCCTATTGAAAAGCTAAAATAGTTTCAACAAAGAAAATGACTACCAACACTTTTATAATTCACTATGGATGAACAGTGTGTTATACAGTGAAATAAAGGTCAGTTTTGACTATCAGCAAAACCTACTGAAGTTAACAGATGAAAGAGTAATCACTGCTGAAGGAAGGAAACATGTGCATGGCAAAGTCTATCACTACCATATGAAATGAGGGCACTGCAAAGCAATAAAGAAAAAAAACACTTACCACGGATAACCCACCTGTTAATTGCCCTCCTGTTGAAATACTTAGAAATGGAGATTGTAGTATGTCTTTGACTTTAGTACTTTTTCTCTGACTAATACATAAAAAGACCTACTTCACCTTAGTGATTTTGAAGAAGCAATATGTGAGCCCTCTTTGTGGGCTGCCATTCTTTAGAGGGATGTCCTATGACATTTTCTTTTAGGGGAGTTCTTAGCCATGGGATTTAGCTTAAATGTCATATCTACATTTTCTTCAGGCACATAAAAACCTTGAGATATAGATGAGTTTTCAAATAAAATAAATTCTTTTTTTCTATTATTCTTTCTAATATTTTTAAAGCTTATTTTTTCTCCATTATCGATGTTTTGGTCATCAAAGATATTTCTATTAAAAATAAAATGGAAAATGATTCTCATTGTACATAAAAATGGATACCCAGATACAAGAAATGTTAAATTATATTTAATATGAATTTATAGTATCATACTAACATGTTAGAGGTTGTTAAGTAGGATTAATTCTATCGAGGGGAGCTGTCATCAACTTTACATTGGGGTGGAATAATTTTTCTCCTTGATCTGTAATAAGAGATATTTTTCACTGTCTATAAGATAATGAAATGTGTGAATCAGAAAGGAAAAACTGCATTGATTGAAAGTAATAATATTATTAGTCACTTTTTTTACTGAGGAAAAGTAAGTGTATAATAGAAAACAATATTACTTTCCTTGCTGTATTCAGTGGGATTGGTTCTGTAGTTGCCTGAAAAAAAATCACAAATACTGGATTATCAATGTAGGTCACTAGTGTGACTTGAGTTCCAGTATTCTTCAAAAATGAAGTCTGATTTGAGATGAAAGGAGAGGATAACTCTCCCATGTCTTTAGATATTGAAGTATTTTCTCTTATTATGTTCTTACTACACACTGGGAGACAAGAGTGTGTAGTAGAAAGAAAATGTTAGACTTGGATTCAAGAAGACCTCTTTCAGATTCAACCCTAGATGACTTAAGTGTGTGTGAGTGTGTGTGTGTGTGAACACATGCATGTGTAATAGTATGAGTATGTATACACATATCTACACACAAAGACACAGACAGACACACGCATAGACATATATATATATATATATATATATATATATATATATATATATGTCTCAATATCCTTATCTATAAGATAGGGATAATCATTACACTGCCTTCTCCATTGGGTTTTTATGAGGATCAGAATAAATGATGACTACAAAGAATTTTGTAAGCTTTAAGCACAATATAAATGTGAGGCACTACTAGCATCATTGACCTCTCTTATTCCTCTTTCTTCCCAAGATTCTCTTTTCTCATTCACCACCTATGCTACTCATACTTGAGGAGAATTAAAGATTCTGTTACTTTTTAATAGATGGAGCAAGAAAAGACACCTGTTGTTATGATATTCAGCCTATTGAGGTAAAGGGCATAAAGGAGGATAGTAACAAAGTATAATCATGGTATCTAAGAGTAGTATATGGCTTATAATAGAATATACCACCAAAAAGAAAGAGAATAAATACCAAATATCAAAGGGTTCTTGTGATCAACATATCATTCAGTTGGTACATATATTTTTATAATAAGTAAAGGTGGATGCTTTGAAACTTTTTTCTTAGTTAATGCATTTTTGTGTGTTTTTAATTGTGTTTTTAATCTTTAGAGGTTTTACTAGTCCTCAATTAAAATGCTGAAATGTAGAGAAAAAGTGTGACAAACTTCATCTACTATATTAGTTGCCTAGTTGTGAGAAAAAAATAGACTTCCACAATCTTATTGGATATTAAAGTTCAGTCTGTAATATATGCTATTAAATTAAATAAAAGTAATTTTCAGACACAGTTTGCTTTTAACTGTATACTGAATATTATGTTAATTATTTGAGCATGCAACTTAAACTGTGTGTATCTTTATTTAACTTACCTACTATGCTGCATATTCTAATAGAGCTATTATCTCACTGTGTTGGTGTTACTTCCAACAATATAGCTTACTATGAACCCATGTGACTTGTGTTTAAGTTCTCACATAAATTATCTATTTCAGTCTTGTTCAGTGTATGGGGAAGTATTCCTATAATTCTCTTGACATTGCATGAAAACTACTGATGGATGTGTAATATGTAATATTATATCTATAATGTGATAAATTCTATGCCCCCATATAAATAGTCATAAGAGCAAAATTACAGTGTAATTATGACAAACAAAAAAACTCATTATGATTTAAATCTAAATTTTAACAATATAAAAAAATTGCTAATATTTTTCAATATTTATGTAAAGGATGAAATTGTAATAAAATCAAGCACTGGTTACATTAAATTCATAAAAATACATGCCTATTTATGAGAAAATTTTGTGTCATCTCTATACTTTCGAGGTGAGACATTATTATTAATATATGAAATGAATAAAACATAATTAAAACATTACTTTAACTTTAGAAGCTTAGGATACAGAAGAAAATTCAATTTACCCAAATAAATACTCATGGCTTTCTATTCCCTAACAATTTTGTCAAACTCTTGATGACCAATTTCAGCACTTGTGTAGAACAAATGTAGGTTGTCCATTCAACTAAATAACATAGTCTAAAACATATGCAATTTTTATGCAATTTATTCATAATTTTGTGTTTTGGGATTTGTTTTTCCCTTGCATATAATGAGACTGAGGACCTTTAAGAAATAATGCATTTCATTTAAGAGGCCTACCAATTTTCCATTGTTTGATACAGTCAACACAGAGACAGTTACAGAGAGGAGAAACAACTAGGCTTCATCATTTATAGACACTATTGCTTTGAACTGGATGATGTGCTCTGTATTTTCCATGAGAGCAGTGCTCAACATCACTAATAATGATCAGAGGATCATCAAATAAGTATATGTTTAACATTATGTCTTTCAAGGAATCATATTATTTTAGCATTTGTGTGGGTCTTTCCTTTTAAAAAAAAAGGCCCTTTAAGATAGTATTTTGCTCTATTGAACTAAAAGCATTTTACAGCCAGCAAATAAAAAATATAATTAACTCCTTCAGCTTTTTATTAATAATCATCAACAAAGATTGTGCATTTATAAATTTTATAATAGCATAGTCTCTGAACAAAATGAAACCAAGGATCACCCAAAACTCAAGAGAGAGGTGTACTATGGGTATGCCAGGCTGTCACCTAGGAAGAAGCCCAGCAAAGGATATATTCAAAGAAATTTATGGGCGTAAGGGAGTCAGATAGGGGGACTCATCATGTGACAAGATGAAGGGTCAATACTTGGAGAAATAGTGTTCTCTTTTTGCTTCTCCTTCAAACTATAAGAGAAAGTGAGGAAGATCTCTTTTATATTGGATGTAAAATACAGATTTAACAATCTATGGATAAGGACAAAAAATGATGTAATCTGCATCACTAGAGAGAATAAATAGAGCTCAGAGGTCACAGATTAAGGTGAGCATATAAGTATTTAATGTCATAATTATATGCAACTTACTAAAGATAGGACAACTAAGAAGCACAGTGGGTAGAGTGCCAGACCTGGAGGCAGGAAGACTAATCTTCCTAAGTTCAAATATGGCTTCAGAGACTTAAAAGCAGTGTGACACTGGCCACTCTCTTAACCCAGTTTCCCTCAGTTCCTCATATGTAAAATGAGTAAAAGAAGGAAATGGCAAAGAATTCCAGTATCTTCACAAAGAAAACCCCAAATGCAGTCATGAGGAGTTAGATATGACTGAAAAAAAAATCCCTAGACAGAATGCTGGGATCTCCTTCTCAGCTCCGGCAGTCTTACCTTATTCCCGGTCTTTGGACATGTCCGGCTTCTTGTCCCCAAGAAGAACTTACCCCCACAGAACACCCAAGAACACGGAGGTTGCCAAGCGAGGCTGCTCTTTATTCAGTTACATCTTTACAGTGTGGCCATCAGAACAAAGCAGAACAGAACCGCGGGACAGAGAGAGTGAGACAGAGAGCGGGGGGGGGGGGGGGGGGGGGGGGGGGGGGGGGGGGGGGGGAGGAGCCTCCCCTTGCCTTTTCCCTAATATCCTTATCATTCTTCTTTCTGTCACATGTCATGTGGGGGCCAATGGTGCACTCTCCCGAGTGCAGGGCAAAGGAGTATGTGTTAAGAAGAGTCCGTGTTGATAAGGCACGTTCAATGCCACATTGGCCTTTCCCAACCTGGCAAAGTCAGCTCCCACGGCCCTGCGCTCAATGCCATGTCGGCCCTTTCAGCCCGGCAGAGTCGGCCTCCACATCTCCAAGCTCCTGCTTCTCAGAGGTCACGTGCACCCCCTCCAACATCTTGTGACTACTGCAGTGTCTCTCACACTTGCGGCTCCATCAACAGATGTCATAGCAAATAGCATGTTAGACTTCTGATCATACATACTTAAATTCAAATACTGCTTTTGACATTTAATTTCTATGTGGTTCTTGCTAAAGCACTTGCTTTACCTCTGTCAGTCTAAATTACATTATCTAAAAAATGGGTAATATTGTATTATTGTTTGGATCATGGGAGGTAACACATACAAAGTACTTAAAACTCTATAAAGTACATCATTGCCAATATTAATTGTAGATTTCCCATAGGCCCTTCTATGCTCTAAAAGTAAACATTTAAAAACCCAACTAAATTGTGTGAATCACTTTAAAATTGTTATTAAACTATACAAATTACCTCAACTACACAGTTTACTTTGTCCATAATCACATAGTATTATTTATTTTTTTCTTTAACATTTTTACTTGGAAATCAACATTCATTTCATATGGTATTTTGCTTATTAGATACTCAAAGAATAAGTTATTTAAGCATATTATCTTCCATATCTAGAGCATAGAAACACACAGAGACTCCTTACACTTCTCTAGTTTTGAAAATAAAACAAAAATTGCTTTCCTAGAACATTTTCCTTCTCACACTTTTTATTTTTCTGCTTCAAAACAGTGACAACAGCTGCCAACATATCCCTCCAGGACTTTAAAAATATCAATCAGTTTCACACCTCAAGGCATAGATAAGAATAAAGCAATTTCTCATAGAAAAATATTTCCCTCATTATCCCTACTACTCCCCTATAACTTAATTCTTCCAGTAGGAAATCCCTTCCTTCAGAAGTAATTAGTATTTTTACAGTTTCATAGAACACAAAGGGTTAAATTGTAGAACTGAAAGGAAGACTTGGATTCTAGATACTGGCTGATATGGACAGAGGAAAAAGAAAGTTAACATTCTTATTCAGCTATCTTTTTTTTCCTGCTTTTTCTTTTCATCAGCTCTTTCCTCCTCAACTCTCAACACCAAGTTTGGTCAACAAGTTAATATGGGAACAGAAACCAAGCACAAAGCATCTTTTCTGGACTTTTGTTTGGTGTGTCTCTGTTAATATTCAAGAGTAAAAATGACATAATATTTTGGTGCTTAAAAAGATATCCCAGTGAAACTCCTGTTGTAATGGTAATTAAGTTCTCCATTAATTGCAGAAGATAAGGGGATCTTAAATATATTTATATTGCCATTCTGTCTTTTTTCCACTGCCTGTTTCTCAGTCTATTTCTCTTTCTCTTTCACATTTGTATTATGATATCAATTTAACATATTTCTTTTTATTCTTCATACTAGCATGGTATCAGATCATTATCATTTAAAAAATTATCAAGGTAAATGTAGGAGAATATATTTATGGTACTTTGGGCAAATATGTGACATATTATGCAATAAAATAATTGCATATTTTACTATGTACTACATAGATAAAATAATCAACCCTTTATATATTTATACTGATTATTTTGATAAAATGTAAATATAATTTTATCCATTTAAATGTATATAGAATCTTTCTCATTGTTTGATGTTGTTCTGAAAGGATTTGCGAAATGAAAGTCTTAAAATTTTATTTCCTTCAACTGATCTTTATAAGGTAATTAAATATGTAGAAAAGTAGTTTTATACATTTTGATTAATGTTTATTTAAGTCTAGGGTTTTTGCTAATCTGTTTTATTTATACTAAATAATTTAAGATGTTTAATCTTCAGCACATACTTTCAGTAAACATTTTAAGATAAGAAATAAAAACTATTAGTTTCAAGCTGTCTCCTGTTTTACCATATTAGCCAGACTTATAATTGTTGCTTTGCTTTAAAAAAAAAAAGAATCCAACAAGGATTAAAATAGTAAAAATCTCCTGCAACTAGATGTTTTGATGGTTATGTTAAACTCTTTCTTCAGAAATAAGCCTAGGATTCTTCTTCTTTTATTACAAAAGACATTCTACTCTAATTCACATTTTTCATCAAAAAAAAATCTTAATTGAAATATCAAAATTATTTTTTAAAGTTTATAACTGGGATGTTCACAAGCCATATCTAATAGTCTGTCTTGTGAATAATTACTGGTAATGGGTATCCAAGGGAAATAATTGTCTGGCACTGTGAATTAGGAGTGCCACAGGTGGTGTTAATCACTTGGAATGTATTGGAGTAGAACAGTGCCAGCACACAAGCCTGTTTAAGCTTGATTTGTGGAGTCATTGTTTCTGGATGCCTCAAACATAAATTGATTGCCTTCTAACAATGATTGGCATTGAATTTTTCTGAATTATACACAATGGTGTGGGTGAAAATGAAAAATTCAGATTCAATATCAGCTTTTTAGTGTATAACAAGGGAAATTTTCACATGGGAGAAAGGAAAAGAATGGGTGATAGAATGAAGAGCTCCCACTTCCTATTCAACATATTTTGAGGAAAAAGGACAGTAGAGATCATGGCAACTCAAATTGATTTTTTGGGGAACTGAAATAAAATTGTTGTTTTGCATCTTCCATGAATTAGCTACTTAACTGATAACATTTAAAAAATATTTCCTATGTGTAATGAATATTCAAAAATATCAATTAAGTGATATCTTAAATATCACTTTGATGCATCATCATATTAGGAGAAAAAAATTACAACATATCAATAAGTAACTACAGAAGTGAGATGCATGCTCAATATCCTGAAAAGTTCGGAATATATTAAGTAGTACATCTTAGTAACAGAGTAATACCTATATTTCATCTGAAGATATTAAGCCTGGAGAAACAGATGAGAAGTAAATAAGATTATTACTAAGATCTTATTTCTTGTTTCAATTATTAATTCAACCTTTCCTAAATTGATTTTCTCTAATCCTTCTGGAAATGTGAAAATAGCACAGCGAGTAAGAGCACCAGCTCCACTGTAGGGATGACTTGTGGATGAAATCCGGGCTCAGACACTTAGCACCCACCCAGAAACACCTGGCCGTGTAACCTTGAACAAGTTACTTAATCCCAATTGCTTAGGGGCAGCCAGGTGGCTCAGCAAGTAAGAGCACCGGCTCCAGTGTCAGGATGACCTGGGGTTCAAATCTGGGCTCAGATACTTAGCACCACACCCAGAAATAACTGGCTGTGTAACCTTGAGCAACTTACTTAGCCCCAATTGCTTAAAAAAAAGAAATTTTAAAATTAATCACTCATTTGATTGCTTCAGGTTTTACTTTAGAAACTTGCATAATATATTTTAAAGTAACAATATAAACTTTCTAATTGTTGGTGGCAACAGCGGTCCTAAGAAAGGAGGAGAAAAGAAATAGCTTTTCTAGAATATCTTACTTGTCCATTGTGTTGGATTGTATTTAATTTTCCCAAAACAGTCAGTCAAATACATCAAATTCAAACAAAAAATATTTCAATTGCCTTTTTAGGACTAAATAAATAAGCAAAAATAAAGTTTAAGAAAATTATTTATCAAAACAAAAGGTAAGGAACAACATTTCTAGATATATTAATAAGAACCAGATAAGTGAGTCCTATTTCCTAGGCAGAGGATTCAATGCTCACATGCTAGAGTAGAGGTGTTTCCATATGAGGGAAAATTAACTGGAGGAAGAGAAAATGAAAATCCCTATCATACATAGACCTGGAAATAGTTATAAACTGAAGGGTAATTCTTTCACACAGTCCTTATAGGAATACTAATAGCACCAAGTGGGATGCTTACCTGGCAAAAGAGTAAAGAAACACAACAGAGTGGATTCAGATGAATGTAGCAGAAAATCATGTTTAACAGTGTTACACAAATTAAGCTTTCCAAGTCTAAGGTATACTGAGGTTTATATGGTTCTTTCTCCTGCATCTTTAGAAAGTTTGTTTTAGGAAAAAAATGGTATTTCACAGTCTAAACCCCAAGTTGGACAAAAACCTATAACTTAGGTAGAGATTAGATCTGTGGTAAATTTTACATATCAATCTCTTTCTAATTAAACCCTTGCCTCAGTGTGGTTGAGTCAAAGTTCAATTTACTAAAGATATTTAGGTTTTGAAATAATGGGTGACAACAAATGTTCTAAAAAGTTTACTGTAGTTTTAAGCTTTATTACCTTAAATTTCTTAAAATATCTTAAATAGCTTCTAAAAATAAATTACAGACAGCAGAGCCAAGATGGCAGACTAGAAGAAAAAACTTGATATGAGCTTCCATTTCAATCACTTCCAAGACATGTGAAAAATGACTCTAAACAAATTTTAGAGCTACATAACCCACAAAATGACAGAGATAAGCAAACTTCCCATTAAGGACAGCCTGGCAGGCTGGCATCAAGCAGCTAATGCAGCGCTCTGGGAGCCAAGCCCAGCCCCATGGGGGCCTGACCAGCCACCAGCAGGAGGGACTTCAGATCACCAGAAGCTGTGGCAATTTCCAGATTTATCAACACATAGATGCTAAGGACAAAGTGAGAGGTAAGTGTAGTGTGTGGATTTTAGGATCAAATATTTGGGAGTGCATCAGCTTTTGCAGATGGGGGAAGAAGCTGTTGAGGTGCTGTGCACTTCAGATTGTAGGGGGACCAAGCAATCAGTCTGAGGGGTAATTGTTCTTGCTTTAACCTGCTTGGATCTGGATTGCAGTCTAGGGTGGAGGTCCTGGTTGTGTGACCAGCTTGCCAGAGGATACAGAGGTTTCAGGGAGGGCACCCAACTAATACCTTAGGCAGCTGAGAAAACTTCAGCATTGGGGATGAAGTTCCCCTGTCTGGTGGCAGAGTCCTACTGTGGCAAAAAGTCCAAAAGTCAAGTAATTGAATGGCAACATAAGCAGGCAAAGGAAGTAAAACGAACAGAGCAACCCAACTTTACAATCCTATTTTGGGGACAAAATTGATCAAAGCATGGAATAGGAGGAAGATAGTGAAGGCAGAACTCTTGCACCTAAAGATTCAAATAAAAATACAAACTGGTTACAGGCCACAGAGGACATTAAAAAGAATTTTCAAAAACAAGAGAAGCAGAGGAAAAATTGGGAGGAAAAATGAGAATGAGGCAAGAAAATTATGAAATGAGAGTAAACAACCTGACTGAAGGAAATAACACCTTAAAAATAGACTAACCCAGAAGGCAAAAGAGGCTCAAAAAGATAATGAGGAGAAAAATGCCTTAAAAAGGCAAATTTGCCAGACGGAAAAAGAATCTCAAAAGTTCACTTAAGGGAATCATTTCTTCAGAATTAGATTGGAGCAAATGGAAACTAGTGACTTTATGAGATATCAAGATACTATTAAACAGATCCAAACACATGAAAAAAAAATAGAAGGCAATGTGAAAGATCTCATTGGGAAAACCACAGACTTGGAAAATATATCCAGGAGAGATAATTTAAAAATTATTGGACTATCTGAAAGCCATGATGAAAAAAAAGTCTAGAAATCATCCAAAAGGAAATTCTCAAGGAAAACTGCCCTGATGTTTTAGAACAAGAGGGCAAAATGGAGGTTGAAAGAATTCACTGATCACTTCCTGAAAAAGATCCCCCCCAAAAAAACTCCTAGGAATATTACAGCCAGTTTCCAAAATGCCCAGATCAAGGAGAGAATATTACAAGCATCCAGGAAGAAACAATTTGAATATTGTGGGAAAACAATCAAGATAACACAGGATCAGACAGCTTCCATACTGAGGGATCAAAGAGCTGGGAATATGATGTTCCATAGGGCAAAGTAGCTGGTATTAAAACCAAGAATCACTACCCAGAAAAAATGAGTATCATATTTCTGGGTAAAATATGGTCATACAATGGAATAGAGGACTTTCAACTATTCTTGGTGAAAAAACCAGAGTTGAAATAGAAAATTTGACATTCAGATACAAGAAGCAAGAGAAGCATGAGAATGTAAAGAGGGAAAATAAATCATAAGGAAGATATCAAATTTGAAATATTTACATTCCTACATGGAAAAAAAATGATAATTGTAGCTGATGAAACTTTTATCAGTAAGAAAATAGTTAAAGGCTATATATATATATATATATATATATATGTGTGTGTGTGTGTGTGTGTATGTGTGTATATATATATATATATATATATATATGAGGGTATATGGGTGTATGAATACATATGTGAATATTTGTATATATGTTTTCAGGTATACATAGATAGAGGGCACAGGACCAATTTCATAGGAAGGGATGATACTTAAAAGGTGAAATTAAGATGTTAGAGGTGAATACAATGAGAGGAGATGGGGACAGAAACAATGCTGTAAACTATGTCATATGGAAGAGGCAAGGTTAAATGGTTACAATGGAGGGGAGGAAGAGGAAGGCAAAAGGGAATGGGTCAACCTTATTCTCATGGAATTTGATTTAGGGAGGGAATGACATACACACTACATAGGGTATCTCACCCTACATGAAACTAGGGGGAGGGAAGGGGATAAGAGGGGAGATGATGGAGAGGAGGGCAGGCTGGGGGAGAGGGAAGTTGGATCAACCCACTTTTCAAAAGGCAAAGGATCAAAGTAGAGAAAAGGACAAGTTGGAGATGGGATAGAAGGAAGGGAAATATAGTCAGTCTTTTATAATATATCCACTGTGGGAATGTTTTGCATAGCTACACATGTACAACCTATACTGAATTGCTTATCTTCCCAGTAACGGTAGGTGACAAGGGAAGAAGGGAATGAAACTAGAATTCAAAGTTTTATAATCAAGTGTTTAAATATATATATATACATATATATATATATATATATATACTATTATTAATATTATTTTACGTGTAACTGGGAAATAATATATGCAGTCACTGGGGCATAGAAATCCACTATGCCCTACTGGAAAGTTGGAGGGGGTAAGGGAGAAGATATGGGATAGAGAAGATTGGAGGATGGGATATCCTGTGCGATTGCTACTTTGGGGTGGTGGGAGGAGAAAAACGGGGAGAAAATTTATAACTCAGATTCTTGCAGAAATGAAAGATGTAAGCCACAAGTTAATAAAGCATTTGATTTGGGAAAGAATATTTTTTTTCAGATGGAAAATTAATTTCAAAATTTCATTGAAGAGAATAACTCCTTCAGAATTAAATTAGAACAGCTGAAAGTTAATGACTTTATGAGAAATCAAGATACAATAAAACAGATGCAAACAAAAATAGAAGAAAAAATAGAAGGCAAAGTGATATATCACACTGGAAAACCACTGACCTGAAAAATAGCTCTAGGAGAGATAATTTAAATATGACTGGACAACCTGAAAGCCATGATCAAAAAAAGATTCTAGACACCATCTTTCAAGAAATTATCCAGCAAAATTTCCCTGATACCCTAGAACCAGTGAGTAAAATAGAAATTAAAAAAATTCACTGATCACCTCTTGAAAACATTCCCAAAAGAAAACTCCTAGGAATATCATAGCCTAATTCCAGAGTTCCCTGGTCAAAGAGAAAATACTGAAAGTCAGGAAGAAATAATTTCTGTATTGTGTAAACACAATCAGGATAACACAAGACCTAGCAGCTTCTACCTTAAGTGATCGCAGGGCGTGGAATATAATATTCCAGAGAACAAAGGAGCTAGGGCTAAAACTAAGAATCACCTACCCAGCAAAACTGAGTATAAAGCTACAGGGGAGAATATGGTTATCCAATGAAATAGAGGATTTTCAAACATTCTTGATGAAAAATCCAGAGCTGAAATAAAGATTTGACTTTCAAATAAAAGAAACAAGAGAAACATGAGAATGAAACAGTAAAAAGAAATTATAAGGAATTTATTAAAGTTGATCTATTTACATTCCTACATTGAAAAAATGATAATTGTAACTCATAAGAGTATTCTCAGTATGAGGCTAGTTGAAGGGAATATAGGTGTACATATATGTATACATAAATATGTATGTATAAGCAGGTATATGTGTATATAAATATATATGTGAGTGTGGGCATAAATATGTATATGTATACATAGACAGGACACAGCATAAGTTGAATATGAGGAGATAATGTCTAAATTAAATAAAGGAATAAAAACATACATACATAAATAAACAAAGACATAAATGATTGAATGAATGAATGAAAATTCTCTTTACTAAATGAAGGGAGACTGTAACAGGAATGTAAATTTTAAAGATCTTCCCTGCCTCTAGGCTAAAGTGCACCTGGAGCCTGGGGTGGGAGGCTTGTTTTTCAGTAGATCTTGATTGGCCAGTGAGTCAATAAGGTTGTTACATTCTCTGAGCCAGTAGAAGGCTATATAAGCCCTGATGTGTAGCTTTGTTTTGGGGCTCACTTTGGAAACAAACAATTATCCCAGTCCCCATACTTTCCTTTTACTCTGCAGATCCTGTTTGTGACGCCATTTTGTAGCAGCAAGCACCCCAAGCATCCTCAGGGTTTGCTGCCAACATAGGTTCTTGGATCTGCTTTGTTAAAGGAAAGCAACTCAAAATGGGTTAACTAGCTTACTTTAATCAGTCAGACATATATCGTTTACCTTGTTCAGGGGAAAAGGTCGGCACCCCGAACTTCAAAGTACACAGACAGAATTATCAAGACAGAAACAGATCTAGTAGACAGATTTCAAACTGTCCAACCATTACATTCATACCCAGTCCACATCTGGGTTTCAACATGTGGGTTTTTTCAAAGCCGAGGGGGCTCTGGACAATGGCTTCCCAGAATCCATATCAAATCACAGAACACTTCTCAAAGTGAGCCCCCAAACAAAGCTACACATCAGGGCTTATATAGCCTTCTCCTGGCTCGGAGAATGTAACAACCTTATTGGCTCACTGGCCAATCAAGAAGTATCTACTGAAAAACAAGCCTCCCACCCCAGGCTCCAGGTGCACTTTAGCCTAGGGGCAGGGAAGATCTTTAAAATTTACATTCCTATTACAGAGACCTGGACTGCTTGCTAGCAATATTCTTTGTATGTTTCAACTCGGAGAAGAAACTAGACTTGGTCTGGACTTTTGTCTGTTTGTTTTTTTTGTTTTTCAATTGTGTCAGATTCTTCAAGACTCCATTTGGGTTTTTCAGGTCCCTTTCTAGACCTGGGGGACTTTTGGTGCCAAGTGTCCCTGGATAACATACCCATTTGTTGTGGTTTCATGCTGTGTTGTGGCAGCACTGTTTCACAAATTCAGTCAAACCACCTCTAATCCAAGTACAGGAATCTATTGAGATTGAAGCCTCTCATGAATTTGCTGGCCAAAAGGGTCTTAGAAGTTAAGGCCTAAGCAATCCAGTCAAGTCTTTCTAGGTGCTTGAAGGACTGCAATCTTAATGGGATTTAAAATCTTTACTGCTCATTAGTAGGCCTCATGTGGAGCCCAATAAGGGAAGCTTTCTTAGGGGAGGCTAGCTTGGAATGAAACTTTCTCACCTTTTGCTAATTTCTAATTAGGCACTGAGTTATGAGGGTTGTGATACCTTTTGACTCTGAGATGTGTATATATACTCTGAGTTGATAGTTTGCTTGGGGGCTCGCTTCTGAAAATGTTCTCGTGATTCCCTGTTCAAGATTCTGAGTGCCTGTATATTCAGAGCTCCCCAACTCCTCAGATGTAAAGGCTCTCTTGGTCCAGGGATTTATGAAAAGTGTGTAATTGATTCAGACAGTCAGAGCCCTGTCTGTTCTTCTTTATTTCTCCACTTATATTTTCTCTAAAGTTCAGGGTACTGACATTTCCCTGAACTAGTGAATGTAATTGAAAATGATTGTTGACCCATCAAATAGCTATCTTTCCTAGTAGAGCAGATCTAAGAACCTGTGCTAGCAGCCATTCTGGAAGCCAATAAGACCTTCAGTCTCAGTACAGAAAGAAAATTATGAGCCTTAGAACCCTGGCACAACAGGTTCAACTAGACAAGGTCAACTTCAGCAGAGTGTGCTAGCAGTCACACACACACATGCCAGTGTGGTTTCCAAGAAACTCCAAGCAAAAAAAAAAGTGGAAAAGATATGCTTACCTTTGGATTACAGGTTTTTGGAAGCAGAGACTCTGTTACATGTGAATGGAGGTGGGATCAGAGTCAGAGACTGCCCACCTAGGGACACCATGCAGTTCCATGGCGTGTTCTGGTGACACCGTATCAAAGAATTTAGAGTTAGACCACTTCTAATTCAAGTATGAGTATTTACTGAAGATTGATGCCCCTCAGAAGTGGGCTAGATTCCAAGAGGAACCAGAAACTTCAGAGAAGCTTTCAGAGAAAGCAAGAGGAATTTTATTGGGTAAAAATGCAATTATACAACAAAAATTGTGAATATTAAAAAGACAGGAGGGATCTCTTAAGGGATTAGGTATTGGGAAAGGGTGCCTTCTATAGTTTGGTTGTCAAGCATCCTGGTTGTGTTACTCTTTGATTGGCTAGGTATTGTGGTCCTGTCTGTTCAAGGTGGATAGTCAGGTATTATGGTTCTGCCTTGGGCTAAATGGAAAATGTGATTGTGTTTGAGTACAAAACCACATATGCTCAAATACGTGAACTAGATCTGGGGGGTGGTGGAAACTAATGGGAAGTGACTGTATTAAATCTGGGGGCCTGTAGTGTTGTTAAAGCCAGATTATGTGTTTAAATCAGGACATGCTACCTGTGCAGTGAGACCCATAAGAAACCTAAAATATTGAGATTGGGTATAACTTTATTGGGATTCCATCACATTATTAAGAAAAAAAAATATTGAGTAAAGCATTATATACAAATTCTGGCTTATGTTGTGGGTGGGTAGACAGAAAGAACCCTTTAAAAATGTCATTTCACTTCACCTCAAGAAACTTGCCAAAGAATAGATGACATTTTACCCTTTCAAAACAAGGGAGGAATTATTTGGAAGAGACTTTTTGAATGCTTTTTTTTCTCATTCTTTCATTATTATTGTTGTAAAATATATGTAGATCCAATTTGTAACATTTCATATATTATAGCATATTATCCATCATTTTCCTGATTTAAATAGATGAGTTTAATTTAGTCATTGTATGTTAAAGACACTGAAGCATAGTCCCTGATTTCCAGTTCAATTATATAGTTATCACCTCATAACCTTAAAAAAAACTTATTATGGCAAAATAGGTTACAGACTCTTTATTTATACTTTCAGGCTATAAACACAATGATAATTTACTTAAAATGCAAGCAAAGTTTAATTAAACTTTCATTCTCTTCTTAATGAAAGCAATTCATTAGAATTCATTAGAAGAGATAAACTGAAAACTCATTGAACTTTACACTTCAAATGACTTTTTGTATGTAAAATTAAGGCAGATTGCATTTAATAAATGCTAATTAATATCTTCCATCTGTGTTCTTAAAAACAAAGCCCTAGACCAGCATTGTTATGCACTGTGGTGTTGTATTCTAACTCTATCTTCTTCTTTGAGTGAAAAAAGGATTATAAAATCTCTCTGACTTGGAAGGCTTACTGAGTATTCATTATTCAGAAGTACTAAAGATATCTATATATGATGTAACAATAAACAATTAAGCATATATAGCAGAGAAAGAACGAAATTTAGAGTGAGAAGGAATGAAATTTATTCCCTCGATTGATATCTGTCAGAATACTCCCAAATTTGAAATGTCTGTTTTCTCTGGGGCTGAGCCGAGATGGTGGAGAGAATGCAGGAAGTTTGCATGAGCTCTCCCCAGTTCCCCTTGGAAACAACATTAAATCAAGCCTCTAAATGTGTTCTGGAATGACAGAACTACAAAAAGACAGGGTGAAACAATTTTCCAACTTGTGACAACTTAGAAGGACTTCAAGAAAGGTCTGTCTCACTTGAGCAAAAGGGGAGCATAGTCTAGCACAGATGGGGTCCAGGAAAGGCAGCAAGAGAATCTTAAGCACAGCATATATCAGCAACCAAAGTTCTCTCTCCTGACTCATTAGGTCACTAGTGAAAACTCCAGCATCAGCCTAGAAAGAAAATTTGAACCCTAGTACCCTGACACAACAGGCTCAACTAGACCAGTCCACCTCCAGCACAGTGTGCAAGCTGCAAGCACCTTAGGCCCTGCCAGAGAAATCCTGTGACCAGGCCCCTGGTCCCCAGAATAAGAAGCTTAGGATAGGTCCCCCTGAGCCAAGGGGAGTGGAGTCTGAAAACTCTAACACCAGAAGCCAGGTGTGCCTTAGCACAATGAGGAAAATCTGAAGACACCAGCATGGTCCAACTAGCTGCTTCTGAGCCTGCCTGTACTCTATCCCAGGGACACAGAGGCAGAAACCTGAAGTGGCCAGATCACCCCTCCCCAATGTGTTATTCTGTGAGCCTCAGGGTAACCCAGCGGAAACACTGAAAGTCCTGAGCTTGGCCTCAGTCTAGACACCCAGAATCTACAGCACACAAAGTCAACAACCAGTTCCCTATCTCCCAACTTGAGAAACATGGGTCAGAGTAAGTACCCCAGAAGCAGAAATCAACTTTAAGAGACAGGAAATAGGCAATCACAATGTGGCAAAGCAAGTTGGAAAATCAAAACCAAAGAAAATTGAATACTATTATTGTGAGTGAGAAGAACTAATTTCAGAAGGGGACAGCATTGACTCTATACCCACACCTGAGACCAAAGAAGAAAATAGGAACTGATCTCAAGCCACAAAGCATTCTTAGAAGAGCTTAAGAAGGATTTTAAAAGTAAAATTAGAGAGATAGCAGATAAATTGAGCAATTATTTTAAACTTACAATTGCCAAAAATATGTGTGTGGGGATGGGGGGGAGGAGAGCATATCACACTGAAGAAAGCAAATCTTTAAAAAGCAAAATTTATGAATTGTGAAGGAAGGTGCAAAATCTAACTGAAAAAAGAATACCTCTCTCATAATGAAATATGACAAATGGAAAAGGAATTATAAAAACTAACCATAGAGATTCACCATGCTCTACTGGAAAGTTGGAGGGGGATGGGGGAAGATATGGGAGAGAGCAGATTAGGGGAGGGGATATTCAATGTGATTGCAGTTTTGGTGTGGTGGGTAGGGGGAAAATGGGGAGACAAATTGAACCTTAAAATCTTGTGGAAATGAAAGATGTAAACTAAAAAAAAATAAAAAGAATGAAAAAACTAACAAGGAAAATACTTAGCTAAAATGTAGAATCAGTCCAATCAAAGCTAATGACTCTACGAGGCATCAAGAACCAGTAAAACAAAACTTAAAGATTAAAAAAATTCGAGGGGCGGCCAGGTAGCACAGCAAGTAAGAGCACCAGCTCCAGTGTTGAGAAGACCTGGAGATTGAATCCCGGGCTCAGACACTTAGCACCCACCCAGAAACTCCTGGCCGTGTAACCTTGAGCAAGTTACTTAACCCCAATTGCTTAGGGGCGGCCAGGTGGCTCAGCGAGTAGGAGCACCGGCTCCAGTGTTGGGACGACCTGGAGATCGAATCCCGGGCTCAGACGCTCAGCACCACACCCAGAAATAGCTGGCCGTGTACTTGAGGAAGTTACTTAACCCTGATTGCTTAAAAAAAAAATTTTTTTTAAAAATTCGACGAAAATGTAAAATATTTCACTGGAAAAACAAATGATATGGAGAACAGACCCTAGAGAGATAATCTAAGAATTATTGGTCTACCAGAAAGTCACGATGAAAAAAAAAATATGGACAACATACTCCAAGAAATTATCAGAGAAAACTGTCCTGAGGTCCTACAACCCGAGGGCAAAAAATCTGAAAGAGATCCCAAATTGAAAACTGCATGAAATATTGTAGCCAGATTCCAGAAGTATAAGGTGAAGGAGAAAATACAGCAGGAAGTCTGAAAGAAACAAGTCAAATATCATGGAACTACAGTCAGGATCACACAGAACCTAGCAGCTCAAAGGGATAGGAATATGTTATTTTGTAAGGCAAAAGAGCTTGGATTGCAAACAAGGATCAACTATCCAGCAAAACTG
Source organism: Petaurus breviceps papuanus (assembly GCF_028583685.1). Taxonomy (NCBI): domain Eukaryota; kingdom Metazoa; phylum Chordata; class Mammalia; order Diprotodontia; family Petauridae; genus Petaurus; species Petaurus breviceps. The sequence continues at coordinate 510,808 of NW_027187332.1, forward strand.
AGCATAATCTTTCAGGCAAGAGTATTGTCATTCAAGGAAATTAAGGATTCCCAGACTTTCCTGATGAAAAATCCAGAGCTCAATGGAAAGTTTGATAGCAAAATACAAGACTCAAAAAAGACATAAAAAGGCAAACAGGGAAAGCATACACACACACTCACACACACACAGACACACAGACACACAAATGCACTCACATACTCACATAACTTGTGATTCTAAAAGAGCAACTGTTTATATCCCTATATGGAAAGTTGATACCTGTCAATGTTGAGAATTGTGTAATTATCATGATATTTAAAAGGGATATTCATAGATAAAGGTTGTGGTTATAAATTAATCTGATGATGAAAATCTCATTAAGAGGTACAAAGGGATTGTAATGGGAGTAAAGGAAAGGAGGAGGCAGAAATTTTTTAATTATGCCACAAAAAGAGGCATAAAAATATAACAGAGGGAAAGAAGGGAGGGAGATGAAAGTTATATGAACTTTACTCTCATTGGTTTTGGTTCAAGTAAGGAATAACGGTATCAGTTAAGTATAGTATTCTAATGTGAAGAAATATAAAAACTCATTATAGCAGAGGGAAAGGGGGGGAGGAGCACTGCAAGAATTTAACTGTCACCAGATGGTGTTCAAGAAGGGAATAAAATACTAAATATAAAATCTATTGTGTCTTACAGGCAGGAGAGGAAAGCTGGGGGGAAAGCAAATGGTTAGAAGGGAAGGAAGAAGTAGTAACTGGGAAGGATAGGTTGAGGGAGGAGGTTTCATAGAGAGTGAATACTGAGGGGGGTGGTGGTCAAAAGGAAAACTCTTAAGGAGGGGAAGGGACTAGGAAGAAAAAAACATAAGAAGGGGGAAGAAATAGGATGGAAGGAGAGACACAGATAGTAGTCATAACTGTGAATGTGAATGGGATGAACTCTCCCATAAAACAGAGGCAGATAGCAGAATGGATTAAAAACAAATTCCTACAAAATTCTGTTTACAAGAAACACATTTGAAATCAGGGGATACAGACAGAGTAAAGGTAAAAGGCTGGAGAAGGATATATTATGCTTCAGTTAAAGTAAAAAAAAAACAAGAAGTGATAGCAATCCTTACCTCAGATAAAGGAAAAGCAAAAATAAATTTATTTAAAAGGGAGGAAGGAAATATAATAATAAGGAAGGAAACTATATCCTGCTAAAAAGCTGTACTGAAAATGAAGCAATATCATTAGTAAATGTATATGCATGAACTTTATAGCATGCAAATTTGTAGAGAAGAAGTTAAGGAGTAAGAGGAAGAAAAACATAGTGAAATTATATTAGTGGGAACTTCAATCTAACCATCTCTGAACTTGATAAATCTAAACTCAAACTATACAAGAAAGAGGTTAAGGATGTGAAAAAAAATTTAGAGAAGGTAGATATGAAAGACCTCTGGAGAAAATAGAAATGGGAAAAAAAGGATATACCTTCTTCTCAGTAGTACATGGCACATACACAAAAGTCGACCATGTAGAAGGGCATAAAACCTCACAATTTAGTGCAGAGAGGCAGAAATATTAAATGATTCCTTCTCAGATCATGACACAATTAAAATTTTATGTAAAAATGTCCATGGAAAGATATACTAAGAACTAATTGGAAACAAAATAATTTAATCCTAAAGAATGAATGGGTCAAACCAGAATTTATAGAAATAATCCATAACTTCATTCAAGAGAATCACAATAATGAGACAATAAACAAAGACTTATGGGTTGCAGAAAAAGAAATTCTTAGGGAAGTTTTATATCTCTGAATGCATACAAGAATAAAAGAGAGAAAATGAAGGTCAATAAATTGGGCATACAAATGAAAAAGGAAGAAAAAGAACAAATTAAAAATCCCCAATTAAATATTAAATTGGAAATACTGAAAACCAAAGTAATAAAATTGAAAGTAAGGAAACTATTGAATTAATACATAAAACTAAAGTTCATAAAAAAACCACAGTTGAATCTCATTTAGTCAATATGATAAAAAGATAGAAGAAAACCAAATTACAAGTATCAAAAATGAAAAGTGTGGATTTACCTCCAATGAAGAGTGAATTAAAACAGTAATTCAGAATTATTTGCCCAATTGTATGCACATAACTTTGACAGTCTTAGTGAAATGTGTGAATATTTGCAAAAATATAAGTTTCCCAGACTAATTGAAGAGGTATAAAATTACATAAATAACCCCATCTCAGAAAAAGAAATTGAACAAGCCATCAAGGTCCTCCCTGGGAAACAATCTCCAACACCAGTTGAATTTACTAGTGAATTCTATCCAATATTTAAAGAACAGTAGTTTCAAATACTTTGCAAACTATTTGGGAAAATTGGAGGAGTCCTATGATATTCTTTTTATGACACAAATATAGTCCTGATACATAAAATCAGGAAGAGACAAAATAGAGAAAGTAAATTGCAGAAAGATTACAGCAATTTATCACAAGAATAATACATTTTGATAAGGTAAGGTTTACTCCAGGAATGCAAGGATGGTTCAATATTAGGAAAACTATTAGGATACTCAATCATGGCAAACACAAAATTAGAAAAACCGTATGATTACCTCAATATATGCAGGAAAAGAATTTGACAAAATACAACACCCATTTCTATTAAAAACACTAGAAAATAAAGGAATAAATGGAGTCTTCCTTAAAATAATAAGTAGCATCTATCTAAAACCATTAGCAAGTATATATTATGTAATGGGCATAAGCTAGAAGAATTTCCAAAAAAAATTGGGGGTGAAACAAAGATATCTACTATCATCCCTCTTATTCAATTTGGTAAAAGAAATGTTAGCAGTTACAATAAGAAAAGAAATAGAAATTGAAGTAATCAAATTAGGCAAAGAAGAGACAAACTATCACTCTTGGCAGATGATATGATGATATACTAAGAGAATACTAGTGAATCCATTAAAAAATAGTTGAGAGAATAAATAAATTTGGCAGAGTTGTAGGATATAAAATAAACCACATAAATACTTGGCATTAATATATACTTCTAAAAAAAAATCTAAGATCAAGAGAAAGAAAGAGAAATCCCATTTAAAGTTACTGAAGATAGTATAAAATATATGGGAATATATTCCTCCAAAACAAACTCAGGACAATTACAAAATACTTTTCACACAAATAAAGTGAGATCTAAATAACTGGAAAAAAAAACAGTTGCTCATGGATAGGGTGAGCTAATATAATAAAAATGACAATTTTACCTGAATTAATTTACATATTTAGTGCCATAACAATCAATGTACTAAAAATTATTTTATAGAGCTAGGAAAAAAACATAACAAAATTCATTTGGAAGAAGAAAAGTTCCAGAATATGAAGGGAATTAATGAAAAGAAATGTAAGGGAAGGTGACCTAGCCATACCAGATTTTAATCTGTATTATAAAGCAGCTTTCATCAAAAATACTTGGTACTGACTGAGAAATAGAAAACTGGATCAGTGTAATCAATTATGTACATAAGACACAGCTGCCTATGACTATAGTAATCTTCTGTGATAACCTCTATTTGACAGAAACTGCTGGGAAAACTGGAAAATAGTAAAGCAGAAACTGGGGACAGAACAATATCTTACACCATATATCAAAATAAAATCTAAATGGATGCATGATCTAGGTATAAAAGCTTATACTGTAAGCAATCTGGGAGAGCAAGGAATGATTTATGGAGAAGGGGAGGTTTTGTGGTCAAACAAGAGTTAAAGGGCATTATGAAGTCTGAAATTTATAATTTTTATTACATTAAATTGAAAAGTTTCTGTACAAGTAAAGACAATAAAACCAAGATTAAGAGGGAAGTGGAAAATTTGGAAATAATTTTTACAACCATTGTCTCTGATAAAAGACTCATTATCTAAAATATACAGAAAACTTTTTCAAATCTATAAGAATTCAAGTAAATCCCCAATTGATAAATTGTCAAAGTATATAAAAAGGTAATTTTTTAGAGGATGAAATTAAAGATATCTATAACATATGAAAAAAAATGCTCCAAATCACTATTGATTAGAGAAATGAATATCACAACTCTGACATACCACATCTCACTTGTCAAATTAGCTAAGATGACAACACAGGAAAATGTTAAATGTTGAAGAGGATGTGGAAAAATTGGCACAGTAATGCATTGCTGGTGGAGTTATGACTGATTCAACCAATCTGGAGAGAAATCTATGCGCAAAAAGCTACAGATATGTGCATTCTCTTTGACTCAGAAATAATGTTTCTAGGGATGTATCCCAAAGAGATCATAGAAGTGGGAAAAGGACCCATATGTACAAAAATATTTATAGCAGCTCTTTGTGTGGTGGCAAAAAATTGGAAATCAGGGGATGCTCCTCAATTGGAGAATGGCTAAACAAGTTGTGGTATATAAATGCAATGGAATACTAATGAGATATAAGAAATGAAGAGGGGGTGGCTAAGTGGCACAGTGAACAGAGGACCAGCCCTAGAGTCAGGAGGACCTGAGTTAAAATCTGACCTCAGACACTCAGCACAAAAACTAGCCGTGTGACCTTGGGCAAGTCATTTAACCCTAATTGCCCTCCAAAAAGCAAATATATATATATATATATATATATATATATAAATTAGGAACAGACAGACTTGGAGAGAGTCATATAAACTGATACTGAATAAGGAGAGCAGAACCAGGAGAATTTTGTACAAAATTATAGACATGGCATATCTCTGATGACTAACATTGATAGACTGGTCTCCTCTCAGCAATGAAAGGTTATAAGACAACTCCAAAAGAGTCTTGATGGAAATGGATATTCATATCCAGAAAAAGAACTACAGAATTTGAATGCAGATTGAAGGAAAATTCTTGTTTACTCTCTTTTTTATTTCTTCTTTCTTATTGTTTACTCCATTAGTTGTAATCCTTCTTTACAACTTGACTAAAATTTAATGTGAAGGTATTTGTATATTCTATATTTGACTGCACACTGCCATGGGGGGATAGGGGAGGAGAGGAAGAGGGAGAATATTTGAAATTCAGAAATTCAAGGGATTATGGAATTTAGTGTTGTAAACTAAATTAAATATATATATATATATATATATATATATGTTAATAGAATATGCTAAATGGAAAAAGGTATAAAAGGTAACAGAAGAAACTAAGTCCTTAAAGATTAGAATTGGGCAAGTGGAAGTTAATGACTCTATGAAAAATTAAGAAGCAATCCAACAAAATTAAAAGAACAAAAAATAGAAGAAAATGTAAAATACTTCATTGGAAAATCAACTTACCTGGAAAATAGATCAAAGAAAGCTAATTAAATAAAGGAGTACCTGATTGCCACGATCTAAAAAAGAAAAAAAAAGCCTGGACACTCTCTTTTAAGAAATCATCAAGGAAAACTATCATGATAAGCTAGAACCAAAGGGTAAAATAGTCATTAAAAGGATCTGCTGATCACTTCCTGAAAGAGATCCTAAAATGAAAATTCCAAGGAGTATTGCAATCAAATTCCAAAATGATCAGGTCAAGGGAAAATACTGAAAACACTCAGAAAGAATCATTACAAATATTAAGGAGCCATAGTCAAGATTACACAGGACTTAGCAGCTTCTAAATTAAAGAATCAGAAAACTTGGAATATGATATTCGCATAGACAAAGTAGCTTGAATTTAAACCGAGAATCAAATGCCCAAGAAACCTAAGGATAATATTGTAGGGGAAAAGATTATTTTTTTTCTCAGAGTCTTTATCTGTTAAATAGTGAGACTGAAATCTATGACCTCTTAGGTCCTTTATAGATCTAATTCTACAATCTTCAGATCTTCTCCTAACTTTTCTCCAAATATGTTACATGTTTTGGGTAAATCAATTAAAAAAATTAAGTCTGTGTTTACAAAAACAATTGGGTCTTTGATGGAAATGATACATTAATTTAGTCTGATAGGTCATTCAATTTGAATGAATAAATATTCTTTTTTGATATTTGACTAAAATAACAATCTAACAGGGTGCTATTAATTCTACTTCTACAATGATTCTATTTTCTATCTTATCCTGATTATTGAATCAGTTCTCTTCATTGTCTTTCTAGTTCTGGGCTTTTGTAATAGCCATTTCATCGAATCATCAGATTCCTTTTTGCTTCTTCCTCCAAATAATGTCAGACTTACACCACTTCAAACTAATCTATGTTTTGCATAGATCCTGACCAAATTTCTTCTACTCCAAAAATTAAAACTGAAACTCCATAGCCTGGGATGAATATTCACCAGAATTTGTTATCATCCTGTCTTTCTAGCCTTTTTCTTACTAGTATTGCCATACAAAAATTGAAAAATAATAATGATAATAATGAAGAGATAGGCTTTTTTTTACATAAACATCTTTCTTACTTATTTAACAATGTTATGCAAAGAGTCAAGGCACAATATATTCTGCATTTATTTAATTTATAAATGTAACTTATTTCACTTCATGATATTAAGGCATTGATATAATAATGATATGTTTAAAAAACAGTTTTCCAAATTCATATAACTGATCAGAAAAAATGAAAACGAATAATTGTTGCTGCTGTTATTGTCCAATTGAATCCAACATTTCATGACCCTAGTTGTGGTTTTCTTGGCAAAGAAACTAGAGTGATTTGCCATTTCCTTCTCCAGCTTATTTTGCAATTAGGAGATCCAAACAAACAAGAGATAAGTGACTTACTCTGAGCTACTAAACATCTGAGGTTGGAGTTGAACTCCAAAATATTTGACTCCAGGTCAGACACCTTATCCAATGTACCATTTAATTGGTCTTGCAATAATAACAAAAACTCTCAAAAAATATTTCTTTTCTGATTTGTTTTTTTTTGCTATAATAGTAAATCAGATAATCTTTCTTGACTATGTAGTATACCTATATACATCTCTTATATACATATGATTGATAAATATGAAGTAGATGTTTACTACTATCAGAAAAGTCTGCTATTTTCACTTGTTTTGTAATATTATGTAATGAACTCTATCTAGAAAAATTGTTATTGACTTCCATATAACAGAAAGTATATTGGTGAATGCTATTAATTTCTTTAGTTACCATGATTCTTACAACCCACATGAAAAGTACTATGCTGTGGCCCATTGCTTCTCAACAATGTTGTCCATGCTCAGAGATATGAATGATCAAACTATATTTTGGAATAATGTATAAAACAATGACAAGGATGTAAGGATATTACTATTAACCTTACTGAATTGGTCTCCTGCATAGGTTGCCCATGGTATTTAATTTATGTAAAGATCGTAAGATTCATAGAAGTAGGCACCCTTCTTATGGCAGTGAAACTGAGTGAATAAAGAAGAGAGACAGAGACAGACAGAGAGAACGTTGTGTGTCTCTATCTTTATATATGAAGATATCACTTTGAAAATGATTTACATCATTTATTTTACAAATTATAAATCAAATTATCAAAATGTTTTTCTCATTTGGTCTTACAAGAATGAACGCATATAAAAACAAGTAATATAGCAGTTAATATTTTTGGAAAGTTGTGATTGTACACTGTTAACTATCTTGTACAGGATATGAAATTCATATATCAATGAAACCATTCTTCACGTTATCAACTAACTAAAGGAAATTTTCCCACATGCTTCTTGAAGCAAATTTTTGGAAGAACAAAACTAAGTTGGCCTTTTATGTCATGGCCAAATTGTGGCACTTTGTTCAATTGCATGCAATAATTTTGAGTGCTGTGGAATTGCAGAAATGTCAAGCTTAATGTTATCACTGAATTACTCTCCAAAGAATGTCTATGGTTACTGAATTTAACATTTTAAGAGTGGAGAACTAAAAAGATTCCATTGGGAAAAATCCAACCTTTCTTATTTGAACACAAGCAAAGTATGATATGTGTCATATGAGAAATAAGGAGTTTTAAATGATCTTAAAATGTTCATAATTTATAAACACATTGTGAAATTAAGTAACTATATATAGATTATTTTTAATGTCATCTCCATAGTATTATATGCACATTTTCAAAATCCTCACTTGTTACAAAGCCAAATAGGATTCATAAATATTTTCATCATTTTATTTATGCTATCAAATCAAAGAAAATATTTAAGACTGAGGCTTTTCTTCAGTGCCCACAACAATATGTCCTTTCAGGAATGTCCAGCCTCTAGCTGAAAGATAGAAATCCTTTAGAAGTTTTGCTCTCCTTCCTCAAGTTAATTACATTTTTTATGTGCTATGCCCATAACTATTTTTGTGTTCTCATTAAATGAACTGCCCTTGAGATTTCATTCTCCCAGGCTTGGAATTAATTATGAAGATGGCTTTAGAAGACTGTGAACATGTGTGTTTGTGTGCATATGTGTGTGCATGTATGTGTTATAGGGGTGGTTGTATTTAATTGGGAGGAAGTTCCATCCCTTAGTTCTGTAGGTGGTATTCTAGAACTTATTTGCCATTATACACCTTAATGGTTATTTGATTGAATAAAAGCTTTGTGTTAGTCTCAAAATTTTTTTATGGAAATAAACTTTATTTCTAATATGGCAAGTGCAATTGATGAACTGATGTAAGCAGGCTATAACAGTACAGAGGTGACCAGACTAGTCTGATTAGACTGCAAGGAATGTTGGCAAAACAACACTCACTTGGATTACCAGAGGAAGACTATTTTTGATTGATTCTAATATAGCCTACTTATGCTGAAGAAATATAAATATAAATGTTCAAGATGTATAAATCACTTTTCTATGTATTATAGATCAATTAAAGAGAATCTCCAAAAAGGGAATTGGTAATGGAAAGCATATCTATATTCTAGGAGTTTAGAATCAGCTTTCATTAGATCAAAACATTGGTGATTTAATCCATCTTCTTGAGAGTGTGATGAATTCATGAAAACTAAAGCAAAAAAAAATAAAGTTCTAAATTTCCTAAAAGAAAGGCATCAAAAAAAATGATGACACATTATATACATAAGGATATATATTTGATGCAAAATGACTTAGACCCACACATTTTCTATCTATTTTAATTACTTATTTAAAAAAACATTTCCCCAATTACATTTTAATCTTTTTCAGTCCACACTGAGTGACCCTCATGTGATGTGTAGGCCACATGTCTGTACTACAGCATTCCTTTTTAGGAAGCATACATATGTAGTGAAATTAGAGGATCATGTCTTATAATTATGGCTTCTTAAAAAGTTATTTTTAAAGGAGAACTATATTCCAGAAGCAAGATAATAGCTAGTAAATAAGATATATTGCTTAATGATACATGAAATTCTGAACATAACTTAAGATGTCAGAATTATATAGGATTCAGAGCAAGAATAAATTATATCTTGTGAGGCTAAGTGGAAATAATTTTAACTAGAAAGTGTCAAATTTGATTAAGATGACTTTAAATGAAAAATGGAGGGGGGGAGAGAAAACTTTCAACATAACTGCTCCAAGAAATATACAACAGAGTGACATGGAAAGAAAGAATATCAGTTGATACAATTGGTATTTCACAGTTGGCATGATATATGAAGAATATTAGCAGATAGGACCAGTAAGTTATGAGGAGACCGTATCCAAAAAGGGCAGAAATAAAACCCATGATCTCAGATGTTTTTGTATAAATGTATAATATATGGCTAGTACATAAAGTAAAATAGAAATCCTCATAAAGGGAAATAAATTTGGTATTATAAACATCACTGTATGAGTGCATCATTGCAATGTGACTATGGAAAGCATATAACCGACATTATTTCATGTGCAAGTACCTAGCACAGTGTCTTATACAGTTAAATTTAATTTTTTTGTGATTTATATCGTACTTTTTTTTCTGTTTGTCAAATCTTTATTGGGTAAATGGGGAAGGTTGGTAGAGTCCAGTTTAGTCCTTCTTGGCAGCAGCCTTCCTCATGGCAGCTAGAATATTGCTGAGCTCCTCTCTCTTCCTCTTGGCTCGGATGTGAGTTCCCACCCTTTTTTTGATGAACTTAAGGGCTCTCATATCCTTGGAGACTTTTAACAATTCCATGGCCCTCCTTTCATAAGGGGCAAATCCACACCCCTCCCGGATCATATCTCTCACAAACTTTGTGTGTTTGGTCAAGCTCCCACGGCGGCGGCAGTATCGGGGCTTCAAAACGTTTTTCATAACTTTGTGGCCCTTGTTGAGTCCCAAGGCCATGGCGTATCGGATAAGCCATGGCTGTGGCGCGCAGTCCCAATGGCAGCCACTACAGAAGGCTATATCATACATTAAAAGTGGATAAAGTACACTTCAGTAAATCTACAAGTTGAGGCAAATTAGGTAATATTTGGGTAAGAATTAGGGGTGAAAGAAACATATATTATGATTAGAATTAATTATAGAGCATTTGAATAAAAGGAGAAAAAGCATGATAATTTCAGGAAGATTAGGAATTTGGCAGTGCAGAGTTTTAAATATCCAGATATCTGCTCAAGCTCTCTTAACAGAAAAAAAAAAAAAACAAAAGAACAGAGTAGTTAAAATTTGGACTGGTTTTAGTTTTAATTATATTCTTCAAAAGATAAAAAAAATTAAAAAAAAAGATAAAAGAAATTGTGAGGAGACTTGCTACTCTACATCTTGTTCAGACAAACAAATAGAAACTGACTTTTTAAATATGTATAATAGGGACCTAGGGAGGAAGTAGTAATTCTATCCTAGAGTAATAAAGATAGAAACAGGCATGATTTGACATGGATCTTACATTTGTAAGGCCTTTTTCAAAAGTGCATTTCAGTGAAATAACATTTCAATTTTTTTAGACTAAAATCCTCCTGAGTATTTGTACAAAACAATAAAAGAATGCCTCAAACCAATTCTGATGATTCCCACACACAAACAATTCTGATTTTCTTTATTTCAAAATATGTTCATCTGCTTTTCACAATCATTTTGAGAATCCTATTCTTTATTATCCTTTAATTTGCTTCTTGGTTTAATTTTTAATGTTTGTGTTATGTGGAGAATTTAAGTTATCTCAGATACTTCAATTTTTACCTCTTCAAATTTTAATAGCTTCCTCATTTCATTTCTTGTTTACTTTTAGCCAAGTAATTTTTCACTTCTGAGAGTATACATAAGACTGTTAGTCTATAGATTTTAATGCATTTAAACCTGGGTCATATCAACATTTATTATTTGTTTGGGATGTTGATATATGCTTACAGAAACTTATGAGAAAGACCTATGAATGAAGAAAACTTCATATATTCTTGGAGTATTTCACAATGGATGGTAGGAATTCATACCCTTCATTTTTTCAAGAACAATCTGTAAAGCACAAAGTAGTTTTTCTGCTTATTGTTCTGTTTCTGGTCCTCAATCTTCTTCTACTTATGAACTAATGAAGCAGTATCAAACTTTGTAAAACTCACAGTTGTTATCCAAAAAGGTGCCAAAAAATTATTTTAATATAATAAGGAATTACCTAAAACCACAAAATCACAAAGTTCCTCAGATTGGATCTTTGGGCAAGTCAGTTAAACTCAGACAACTATCATCATAGGATTCTGGAGTAACCAATCCAGAATCAAGCCTGTTCTTAAAGCAAAGCAATAAAGAGTCTGTCTTTTTAGTTCTATCTATTGAATCACAAATAGGATTAGCAATCAATCAGCACCTTGAATAAACTTCACATCTCTCACAATATAAAAATTATGTTAAGAGGTATTGCAGTGGAATTTAGCTCTCCTTCAAATGGCAGGCTTGTAAGTACAGTAGCTGAAATAGGCCTCCCAACTGACTTATACTGTTAATGTCTGTTGCTTTTTAACTGCGCTAATTTTTTTCTCTCCTGTTGGAATCTTCAGAGACTCAATGCCTGACATAAGAGTTTTCTGTGCTTTGTAACTTATCTTTCCCTTATGAGGTAAAACTGAAAAAGTCACCTTTCTCTTAGATATGAAATCAATATCCTTTTTGTTTAAAAACCATCTCATTGTTTATACATAGTTACTTGATTTGCTACAAATTTTAGCTTCTTAAGCCCTAAAAATAGTTACATAAAAATGATTTTAGGAATCACAATGCTAAGTGACCTCAGTAATTTCCCTGTATTCAAATAGGTCCTCTTAATTCTCTATTTTGTCCTGCTATCTATCCATTTCTTTCATATTTTATCTGAAAAAAGGTTCTTCCCATGTAGAGTTAAGCACCAATGAATATTTTACCTGTCAGATCTCTAGAGAAGGGATAATTTATTACCAAACAAGAGAAAAGAACATTATGAAATTCAAAAGGGATCATTCTGATAACATTTAATTGAACAGTTTTTGCACAAAGTCACTGCAAGCAAGATTGGGAAGGAAGTAGAAACCAGGAAAATAATTTTTACAATTAGAGTTTCTGATAAAGGCCTCATTTCTAACATATATAGAGAACTGAGTCAAATTTACAAGAATACAAGTCATTCCCCAATTGATAAATGGTCAAAGGATATGAAAAGGTAGTTTTCAGGTAGGAAAAAATTAAAGCTATCTATAGTCATATGAAAAAAATGTTCTAAATCACTTTTCATTAGAGAAATACAAATTAAAACAACTTTGATTCACGACATCACACTATCACATTGGCTAACATGACACAACAGGAAAATGATAAATGTTAAAGAAGATGTTGGATAATTGGAGCACCAATGCATTGTTGGCAGAGTAGTGCACTGATTCAACCATTCTGTAGAGCATTTTGGAACTATTCCAAAACAGCTATAAAAATGTGTATGCCATTTGATCCAGCAAAACCACTTCAAGTTTGTATCCTAAAAAAAGTCATAAATTTGGGAAAAAGGACTGACATATACAAACATTTACAGCAGCTCTTTTTGAGGTCCCGAAGAATTGGAAGCTGATGGGATGTCCATCAACTGAAGATGACTGAACAAATTGTAGTATATGAATGTAATGAAATAATATTTTTCCATAAGAAAAGATGGGCAAGTGGGGGCGGCCAGGTGGCTCAGCGAGTAATAGCACCGGCTCCAGTGTCAGGATGACCTGGGGATCAAATCCGGGCTCAGATACTTAGCAGTACACACAGAAATAACTGGCTGTGTAACCTTGAGCAAGTTACTTAACCCTGATTGCTTTAAAAAAAATAAAAAAATAAAAGATGGGCAAGTGGATTTCAGAAAAAAACCAAAAACCGGAAAGATTAATATGAAGTGATACTGAGTGAAAAGAGTAGAACTGGGAGAGCATTGTACACAGTAACAGCAACGTTGTGCAGTCACCAACTTTACTAGGCTTAGCTGTTCTCAGCAATACAAGAATCTAAGACAATTACAAACAACTTCTGATGGAAAATTCTATTCACATCCAGAAAAAAGAAAAATGGAATCTGAATACACATTGAAGTCTACTCTCTCTCTCTCTCTCTCTCTCTCTCTCTCTCTCTCTCTCTCTCTCTCTCTCTCTCTCTCTCTC
>NW_027187332.1:524308-642234 GCF_028583685.1 Petaurus breviceps papuanus
CTCTCTCTCTCTCTCTCTCTCTCTCTCTCTCTCTCTCTCTCTCTCTCACACACACACACACACACACACACACACACACACACACACACAAATACACATACACCTCCAATTAACAAGCACTTATCATGGGTTCCTTCCTTTTTCAGCCTCCATTACCAAGAGTGTTGTTATTGTTGTTGTTGATTTTTTTTTTCAGCTGTGTTCAATTGATGTCCTAAGTTAAGTGTTTTTACATTGTTATGTTTTTGGGAAACATAATGTAATGGATTGCCATTTCTTCCTGCAGCTTATTTTACCAGTGAAAAAAACTGAGGCAAAGAGGGTGAAGTGAGTTGCCCAGTGTTATACTGTGACTAAGGGTCTCAGGATTGACTTGAATTCATGAAGATGAGTATTTTTTTTTTTAAGCAATCGGGGTTAAGTAACTTCCTCAAGGTTACATGGCCAGTTATTTCTGGGCCAGCTTTGATCCCCAGGTCATCCCGACACTAGAGCCGGTGCTCTTACTCGCTGAGACACCTGGCCGCCCCTAAGCAATTGGCGTTAAGTAACTTGCTCAAGGTTACACGGCCAGGTGTTTCTGGGTGGGTGCTAAGTGTCTGAGCCCAGATTCGATCCCCAGGTCATCCTGAAACTGGAGCTGGTGCTCTTACTCGCTGTGCTACCTGGCCACCCCTAAGATGACTATTTTTGACTCCATGCCAAGCACTCTTTCCACTATGCCACTTATCTGCCCAAGAGAAAGGAAACAAGGAAGGATATTTTAAAATGTATTTTTTTCAATTTATTAATTTATAGTTTTCAACATTCACCTCCATAAGTTTAAAATTTTTTCTCCTCCATCCCTCCCCTCACCAAGAGAGCATGCAATCTGATATTTTCACATTAGTCATGTTGCATAGAAGAATTATAATGAAAAGAAGAAACCATGGGAAAGAAAACAAAACAAAAAGGAAATATTCTTCTTCACTCTGCATCTTCATAGATCTTTCTTGGGAAGTGGATGACATTTTCAATTATGAATCTTTGGAACTGTTTTAGGTCTTTGCATTGCTGAGAAGGACTAAGTTTATCAAAATCAGTCATAGCATGCAGTTACTGTTACTATGTACAATATTCTTCTGATTATGTGCACTTCACTCATTATCAGTTCATATTAGTCTTTCCAGGTTTTCCTGAAGTTCACCTGTTTGATATTTCTTATAGCAAAATAGTATTCTATTACATTCATACACTACAACTTGTTCAGCCTTTCCCCAATTGATTGGCATCCCCTCAAATTCCAGTTCTTGCCACCACAAAGAGAGCTGCTGTAAATAATTTTGTGCATGTAGGACCTTTTCGCATTTTTATGATCTCTTTGGGATACATCCTTAGAAGTGGTATTGCTGGGTCAAAGGGTATACACGTTTTTATAGCCCTTTGGGCATAATTACAAATTGCTCTCCAGAATGTTGGGATCAGCTCATAGTTCCACCAACAACGAATTAGTGCTCCAATTTTGCCACAGTCTTTTCAGCATTTATATTTTTCCTTTTTTGTCATCTTAGTCAATCTGATAGGTGTGATGTGGTACTGCAGAGTTGTTTTTATTTGTATCTCTCTAATCAATAGTGATGTATAGTATTTTTATATGAGTATACATAGCTTTAATTTCTTCTTTTAAAAACTGCCTGGGGGGGTCCCTAGGGGGTACAGTTAATACATCACTGATCCTGGAGTCAGGAGAACCTGAGTTCAAATCCAGCTTCAGACATTTAACGCACACACAAACACATGCACACACACACACACACACACATAACTAGCCATGTGACCTAAGGCAAGTTCCTTAACCCCAACTGCCCTACCTTCCTCCCTCCAAAAAGCAAAAAAATAAAAGAGACAGAGAGAGAAAAGAAAAGAGATAGCATAAAACTTAAAAAAAAATGGGGTGGCTAGGTGGCTCATGGAATAGAGCACCCAGCTCAAATCCTGCCTCAGACAATTAACACAAAACTAGATGTGTGACCTTGGACAAGTCACTTAACCCCAATTGCCCTACCTTCCCCTCTCCAAAAAAAAAGAAAAAGAAAGAAAATTGCCTGTTCATATCATTTGACCATTTATCATTTGGGGAATGACTTCAATTCTTGTAAATTTGACTCAGCTCTCCATGTATTTTACAAATGAGGTTTTTATCATGAAAACTAGGTGTAAAAATTCTTTCCCAGTTTTCCCCTTCCCTTCTAATTTTGGTTACGATGGCTTTGTTTGTACAAAAATTTAATTAAATGTAATCAAAATGATCCCCTTTTGCATTTCATAACTTTCTCTTTCTCTTCTTTGGTCATAAATTATTCCCTTCTCTATTGACCTAACAGGTAAATTATTCTTTGCTTCCCACATTTGTTTGT
Organism: Petaurus breviceps papuanus; assembly: GCF_028583685.1. NCBI lineage: Eukaryota > Metazoa > Chordata > Mammalia > Diprotodontia > Petauridae > Petaurus > Petaurus breviceps. The sequence continues at coordinate 526,705 of NW_027187332.1, forward strand.
AATATTAGCCTTTATATCTAAACTATATACCCATTTGTATTTTATTTTGATATACATGTCAGACGTTGGTCTATGACAAGTTTCTGCCATATAATTTCCAGTTTTATTTTTCATTAATCTAGCATTTATGGTGAAGTAAAATCAATTCCCATGTTGATTATTTCCTTAAAAAAATGTGGATCTCGTTCTACAAATACACATGAATGTTCTTCCATCATGGAGTCTGTTGCATTATTCATCACTGACCTTCTGAAATTCTGGGAAGTGATTGATTTAATGAGAGTTCTTATGTCTTTCAAAATTGTTAATTCTCATAATTTTGTTATAATATATACGTTATACTCTTACTATTTTGTTCAAATAAGTCTTTGCAGGTTGTTCTAAAATGCTCCCTTTTGTTATTTCTTACTAGAAAATAATATTTTATAGTAATAATAATACTTTCCTATAATAAAATAACATTCTTATATGGATTTCTTCAGCAAATTCCTGAATGTTGGTTAAAATGCTAAATATCCACATCTTTGCTAAAACTCTCTTCGCCTTATTTCCTCTTATTTCCTTGTTGATATTTGCATTCAAATTAATGTTTTCCTCCCCTCTTTCTCCTCCATCAAAACAAATGAATTTACTCCATTTGGTTTGGTTTGTTTCTTTTACTTAAAAATACTGTTGTATTGCTGCACTACAATAATGATAACATTTAGGTAATTTTTAATTGAAATAATGTTATTATTGTTTTATTATTTCCATATGATGTCTATTTTGAGTATTCACTTAATTCATCATGCATATAATCAGTCCTTCAAAAGACTTTATGTTAGTCATTACTTATGTTATTCGTTTTATCTAGTAACTATGAATTCACAATAATAATTTTTATCTTAAAATTAATGAAACATTTCTAATACGAAAATTGATATTTTAATTTTCATTTATTATGTTTAAATGTTTTCTGTTTCCTTTTTTTTTAGCAAATCATATAAGCAAAATCAATTTTTTTGTTCTTAAAACAGGATGTTTTTTTATAGCTATTTGCAAAAACATGTCTCATTACTATGCAGATAGTTGTCTTTTTACATTATGGGAGAGGAAGTAAAATGGGCTGAAAGTGGGGGAAACACATGAGGGCTAGATACAGACACTAACAGGGAGGGAAGAGGAACAGAAAGAAATGTAGTGATGAAAGAAGACAGACACCTGTGTGGGTCGGCAGAGCAGGGCAATGGTCTACTCTATCCAAGGAGTTCTTAAGTCAGGCCCTATTTATCTGGCACTGGGAGGGAGGTCTCTACACACATTCTACTTTCACTTGGTTTATTTATATATTTGCCTGATTTTTTTTTGGGGGGGGGGGGGGGGTGAGGACAGAATGCCAGTAGAGGGGCACAAGTAGAGAAATATCACACAGTGCTGTCAGTAAGTTAACGTGTATTTTTAGAATGTGTATATCCTCTAGAATTCTTAAGTCAAATTTGAATAATGAGAATTTGTATAAATCAAGAACTTTACTTTTAAAGATTAAAAATAATATTTTAATGTCTTTATTATGTCTTGAAATACAGTGGTTTTACTTTTTTGTTTCTTCCAAATTTGGGGAAAGCTTGAAAGTATTAATATACTTATTTGTTTGTTCTCCTCCCCCCCCCCTTACACATCCATGATTTTTGTTTTTATACTGTTTAAATAATTTTCTGGCTATATGACTGAAAGAGGGGCGGGACAATTTTTTTTCTTCTTCTTGTACTTTTAATTATATCTCTGCCAATGAAATAATTCTGCTTTTCAAGTCCATAATAATAATAATAATAATAATAATAATTAGCAAGAATGTTTACAACTAAATGTTTCATCATAATATTCTTTGACATTTTAATCTCATTCATTCCCTCCTTTATTTCACCAGGTTTTTACTAATTTAATTTTTTTTCAATTTTTTAATATTTTGTGTTATCTATTTTATTGAATTCCCAGGAAAATCTAGTTGCTTTTCAGATAATTCTGTTTATATTATTTGAGTATATATTTCCTTCAGAAATTTCTGTCTTTACTTCTTTTAAACCATTTGGATACCTGTATGTAGGGGGCCATTTTTTTAAGCAATCAGGGTTAAGTAACTTGCTCAAGTTTACACAGCCAGTTATTTCTGGGTGTGGTGCTAAGTATCTGAGCCCAGCTTTGATCCCCAGGTCATCCCGACACTGGAGCTGGTGCTCTTACTCGCTGAGCCACCTGGCCACCCCTAAGCAATTGGGGTTAAGTAACTTGCTCAAGGTTACAAGGCCACGTGTTTCTGGGTGGGTGCTAAGTGTCTGAGCCCAGATTAGATCCCCAGGTCATCCCAACACTGGAGCTGGTGCTCTCACTCGCTGTGCTACCTGGCTGCCCCCCATTTTTTATTTTTATTCCTCTTTTATTCATTTTTGTGAGTGTCCTCTTATCCCTTCAAACCCACAAAGCTATTTTTTTCTTCCTCTTCAAGAATGTCTTATTGGTTTTGAAAGGATGGATTTTCTTTCAATGGTTCATGATCCTGTCTTCCTTTAATTCCCTAATCTTTGATTTAACTTATTGTCATATCTTATAGGGAGAAAATTATAACCTGATGCCTGATTGCTTCTGTATAAGAGTAAGGTCACACTATATGGGATAGAACATATGGGCTTTTTTTCCAATAATTTCCACCAAATTTTTCCACCAATCATTGCTATAGATAAAGTGACAGGAATCTGTGAGACTCCCTTTGGGATAGTGATGAACACAGTATAATCTCTGGGGAAAAAATAGTTATCTAACTTTGCTTGATTGGAGATAAAAAGTTGTCCCTCGAAGGCACAGAATCTCTAGCAATACTCAGCCTTTTCTCACCCCCCTCTGCCAATTTAATAAAGCCACAAAGAAGTTATCTATGAAATTGTGAGATGGGACAAGGAAAGGCAAGTACATAGAGGTCCTTTGGATACACGTGGAGGTAATGGAGAAAATATAGTTTGGACTATACTTGTCAAACGGAATTCATGAATCCCACAAAATAAATTTCCTCCCCTCTAAAAGCATTAAAACCAAAGGGAGTTGTTACCCATTTGTTTTTCATTTCACCAATAGTTACAACTGGTCCCAAATTGAACCGTTTTATAAATGGCCCTGAAATTTGATCTGATGGTAGTGAATGCTAAATCAGCTATCTTTTGAATCTCTTGTCCTTCCTTCAAAAACATTTAGATTTGCCACCTAAGTAGAGTGAGCTAAACTAAACTTCTTTTAATAGTCTGTAATTTCAATTGCAATTCTGAATCCTATAATTAAATGAATTCTCCATTCTATAACAATTTTGAAATTCAATGCTTCTGTGACTACAAATTTGGTTCTATTAGGTTTGGCAAGGAGATTTTATGCCAAGAGAGGAAGTAGAGGAAAGCAAAATTAATATTAAGGTTGACCCAAAGGTGGAACTATTGAACCTAAACTACACAATGTTTGGAGCATAGTAGGCAAATTAAAATGCTTATTGATTGAAAGTAATGAAATAGAGATAGAAGCAGAAAAAAAAGCAAAAAACCTGAGAGCAGCACCATCAAAACTATTTTAGGACAATTTTCTCTTTCAGTGTCTAATTATGTTGGAGGGTGTGCATTGGCCATACTCCCTTCTTTTTTCTCTTGATGGGCAACAGCTGTGCTGTAAATAGCTCTGACATTATGCTGTTTAAATTACTTTCATATAATTACAGTAGTAATTGCCTGGTGATCTTTGAAGCATTATAAGTTAATGTTTATCAGAAATTCAGATACTTTTTTTTAAATGAATGCTTTCCTTTAAATCTTATTTAGTTAGTCTCAGCTTGTAAAATTCCTACATTTCTCCTGGTTTTCTTCTTGGAGGCTCTACATTAATCTGTAATATTTTATGAACACGCTTGGACAATTAATATTTGTGATTTACTGAGAGATGTGTTCTTTATTTAGAATTTAAACCAACTCATCATTAAAATAACTACTCAATTCTACAAAGGATACCCAAGTGTATCCCCTTTAAATCATGTCCCAGTCTCTAAGCTCAACAGTGCTCCTATAACTGTTTCAGAACTGGCTTTGTACTCTGAGGTTCCTAAGGTGATGGACACAGGTTATTTTATAGAATGGATGACCACACACATTGTAAGGGTTATGGGATTTAAAGATCTCCCATGCCCCATGGACGTGCTGACATAGCAGAGCAAGAGAAAGTGAAAAGCCGAGCTAACGGTCCTGCGGTTGGCAGTTGGCGGCGGTTGCCTTTTTTTTTTTTTGAGTTAGGACCCCTGCTGAGCACCGCCAGGGGCCGGAGCTGCTGGGAGCGCTCTTCCAGGACGCTGGGTGGTTGCTGTGAGTGGGGAGAGGAGGACCTTTGCCTGAGGTAGCCTGTTCTGTTTTAAAGGCTTAAGAATGTGGGTGCTTTCTACTTTATCTACCTGTTCTAATATCATAACTACTCTGATGGCTTTCACTTTCTGGTTTTGGGACTCAGTCTTTTGGTATCTTAATAAATTTTCTAGTTTATTTCCCCAAATGGCAAACCTGATGTATTTTGTGATGGATAATTATATCAGCATATTTGTAATCTCTATAGGCATTGTGAATATGGCATTGCTGATACATTTGGCGACGAGGATGGGATCACAAAATGTCAGGCCTCTATTTGGAAGCAGTGGGGCTTTAGAGGGAGAAATGGCTATTCCAGGATGGGAGGATTTGCCTTATTCCTCTCTAGCCAGAGAATGGGCTAAAAGCACAGGGCCCTGTGAAAACTGGGAACCAAGAGGGAGAACCTGGAGATTTGGAAAGATGTTTGAAAGCAATACCCATAGAACCAGGCAAAGAACTGGCAGGAGTGTGCAGGAGAGGCTGGGTGTTGCTAACAAGTTATCGCCTTATGTGTAAAAGTAGGGATAAGCTGCTGAAGGAAAGAGCTAGGATGGCTAGGGAGTCAGCTGGTTTGCCTGAGGATTCTTCTGTGTCACAGCACTCAGAAGAGCAAACTGGAGGGACTCATGTGGTCCAGGAGCAAGCTACTGTTCATGTAGCTAAAAGGAAGCAAAAAACTAGCAGAAGGAATGTGCATGCAGCTTTTGTACAGGCTGGGCAGAGTTGCCCTGACAGCTTCCAGGAGAATGTGTGTGAGGAAAATGGAACAAGGTTAGATGAGGAGTCTCCTAATGTAGAAGCTCTCCCCATACGAAGAAGAAGGCAGGAGAACCACCGAGGCAAAACAGAGTCCAGGGAGATAATTGAGGATTTCACTCAACAGGAGATCACTGACATATTGAGTAGATTTACCCAAAGAATGGGGGAGTCTTTAGCGTCTTGGATAGTAAGAATCACTGATGAAGGCGACGGAGGAATAACACTGGACAATGAGGACTGTTTAAAATTCATAACTATCAGTCAGAATACTTTTGTACACCAGGCTTTTAGGGATCACCATATGCAAGGAGGAAATAACAAAACTAATCTTCTAGCTTTAGCTGCAGAAGGTTGCAAAAAGCAATATCCAAGTGAATCTATGTGGCCTAGGGGAGACAGACCCTGGTACTCACTTAGAGACTGTATGAGAAAGTTAAAGGAGGAGGTAATGAAAACTGCTATCCTGATTGGAGATGCAAATGCATATTATGATACCCCCCTAGTAGTTCCTCATAGAAATATCATAGTGAAGATGGCTCCTCCTGCATATAAGCACCTACTTCTTCTCTTTTAATTGGAGAAATAGGGCACCCTCTTTCAGAGGTGCTGGATAAGATTTCACAATTAAGCGATTTAGGGGAATGGGAAAAAGACAAATTTCCTCGAGAGAGAAGAGTAAACAGCCAGAGGATTCAGAGACAAAATAGACCCACAAGAAGGGAACTGTTCACTGCTCTATTAAGAGCTGGGGTGGACTTTTGAAGAATAGATGGTATTCCAACTGAAGAGCTGCATAAGCTGTACCAAGAAAAGGTACTTAGCATTAGAATGAACAGGGAAGCAGGAACCACCCCCACAGGTATTTCTGAATCTGAATCTTTGTATCCAAGTTTGCCTCACCTTCAGGGGGAATAGGAGATAGGCCAAGCCCCAGCCCAGATAAAAGAAATATGCAGAAGAGATTGCAGACCCCATATTGGTTTAACAATATATTGGAAGAATGGATCAACTACTGTGACTAGGGCACTGATTGATACTGGGGCTGAGGCCACACTTATCTATGGAAACCCTGATAAGTTTAAACATGGAACTCCTATTACCATCACAGGTCTAGGAGACGCTGAAATATCAGCCAGACAGGTTAAAATAACAATTAAAATTGGGCAGTTACCTAAGAAGGAATATACTGTGGTTGTTGTACCCATTCCTGAATACATCATTGGAATAGATGTATTGAGAGGCATGACTCTGAATTTACGTGAAGGAAGATACCAATTTGCTGTGAGGAAGATAGGAATTAATACAGTTTTAGTGGGAAAACTAAAAATGGACCCAATCACTTTACCTGAACCTTCTGAAGTAATTACTTTAAAACAGTATCGTGTGCCAGGTGGGCAAGATGAAATTGCCACTACTATAAAGGAATATGTTGAAGCAGGAGTGTTAGTCCCTACAACCACAAGATGGAATAATCCTGTCTGGCCAGTAAGAAAATCAGATGGGATGTGGAGAATGACTGTGGATTATAGACAGTTGAATAAGATGACTCCTTCTTTGTATGCTGCTGTTCCAGATACCATCACCTTAATAGAAAGGATCCAGAAATATGATGGGACTTGGTATGCAGTTATTGACTTGGCAAATGCCTTCTTCACCATCCCAATAGACTCTAAACAATGGGACCACTTCGCTTTCACTTGGCAGGGTAGACAATACACTTTCACTCGCTTGCCACAAGGGTACATACATAGCCCCACTATTTGTCACAGGATTGTGGCTGAACAGTTGGATGAATTAAAAAGGCTGCAGAGATTATAGCATATGGGAAGGATAAGACTGTAACTATTGTTTATTCTGAAGAAGATGATTACAAAATTGTACCCTTAAATCATTTATTCTACCGTGAGTGAGGCTACAATAGTTGGTTATTGTTCTTGAATTTTTGTTTGTTCACCTTGTTTGTTAGATTTGTTTCCACAGGCTTGGTACCCTCCATCTGTAGATGCCTGATAGCTTAAGCTGGATGTCACCCCCTGTCTGCAACTGTGATGTGTCACCCTTGGACCTGGCATCAAGCATATTAAGAACTGACCTCTCAAATGGGACCCCTAAGGACAGGGACAGCTCTACATCCGATTTCAGCAGCCAGTAGCCATAGAAGAAGAGATCTTCACCCCTTACCACAAGATTTTGGGGCCCCATTTGTTCGGGGTGGGGGGAATGATGGGGAGCTTGTGCTCAAGCCCCACCCTAAAATATGGTTTTTTGTGTTTATTGTGTGCTATTCTTGTTATATTATTGTGAAATTTTGTTGACACCAGTTATTCCTACTGTATTTTTGCCAAGTAAGGGACATGAAAGATCTTGGGGCCCAATGTAAGGGTTATGGGATTTAAAGATCTCCCATGCCCCATGGACGTGCTGACATAGCAGAGCAAGAGAAAGTGAAAAGCCGAGCTAACGGTCCTGCGGTTGGCAGTTGGCGGCGGTTGCCTTTTTTTTTTTTTGAGTTAGGACCCCTGCTGAGCACCGCCAGGGGCCGGAGCTGCTGGGAGCGCTCTTCCAGGACGCTGGGTGGTTGCTGTGAGTGGGGAGAGGAGGACCTTTGCCTGAGGTAGCCTGTTCTGTTTTAAAGGATTGAGAATGTGGGTGCTTTCTACTTTATCTACCTGTGCCAATATCATAACTACTCTGATGGCTTTCACTTTCTGGTTTTGGGACTCAGTCTTTTGGTATCCTAATAAATTTTCTAGTTTATTTCCCCAAATGGCAAACCTGATGTATTTTGTGATGGATAATTATATCAGCATATTTGTAATCTCTATAGGCATTGTGGATATGGCATTGCTGATACACCCATGTATGTATATATGTATATTTCATATATATTACACACATATGTATGCATATATGTGTTTTTTTCATGCCTAAAAATGTGAAGACGTTGAAAGCAACAGACTATAATATATGGATTAAAATATCAACTTACTACTTGGAGCTAATTTTATATCAAAACAAAAAAAAAGTAAATAAATATGTATTTTACAAGTGCATTTAGTCATATAGACTCAAGAAAAGAAGATAGGAAGGAGTAATAAATAGATCGATTTTCTAGATCCCTTTGGACTAGAAATAGTAGTTTGGCAGTTCTGCAATTGCTTATTTAATATAACACAGTTAAATATTCTTTTTTTGGATTGGAAAACAGAAACTTATGAATTCTTGTTCTAAACAATGACAGCCAGTCATTCCCCAATTGATAAATAGTTAAATGATATGAATAGGCAGCATTCAAAAGAAGAAATTAAAGCTATCTATAATCACATTAAAATATGCTAAGGTGCTATTGATTAGAGAAATTCAAATGAAAACAACTCATAGGTATGTCATCACTTCACAGATTGGCAAACATGACAAAGAAGGAAAATTATAAATACTGAAGAAGATGTGTGTAATGTAATGCCAAGGAAAGGCAACTTCCCAAGGTTCAAAATACCAGCATAGGTGCTCTCTATTTTATTCAGTGACCAACCAAGAAGAGAGAAGATCAAAACATGACATCATTCCAAATACAGCATTTACTAAATGTGATTAAATAATCTCCAAGGACTACCCCACCCCAGGACCTTCCAATCATTCAATCAATTACAAAGTTCCTGGTCTAAATACTTCTCCACCCCTAGGCTATACCTTCATTTAGTCCACCACAAATCCCCTCTTCTCAAATGGAGATTAGTTTCCAAACATAAGTAAACTACATTCATTTGTGCAACCACAGAATACAAAAAGGTCAAAAGTTCCCCACCCCTGGATCACAATTGAATCTACCCCAGAGTTACATCAAGTTTAAGCACAGCACTTAATACCCAAATGGAAGTTTTTTCTTCATCTTGACACCAGGCAAGTTCTCAGCAATCTTAGTTCCTGGGGAGACAAGGCTTAGCAAGGCCATAAGATACATTTCCAGTCCCTTCATGAATTCATCCTCTGTCTGTAGAACAGTCCTAGAACCCCTGAAAACATTAGCAAAACCCTCTCCCAGGATTTCTGTAAACATACAACCAGAAAATCCTTCTTCAGGGCTTCTGAACCAACAGAAAGGTTCCCAGACCCCTGCAACAACAGCACTGTCCTTCACCAGTGGACAGTATTCACTCTGTCTGCAGGACAGTCTCAGGGCTTCTTAGCGAACAGCCAGGTTCCAGGACTTCTTCAACAACAGGTCTGTCTTTCACCAGTGGACAAATCTGGCAAAACAACATCAAAACAGACAGACAAAGTACCAGCAAAACAGCCATGTCTCCTCAGTCCTTGGCAGCTCAGGGGGGCAGGTCTCAAAAGTCCAGGGCAATTCAAAGTGGCCACCAGCAATTCTCTTAGTCTCTCTCTGCCTCCACGTGGGTGCTGCTTTCAAAAATTCCTTCTGCCTCTCCCTTGTCTCTCCAAATCTACATCACCAGCTCCTCCCAGTTCAGGACTTTCTTTTCACATCAACAAGTCCATCCCACAGGTGGGATTAACAAGCTCTGGGTTTTAACACAATCAATTTGAAAACCAAGCCAATACAGGGGAATCTTTAAATGCCATTACTATTACAATGTGGGAAAATTTCAACAATAATTCATGATTTGTGGAGTTTTAAACTGATCCAACCATCCAGGAGAGCAATCTGGAACTATGCCCAAAGACATAAATAAATATGCATACCCTTTGACCTAGTAATATCACTTCTAGGATTGTATCCCCAAAAGATCATTAAAATGGGAAAAGAGCTAACATGCACAAAAATGTTTATAGCAACTCTTTTTGTGGTGACACGAACTGGAAATTGAGGTCATGCCAATCAACTGAGGGATAACTGAACAAATTGTGGTATATAAATGTAATGAAATACTATTTTGCTGTAAGAAATGATGAGCTGGTAGACTTCAGAAAAACCTGGAAAGACATTCCAATTGAAGCTGAATACAGTGAGCATAACCAGAAGAACATTGTTCATTGTAACATTCACATTGTATAATGACTGACTGATAAGCGACTTTTCTCAGCCATAAAGACCCAAAACTGCTCCAGAAGACTAATGATGGAAAATGCCATCCACATCCTGAGAAAGAGATATGGAGACTGAATGCAGACCAAGGCATACTATTTATTCTCTTTTTTTGTTTTGTTTTGTTTCTTTTTTTCTCCTGGTTCCTTCCATTCATTCTAGTTCTTCTATGCAACATGACTAGTGTGAAAATTTGTTTAGTAAGAATGTATATGCAGAGCCTCTCTCAGATTGCACATACCATCTTGGGGAGGGATGAATGAAGGTAGGTGGAGGAAATTTAAAATCTTTGAAAGGTAATGTTGAAAAATAAAAATAAATACATTTATAAAAAAATGACTTGCAGTGTGATACTAATATGACAGAAATGACAACACCTACAAACTTAGATAATTTCATTTTATGAGCTTCTTTTTCATTTTAAAGTGATTGTTACGGAGTAGCAGCCTGAATTATTTTTAATGAGTAGAACATTTTTGGTGAACTTTCCATTTTTTCTGCTGGTTGTACTGTAATGCCAAGGAAAGGCAACTTCCCAGGTTCAAAATACCAGCATAGGTGCTCTCTATTTTATTCAGTGACAAACCAAGAACAGAGAAGATTAAAACATGACATCATTCAAAATACAGCATTTACTAAGTGTGATTAAATAATCTCCAAGTACTACCCCACCCCAGGACCTTCCAATCATTCAATCAATTACAAAGTCTCTGTTCTAAATACTTCTCCACCCCTAGGCTATACCTTAATTAAGTCCACCACAAAACCCCTCTTCTCAAATGGAGATTAGTTTCCAAACATAGGTAAAGTAACTTCATTTGTCAATCACAGAGCACAATAAGGTCAAAAGTTCCCCACCCCTGGATCACAATTGAATCTACCCCAGAGTTACATCAAGTTTAAACACAGCACTTAATACCCAAATGGAGGTCTTTTCTTCATCTTGACACGAGGCAAGTTCTCAGCAATCTTAGTTCCTGGGGAGACAAGGCTTAGCAAGGCCATAAGATACATTGCCAGTCCCTTCATGAATTTATCGTCTGTCTGTAGAACAGTCCTAGAACCCCTGAACACATTAGTAAAGCCCTCTCCCAGGATTTCTGTAAACATACAACCAGAAAATCCTTCTTCAGGGCTTCTGAACCAACAGAAAGGCTCCCAGACCCCTGCAACAACAGCACTGTCCTTCACCAGTGGACAGTATTCACTCTGTCTGCAGGACAGTCTCAGGGCTTCTTAGCGAACAGCCAGGTTCCAGGACTTCTTCAACAAAAGGACTGTCTTTCACCAGTGGACAAATCTGGCAAAACAACATCAAAACAGACAGACAAAGTACCAGCAAAACAGCCATGTCTCCTCAGTCCTTGGCAGCTCAGGGGGCAGGTCTCAAAAGTCCAGGGCAATTCAAAGCGGCCGCCAGAAATTCTCTTAGTCTCTCTCCACGAGGTGCTGCTTCCAAAAAAAAATCTTCCGCCTCTCTCTAGTGTCTCTCCAAATCTACCTCACCAGCTCCTCCCAGTTCAGGACTTTATTTTCACATCAACAAGCCCATCCCACAGGTGGGATTAACAAACTCTGGGTTTTAACACAATCAATTTGAAAACCAAGCCAATACAGGGGAATCTTTGATTGCCATTACTATCACACTGGTACAACTTGTTACCATGATTTCTCTATTTTTTGGTCTGTTATTCAGGGTAGAATAATCTTTGAAAAGTGGGTAAACTTTTTAAAAGCTCATCATTAACAGAAGTTTAAGGCAGAGGCCATTTTGAAAATTCCCTTTTCCTAAATTTCAAGATATAGAATATTTTATTTTCATATTTGGGAATTCTGAAAAGGCATGTTTCACCTTCACTTCATCATTATATATGCACTCAATAAAAATTATTTTAAAGGTAAAATTATAGAATTTTATTTTTATTTTAAATTTTCATGGGTCACATACTTAAAAAGTGCTCTTCGCCAAATATGACAATATTAGCGTTTTCCTGTGCATAGTTATCATATTTTTATAAAATACAATATGCTATTGTCAAATTATAAAATTTTAAAATTATGTAGCTATATTTATGCAACACCTACATACCTATTTGAAAAGTAAAATAATATCACACTGCTTTGATTTTTCTTTCCACATAATGATACATAATTCTACTGATTTTTTCTCTCAATGAATTCAAACATAATTCTCTCAAATAATCAGAAATATCTACTTTCATAACCATCCTATGGTGCTAAATCTTAGGTAAGGTTTTATATCAATTTAGAGTTACAGTTCAATAAACATTTTTAAATGCTGACTGTGTAATACTGCATGTAAAAAAATTAGAAGTTGCTCCCTGACTTTAAGCATTTTATAATTCCCTAGGGATTATTCTATATACAAATTATATATATATATATATATATATATATATATATATATATGTATATATATGTGTGTGTGTATGAATATATATGCATGTATATGTATATAATAAATACAGTTGATTTTGGGGTTTTCTTCAACTTTTACTAAGTTGTGCTACTATAGACTGCTAAAATAATAATAATAATAATAGTAATATCCATTTTAAAGTTTGCAAATAACTTTTAAAAATATTATGTCCTTGAGTCTTTGCAACAAAGTTCAGAGGTAGTAGTTATTATTACCTTCATATTGCAGGTGAGAAAATCAATTTTTGAAGAAGTTAAGTGACTTTCCCTGACTCATACACTTGGCAACTCTCCAAAGCTGCTGTTGAAATCAAGTTTTCCAGCAGAATATCGTTGGTGAGAGCCTTCCTGTTCCTTTCACATTTTTTTAATCAAGCATATGCTTAATTTTAATTTTACCAACAGATACACCATTATCATCATAGTTATTGTTAATATTCTACAATTTACTTCATTCTTTTAATTAGAGGTATTTAGAAAGCACAGTGAATAAAATGGTAGCCACAGAGTCAGAAAAATCTAAATCCAAATTCAGCTTCACCCTGGGTGTCTGACTGAGTAAATTAGATCACTTTTGTCTCAATTTCTTCAACTGTAATACAGGGCCAATAGTAGCACCTATCTTATGGTATTGCAGTGAAGATCAAATGAGATAATATAGAAAGTGCTTAGCATAGTCCCTGACATATAGTTAGTATTTAATACATTTATTCCTTCCCCTTTTTGTCTCTCATTACTTTATGGAATTACACTAAGTTTGCACTGTTCAAACCCACATGAAGGCAGGTAGGTGGCACAGTGGATAGAATATTTCTTGTATCCTACTTACTTGTATCCCCACCTCTGTCAAATCTAGCCTCAGATACTTACTAGCTGTGTGACCTTGGGCAAGTCACTTAAGTCTGTTTCCCTCAGTTCCTCATCTGTAAAGTGTGATGGAGAAATACATGACAAATTACTATAACATCTTTGTCAGGAAATCTCCAAGTAGGGTCATGAACAACCAGAAATGACTGAAACAACAAAACAATAACAAAACCAAAAGTTGTGGATGTATTATCTAGTTACCTTCTCTTTAATATTTCTGAAGTGTATTTGTTTGACCTATTTCTATTAAACCTCTATTTCTTATCTAGACTTCATCTCAAAAGAAGCAAACTAATTTTTATTACTGCTGATAACTTCCGGGATACTGACTCTGCACATTTTTTTCCAATTCCATTATCGGAAGTCTAGGAAAATCAGACCAATCAAACTTTAGTTGATGAACAAGATTTTATCACAGACTCCATGCTGAACACTGTCATAGGTTTTAGATTCAGGCTATGGAAACCTTTCTAACAATTAGAGCTCTAAAAGGAACTATACCACCTCTGAAGGTTTGACTTAAGGGGTTTCTGATATTTCTTTTACTTTTGTGTGTCTGAGAATCAACTGAATTTAGGTTTCTACTTATTCTATGAATTCTAAATGTATCTAACAGTACCAACACTTAGTAGATGTTTTTCTCTCTTATGCACATGGGAAATTGACTTAGTCAAATAGTTTTGAAATCTATTTATTGTTATTTGTGTAGCAATTCCATGATTTGTCATTGCTGTAAGTGAAAATGTTTTCCACTAGAGAGAGTAAAAATGACTTTTTCCATCTCTGCGGTAACATATCTTGTTTTACTTATTTCCTCTGTATACACCTTGTGTGTGTGTGTGTGTGTGTGTGTGTGTGTGTGTTGGGGGATGCATAATAAATATTTTATTAAACATTTCTTACTTTCAATCTAATCTGTGTAAGGGTACACTCTGAGTAACTGGGATCAGAAATGAAAAAGAGAATAGATGTGGGCTGGTTTTCTGGGCTAAACTTAAAGTAGACAAATTCAGTAATTTTAGGTTTGAGAATTAAAATGCATTTAAGACCAATCTTACTGTATAGAAATGAAAATAATAAATGTGGAGGCACAGCACAAAACAAAATAAAGCACTACACTTCTTCTGTTTCTGAATTTGCCTGGGAAACAGTTGCTAGATCCAGAAAGTAATCCCTGGAGGTCAGCAGGAACATAGATGGAACTTTTGATGCCAGTTCTTATTTAGCTGAGGTTTGTCCTATTTTTATTAGTACAAACAAATGAGTAACTTCCCTTTTCTTAAAAAGAGCAAGCCCAACACTTTACAGAGGAAGCATACCTGATAAAGGAATCAGTGGACATTCCAAAATAGGAAGAACAAGAGGCCCATGGGCAGAATAGGAAAACACTGCCTCCAGGCAAAAATGTCAGGGAATACCAATGACCTTAAAACTTTTGCAGGATCCAGGTATGCCTCCCCAATAACTCCATGTGTGTGTGCACATGCATCCTCGTGCATGCACACAAACACACACTCACACCTTAACAAAGGACTTCAAAATACTTAGAAGATGAAGAAGTTCCAAATTGGATTTTCTAATTTAGGATCAGTAATAGAACTACAGAATGAAAATTATGATATAAAAACAAACTACATTTAGGACAAAGAATAAGGAATAGGAAAAATAAAGAATCAGGACCAAGTGAAAATATCAATAGTGATACATCCAAAATGAATTTGGTTAGAAAACAAAACCATGGGAAAGAATGAATTTTTGCTTTTTTTTTCACCTTTTATGGCTATGAGAACATTCTCTACCAAAGACAATAGGAGGCACTAAGATAATGACCATTTTGGTTATAGTATAGTATTAAGGTTTCTCTCTTCTTCCTCATTTTTACTTATTTCTAAGAAAATAATAGCTGTGTCTAAGAAGCTACATGCCTGAAATTTCAACAGTTACCTTTTCACCATCTTAGTAAATATTAGAATCATTAAAAAGAAAATCAACTAGCAAATACTTAATTACTGATGAATAAATGTATTTTTTGGCTTAATATAGCAAGCATGCCAATTTTATGAGGAAACAATTATGCATGATACATTTTTAGACTCCTAAAGTAACAAAGTAATTTGATATTTGTAACAGGTATTAAAAAATTAAGCATTGAGAGTGTTTTGTTTTTCCCACATTTCTATTACCTTCCCCACCAAAGGTTTTAACCCACAGTTTCACTACTTTCATACGTTTTGCATATTAAAACCTACTCTAATACTTTATTGAACAGTGTCATAACCAAGAAGGAAATCGTTATAGTGTAATTCTGAAGCAAAAAATTCTGTTAAAAAATTATTTATAAAATTATAGACCATTAAAGTAAAAGTGGCCTCAGGTCTTCTGCTCTATCCCTAGACTAAATCCTCTTTATACTATTTCCCCATAATGGCCATATGTCATCTGATGAAGGGAAATATAGTTTGAGCAACCTACTTTATAATTGGAAAGGTAATTGCTCAGAATTTTTCACCATTTAGTGCCCTCTGATTATTCTCAAGTTTTGCAATCAGGTTCAGATTTATACTACTTATATTAATGCTTGTGAGTATGTACTCCCTTTGAGTAACTTATTAAAACAAAAAAAAAATTTTTTTATCCTTATGGTGACAAGGTGATATGGTTGATAGAATGCTAAATTTGGAGTAAGGAAGACATGAGTTGCAGTGCTGTCTGATATACTTGCTAAATGATTGCTAATTTTAATGACCTCCACTGTCTGTTCCATTGATAAATCTGTCATCCTATGAACTGACATCACATGACAATGCTGAATAGGTCTAATATACTTTAAAAAGTCTAATTTTGAAAATTTATTCTAAAAGAAAATGTTCTAATTATATGTAACTCAGAACTAAATCCTTCTTATGTTTATGTAAGATATGTATTGTCATCCCAACAACTCCATGGGATGTGATGAAGCATAGTATAAAGATAAATATCCAACGATCCTCAGTCATTTTTACCTTCTATGGAAGAGATAAGAGGACTCATTGGATCAAAAATTTAAAGTTGGAAGGACCTGGAGGAGGACAATCAAGTTTCAAAGACAGAAAAACAGAAGTCATGATTGGCCCAGGGAGGCAACAAGTATTCTAAGTTGTAAAATTCATGAAGCGTTGTCATAATATAAAACCCAGAGTTTTCTCCATTTTTTATGTCTCTTTATAACGCCTTTGGATATCTGTTGAAGACTATGTTCTCAATTAATCTCTGTGCTACCAATAAACCAATGATCATATAAGGCTTCTGGAAAGGCTTCTTATACTCATTGTTAACTAAAAATCTATATGTCTGTAAATTTCACCTTAAAACTGTTTTCTGTAGAGAAAAATAATAATATTAATCTTTTCTACATATTGCAGCCCTTCAAAGGTTTGGACAGATCAGTCATATCCCTCACAAATCTATTCTTCTCTGAGCAAAATTTCCCTATGCCTTTAACATATCCTCTTCTAACAAGATATTTCGGGTCATTTCATAATTCTTATTGCTTCCTTGTCCAAATCACTTAACAGTTCTGTGTTTCATTCTCTCCCTTTGTAAAACAAGAGGGTTCAATTTGATGTTTTGTCCAGATCTTTCCAATCCTAGGTTTATGATCCTATAAACTCTTCTATTCTCAATGCATTAGTCATAAGCCTAGATCCTTCCAAAAAGAAAACAATAATATCAACTTACATTTTTATCAAGTTGTTATCCCATTTTGCTATCATAAAATTTTGTCATGAAGTAGGCAGTAAACATGTATCATTTTTATTTGAAAAATAAGAAAGCAATTTCACAGGATTTTTTAAAATGTATTCATCTAAACATATATGTTTCCTAAATAGTGGAGCCAGGATTCAAACTCAGAAATGTTTACTGTAAGCAGAGGGTCTTATACTATGCTAGTTTTACACTGTTGTACCATAAATAAACTAGACCCAAGTGACAATTTAGATGTGAACTCTTTATTGACACCACATGAATGCTTGGGGCCAGACCCCTAATCAAACAGCAGCGAGCAAGGGCAAAGCATCAGTATATAAAGGCAAGCCATGCACCTAATGGTCAGGGATTGAATAAATGGGAATTTACAGAAACCAAAATAAACAACTGGTCAGTGCATATTTTAGTTTTTGCACACATGGGTTTTACCTAGGCATGGCTAAACCTGGCAGTTTGCTTATGTCCATGAAGGAGAAAAAAGTATGTCTGGTTAGGTGAGGGGGAAGGTTACAGGGAAGTCAGAATGGGGCCATGTACAACATTCACCACTTCTTATGTGTCTGTATCAAACCCTTGACACAGTTGGGGCCACGTGATACATGTCAGCCAGTTCTTTTCCCAAGGGCCAGTAGTAGGGATCCCTAACAATTAGCATTTTAAAAGAGTTAATACAGGACTTAAAAAATTGTAGAAAACAATTAATGAGGCAGGGTCCTACAATCAGGGCTATAGTCAGAAGGAGGAGGGGGCCAAGTAAAACATTTTACTCACTCCTTATGGACAGTGTCAAACCCTTTACATGGTACAGGTAGGACCACATCTTCCCATTGGTCATCCAGTCGAATTTCTCCAGGAAAGAAGCTGTCCTGGTAAAGGCCAGGTCCAGACTCTTGGGAAAGCTGTCTGAATCTGATGTCATCTTTTCAAGATCCCTTGGCTGAGAATAGGGGTAATCTTTGGATGACTAGAGTTCATATGTACAGTACATACAAGCCAGCACCATCAGCCAGACCTGACAGAGTTCTCAGAAACATATGATTTGACTCAAAGGGTACATATGATGGTCCAGTTTCCCAGATATGCAAGACTAGGTCCAAACAATATTAAAAATGGTTCAGTTTTCTTAGCGACACAGAGTTAGGCTCAACCAATACAAGAAGGTTTTCTCATAATTTTACAAAATTACATGATTACATTAAGTCAGATAAAAATAAAATTTATCAGATGATTTACAATATTGCTAGCTTTTAGAAAGGTGATTACATGTTACCAAGATAGCCAAGAAAACTTACATAGAAACCATACAAATTAACAGAATCATTATTACCAAAGTCAATTTACATCCAATTTCCTGTATCCCAGTGACCTATTTCATTTAAACAAGACTTTTGAATCCCAGATGCTTCATGTAGTTATACAATTTAAAAGGGAGTTCTGCTTCTCCAGTTCAGATTTAGGGGTTACCAGATAATTCTGACAATATAAATTAGTACAATCACTTAAGATTAGTTCCATATTTTGAAAATTCAGAGAATTTTCAGTTTATTTATTCTTAGTTATTTTCACCTTTCCTAAATTCTGTACATGGTATAGGAATCTTTTAAAATAAGAAAATCTTTTAAAAAATTATTTAATCTGCCCTTTGTAAAATTATCAGACAGATGCTTTAATAAAGTAACATTATTTTCACCCTTACCACTACCTTATACAGTCCTTATGCTAAAATCCAAATCTCTGATCTTATTCCCAAACATTGTGAAAGCTTAAATTTGCATAAAAGACAATTTTTTTTGACAGCCAGTATCATACATCTGTATTTATTTATAGAGAAATCATCTAAGTCTGATCCTGTTGCTCTCCTCAAATTTTAATACCCTAGTCAATTAGGCATCTATTTCATTATATTGTGCCTTATTACTTATCATCTCCTTCTTTGAAGGATGTTATCTCTATATTTATTTGTTCATTTATTTGGCGCTGAATACTACTTTTCAATGAATTGACTATATAAGAAAAAGAGAGACAATGTCATAAAACTTGCCAGAAGGAAAACTTCCTTAGCCTTGTTTGATTCCAGGCATGAGTTACCTCTGGTAGTCATTCAGATAGCCACGAGGTGATGAAAGCTGAAAGCAGGGTTTAAGGATAAAAAGGGGGGGGGGTTCCTTTTAAGAAAAAAAATCCACAATTGGGAAATAAAGTCAAAGAGATCCAACCAGGGCAGTGTACAAAGTTGTCTCCAAAAATTTCCAAGCACAGACATCCACCTTGAGCAAATTTTAGCCTGCAGCGCCTACCATGCCATTATTGGCTTTTATGAACAATGATTCCTGTAATCAAGGCTTAGAATAATAATAGAATTTACAGTCCCCCAATTCATTAAATAGCAAATAGATGTGGACTAGTCTCCTTCAGATAGGACCATATAAATTTTGATATAGTTAATAATTACAAAGTCAATCTACAAATGTTTCTGCCTTTCATATTTCTAATCAAACCTTTATTAACTTACCAAATTTCTCAAACCCATTATCCAGATTATTCAGCTTTCTTTTATAATATTAACCATAAAACAAGGTATCTCATAAGTTATAATTCATTAACATAGCTATTCTACAGTGGAATCCTAGTTTCCTTGGAAGTTTGTTTTTTCTTTCCTAATTATACTCCGCCTGGATGAGTGAGTGTAATGGGAATGTAAATTTAAAGATCTTCCCTGTCCCTAGGCTAAAGTGCACCTGGAAACTGGGGTAGGAGGATTGTTTTTCAGTAGATACTTTTTGATTGACCAGTGGGTCCAAAAGGTTGTTACATTCTCTGAGCCAGGAGAAGGCTATATAAGCCCTGATGTGAGGCTTTGTTTTGGGGCTCACTTTGAGAAGTGTTCTGTGACTTGATCAGATGAAACTCTGGAAAGCCACTGTCCAGAGCCCCACAGCTTTGAAACCCAGATATTGTTTGGTATGGATGTAATGGTTGGACAGTTTGGAAATCTGTCTACTTGATCTGTTTTTGTCTTGATAATTCTGTCTGTATACTTTGAAGTTCGGGGTGCTGACCTTTTTCCCCTGAGCTAGGTAAACGATACATATTTGACTGATTAAAGTAAGCTTGTTAACCCATTTTGAGTTGCTTTCCTTTATCAAAGCAGATCCAAGAACCTGTGGTGGCATCAACCCTGGGGACGCTGAGGTGCTTGCCGCTACAAAATGGCGTCAGGAACAGGATCTGCAGAGTAAAAGGAAAGTATGGGTACTGGGATAATTGTTTGTTTCCCAGTTGTGGTAGCTGTGACTCTGTGGAGCCATGGACCAGGAGAGATGAATGGCCTGCATGCAGACTTCACTGAGCTGAGAGCAGGAATGGTGAGCTGCCTGCATCGGGACATGGGCAGAAGCCAGGAGTGGCTGCCACCTGCGGGAGGAGAAGGAACCCAGGAGTTTGGAATTCAGCCACAGGAAAAGGTAAGAACTGAGCAGCAAAGCAGGGGCACTGAATTTGTTTCCTTGCTGCATCCCACAGTTTGGGACCCTGGGGGAGGATGGACTTGTGACTATGGTGGGTGGGATGAAGTGCCTTTGACCCCCAAGGACCCCAACTTGTTGGTTTTGTTGCCTAGCCCCATCTCTGTACTTGGAAGCAGGGGCTGGAGCTGTGTGAGGGGAAGGACACCCCCTCCCACCAAGAGAATTTTATTTGGACTCTTGTTTTGAATTGAAGTGGTAATGCAATGTACTTTGTGTTTGTTTAAGGCCAAGTGCCCACTTTGGTAACTTTAGTTCTGTATCTTGAAAATGTGACCTAAGAGATGTTTTAAAGCTAATTCAAAAGCAAATTGACTATGCTATGGGCATGAAAGATCTTGGGGCCGAATGTAATGGGAATGTAAATTTAAAGATGTTCCCTGCCCCTAGGCTAAAGTGCACCTGGAGCCTGGGGTAGGAGGCTTGTTTTTCAGTAGATACTTTTTGATTGGCCAGTGGGTCAAAAAGGTTGTTACATTCTCTGAGCCAGGAGAAGGCTATATAAGCCCTGATGTGAGGCTTTGTTTTGGGGCTCACTTTGAGAAGTGTTTTGTGATTTGATCAGATGAAACTCTGGAAAGCTGTTGTCCAGAGCCCCCCGGCTTTGAAACCCAGATGTTGTTTGGTATGGATGTAATGGTTGGACCATTTGGAAATCTGTCTACTTGATCTGTTTTTGTCTTGATAATTCTGTCTGTATACTTTGAAGTTCGGGGTGCTGACCTTTTCCCCCTGAACTAGGTAAACTTGACTGATTAAAGTAAGCTTGTTAACCCATTTTGAATTGCTTTCCTTTATCAAAGCAGATCCAAGAACCTGTGGTGGCATCAACCCTGGGGACACTGGGGTGCTTGCCGCTACAATGAGATACTTCAGGAATCTAAAATTTTCACTTATATTTTCAAATATCAAAGTTAACTTTTGCTTAGGCCATGGAATAATCACAAATTTAGATTAAAAAAGCAAGATACTTTCTACTTTACAACTTATTGCATTAATTTAATTTT
Organism: Petaurus breviceps papuanus; assembly: GCF_028583685.1. NCBI lineage: Eukaryota > Metazoa > Chordata > Mammalia > Diprotodontia > Petauridae > Petaurus > Petaurus breviceps. Next base: position 548,501 of record NW_027187332.1, read on the forward strand.
AATTTATCCTGGAGTTGAGGAATAATTACTCAACCTTTAGAAATGAAAAATAAATTAGAAAGTATTAATTGATATTACAGATTAAATTTCTAAATACTTGCAGAGTTCCTGGATATCAAAAAGTTTTAGTCTTAAGCAGTTTGCAGAATTTTCCGCCCATATTCTGATTTTAGATGGAAAATACTAGATTTTCCATTAAGCTAACACAAAAGCTCTCCTATCTTATACTGACTACTTGCTCTGATCACAGAAATTTTCAATAGAAAGCCTAACCTGAAATCAGCTGGATTTAGTTGTTATAGAGAGACTAAAACTTGCTTTAGTGTCACACAGCCAATCAACTTATCACCAGAAAACATTTACATCCTGGAAACATTCAGATCATCACCAATACATACACACACACACACACACACACACACACACATATTTCATTTGCTCAATAAGAGTTCTATAAGACACATTTCTAACTCACCTTGAACAGAGTCATTCATCTCATTTTTAATAAGGTGGACACTATAACTTTAAATCACTATATTTTTCAATAATGGCCAAAATTTTAAATGAACAATTAGCTACCATAGTAAATATCAACAGTATTATTACTACCTGTTTGTAACCCAAATATGGCAGCTTTAAATTATCAGATTTTATAGCATAAAAATCCAATTCACATGCAACACAAACCAGATTAAAAAAAATTACTGTAACCTTCTGTGTAATTACAGGTAAAGGTGTAAATACCTGGTTTTCTAAATAGCAGATATATGCATTATAAGACAGCATTAGCAGAATCAATAAAGTAATACAACTGGTTCCATACAACTTTTCTCCATCTTTTTGTTTGAACAAAATTCAGATTAAAAACTGCTTCATCTAACACCATTTCTGATTCACAATGGTCACTCAATTTTTACAGTATAGGAGAATCTTACAATTTAGAGATACCATAATAACACAAAGGCATTATGACATTAATTGCATTACCAAATCATTGCATACAAAAATTGCTGATAGAAGTTAGGGGTAACCAAGTGTAGAGGCTATTTTCCTCTCCCCACAGTTGCAGAGCCTGTTTGTGGACCCAGGGGTTTGAAAGGAGAGAGGCTCACCTGCATGCCTAGAGCCGTGGGCTTCAGAGTGTCCAGGGCACAGAGCTGTTGCCAGTGGTGCCCACAATATACCGTGTTTCCCCGATAATAAGACACTGCCTTATTATTTTTTTGGACAGAAAAACACCAGAGGGCTTATTTTCAGGGGAGGGCTTATTTTAATGAACATTGACAGCAATTTTAATAAACAGGTAAATGTGAACAAAAAATGTACCTTTATTCAATAAGCAAATCACTGGGGAAGAACAGGATGATGCGCTCACTGCTGCAGCTCTGATTGGATGCAGTTCGGAGTGTGGCGTGCATTTCACCGGGGGGGAACGGTGCATACAGAGGATACCGTACTATAGCGTGTAGCGCAGCGGATCACCTTCACTACAGTAGCAATTTCAATAGGGCTTATTTTCGGGGGAGGGCTTATTTTAGAGGAATCTTACACAGTAAGGGGAGGGCTTATTTTCGGGATACGTCTTATTATTAGGGAAACACGGTAGCTGTTGTGCTCCCCCTTTTTCTTTCAAGTTGGGGAGGTTAACTCAAATTCCCTATTTTGCTAACTTTTCACTGCAGCCTTAGCTTGGTCAGAGGCAGGACAACAGGGTGAAGGATCTTAATGGTTCTAATCTCTCACTGAATCCTCAGTTCAGTCAGAGCCAATGTGACAGGGAGAGGGCACTGTAGCCCTAGCTGGGAAGAACTGAGACCTTGAGGAAGAGAATCTTAGCGATTGTAACTTGTTACTGTGGCCCTGCTCTGGTCAGAGCTAGATCACAGTGAGAAGGAAAGATAGCCTTAGCCTTGTCAGAGGTAGGACTACAGGGAGGATAATCTTAGTGTTTTGTTTTGTTTTTTAACCTTTTTCTCAAGTAAACTTTACTCAGGTGGTCACTCCTTAGGAACTTCTTTGAAAGTGAGATCTTTGAATCTGCTAATCTCAAAGCCTCACCTCTGAGGCATGTCTTTTACAGATCTATGTATTTTCTCAACTTGCCTTAGTGCCAAATAGTACTTATTTTAAGCATCGAATTAAGAGTGACACTCTTTCAGTTGTATCCTGGTACACACAACTTTTCTCTTTTAGGTAAGGCAGGAAATGGTTAAATGCTAGTCTGCCTGCCTCTTTGATCTGAGGCTAGAAGATTCCCTCCCTTACTTGTATCTTTCTAAGTATTCAAAACTTTTGGCCGGAAGTTAGAATACATAAGGAGTTACTTATTTTTGCAATACTTTAATTTCTAAGGCCCAATACTCTTAGCACTTTAAAAGAAAAGATTAGGAAGGGTAAAAAGTTCACTCAAGCAGAATAAGGTGTCTTTTCTTTAAGTTTTCGAGACCAAACTTCATACTAAGTTTGTTTTATTTAGAAATTCCCTTCACAAATCACTTTGCACAGGAAATAAATTATCTCCACAGAATCTACTTTTAGTGAAGGCTCCTTCCTTCCACCCACCCACATTCTTCTACCTGAAGGGGGTTGAGGGAGAATGATAAACCCATCCCCTTGCTGAACAGTAAGTTAGGGTAAATAAAACTTTAATTTTATCAAATTACCAAGTTTAAAAAAATGTCTCAAGTGTTATGTATTTAAAACTTGCTCTATCTCATTGATTATGTTAGGTAAATGCATTTCTAAACCACATTACAGAGAAAATAAATTATAATTCTAAACCACTGTATATATTTGCATAAATATTTTTCAGGCCAATTCCCCTGGCCCTTTTAGAAGACACATGTCTTTGTGTCTCTGGCTCCACCCTCTTTCAAGGAAGGCCCCTGACCCACCCCCATTCTTCTTCCTGGAAAGAAGGAAGGATTTGCCTCCCTTCTTCTCCTTTCCTGAGACATTTACATGCTAACAGGACTGAATCCTCTCTCTCTCTCTCTCCATCCCCTCCATCTCTCCCAGTCTTCCTGAAAGGGGATTGTCTTAATTCCTTCTTGAAGTGGGGGTAAATCCTAACTCCCCCTCCTTCGATTTCAGAGGGCAGAAAGCTCCTCTCCCCTCCCTTTTCTTATCTCTCTTTGTCTCCAAAGGGGAGGCAGAGAGAGCTGAATTCCAAGAAAGGTCAACAGCTGCCCTTGCTGTCCTTGAACACACAAAGGCTGTTAATTACACACAGATACTTTACACAGAAACACACAAAACAAATTACATGCATAAGACTCACATATACTAACAAACACTCACATACCTGCGGGAACTCATTCACATACCAGATGGCAGGCCAGGATTTTCAATACAACTAGCTCTGCCCCAGAAGGCCCACCCGACATCTTGGGGCACCAGGGATGGGGGTGTCTTGTTTTGTCCAGCTGCCCCAATCTCCCAACAGAATGAGTACTACCCAGAAACAGGAACCAAACAGAAACTCAACTCTGGAGGTTGCCGAGATCTGGGTCCACAGAGCTGAAATGACATCTAATCAGCATCAGGGGATAGTCTAGACTTTTTCAACCTTTAGTCCTGGGGCCCTGGAATGTCTCAGGGGCTGGCTCCTCTAGAAGTCAGAGCTGAGTAGCCTCCTTACACTGAGGCTAAGGATCTCCAGGGTTGGGTCTCAGCAGTGATGCAGAATGCCTCCAATATCACCGGGGCCTCCAAATGTTGTACCATAAACAAATTAGACACAAGTGACAATTTAGAAGTGGACTCTTTATTGGCACCACATGACTGATCAAGGCCATACTCCAAATCAACAGCATCCAGCAATGGCAAAGCATCAGCATATAAAGGTAACCATGTACCTAACAGTTAGGGTTTGTATAAGCAGACAATTACATAAGCAAAAATCAACAATTGGTCAGTATGCAATTTGATCCTCGCTCATGCAGGTTTACCCTAGGCATGGCTAAACCTGGGAGTTTTCTTACTTCCATGAAGGAGAGAAAGGATGGCTGGTTAGGGGAGAGGGAAGGAACCAGAGGAACCAGAATGGGGCCATGTAAAACAGCAGCACCCTACTATAGGACATGCTTGCTTTCCTTTTCTGTATTTTTTTTTAATCCTGTAGTTATAAAACTTGAAAATTGAGCATTTTAGAGAACTTTCTTTCTTCAATATGATATTCATGGACTGGATTTAATGTGATTATTAAAGACTAGTATATATATATATGTACTGTTTGTGATCATTTAATTATTAAGAATATTTATAAGTTGTTGATTTGATATATTGATAATAATCTAGGTTTGGGGAAGAATTTTTTTTCTAATTTTCAAAACAAGAAGTGTTACCTTTTTTTTTTCACTTCAACTGTACATGGACCAAGATTATGTCTGACTTCAGTCAAAGTTGTGGTAATTATCTGGGTTATTTTCTATTTAAATACTGAAACTGAAAAAAACAAAGTTTGGGAAGAAGGAGTATCTGCATTATGGGTAATAGTTTAAATATAACCCTTCAGAATCACTACAAAAGTACCAAATTATTTGCTTTATTTGTATGAAGATATAGTGTGGTCCAGTTTTAATGAGGTTGATTTGATTGAAATTTAGTCAACTGTTTAAATTAATGTGTGTGAGAGATAACAGAGTGGAAGAGAGAGAGAGAGAGAGAGAGAGAGAGAGAGAGAGAGAGAGAGAGAGAGAGATTGAAATGAAGATAATTACCAGGAAATTAATATATGCCAGATAGTAGGTTATGGACTAGAAATACAAGTATAATTAAACAAAACAGTTTTCATCTTTTTTTTTTTACTTAAAAAAGTGCTTTATTAACTTATGATTTACATCATTCATTTTTGCCAGATTTTGAGTTACAAATATTCTCCCCACTTTTCCCCCACCCACCGCCCCAAAATAGCAGTCCCACAGGATATCCCCTCCTCCAATCTGCTCTCTCCCATATTTAATGCCATACCCATTTCGACTTTTCCAGTGGATCTCTATGCATCAGTGCCTGTGTATCTTATTACCCAGTTACATGTAAGATGGTATTAAGAATAGTATATATATATATATATATATATGCATACACACACACACACACACACACACACACATATATATATGTACATATAATATATATTTGAATATTTGGTTTTAAAACGTTCAATTCCGGATTCATTCCCTTCCTTCCCCACCACCCACCCCCACTGGGAAGACAAGCAGTTCAGTATAGGTTGTACATGTGTGACTAATGCAAAACAACAACATAGTAGATACATTGTAAAAGACTGACTACACTTCCCTCCCTCCCATTCCACCTCCAACCCTCTCCAGTCTTCACCCTGATCCCGTCCCTTTTCAAAAGTGGGTGCTTCTAACTTCCCTTCCCCCCAGCCTGCCCTCTCTTCCATCATCCCCCATCTCATCCCCTCCCCCCCATTCCCCTGGAGGGTTAGATACCCTATTGAGTGTGTATTTCACTCCCTCCTCAAGCCGGATTCAATGGGAATAAGGTTGACCTATTCCCTTTTTGCCTTCCTATTCTTCCCCTCCATTGTAACCATTTTTCCCTTGCCTCTCCTGTATGAGATAGTTTACCCCAATCTTTCTTCTCCCATCTCCTCTCATTATATTCCTCTCATCTCTTAATTTCACATTTTAAGTACCATCCCTTCCTGTTATATTGGTCCTGTGCCCTCTATCTATGTATACCTGTAAACATATGTACACACATTCACATATGTATTCACATGCCCATATACCCTCAAATATATACAAACATATATACATATATGTTTATGTATTCATATATATGTATATATATTTCTAATCCCTTCAACTACTGAGAAAAGTTTCATAAGTTACAATTATTGTTTTTCCATGTAGGAATGTTAATAATTCAACTTTGGTAAGTTCCTTATAATTTCTTTTCCCTGTTTACCTTCTCATGCTTCTCTTGCTTCTTGCATCTGAATGTCAAATTTTCTATTCAATTCTGTTTTTTTCAGAAAGAATGCTTGAAAGTCCTCTATTCCACTGCATGATGATATTTTCCCCTGAAACATGATAATCAGTTTTGCTGGGTAGGTGACTCTTGGTTTTAATCCCGGCTCCCTTGACCTCTGGAATATCACATTCCAAGTCCTTTGATCCCTCAGTGTAGAAGCTGCCAGATCCTGGGTTATCCTGATTGTGTTTCCACAATATTCAAATTATTTCTTCCTGGCTGCTTGTAATATTCTCTCCATAATCTGGGAATTCTGGAACCTGGCTATAATATTCCTAGGAGTTTTCTTTTGGGGATTTTTTTCAGGAGGTTATCAGTGGATTCTTTCAACCTCTATTTTGCCCTCCAATTCTAAAACATCAAGACAGTTTTCATTGAGAACTTCCTGGAAGATGCTTTCTAGGTTCTTACTTTGGTTATGGCTTTCAGGTAGTCCAATAATTTTTAAATTCTCTCTCCTGGATCTATTTTCCAGGTCAGTGGTTTTTCCCATGAGAAATTTTATATTGCCTTCTGTTCTTTCATTTGTTTGTATCTGTTTAACAGCATCTTGATTTCTCATCAAGTCATTAGCTTCTATTTGCTCCAATCTAATTCTGAAGCAATGATTCTCCTCATTGAGCTTTTGAGATTCTTTTTCCATCTGACAAATTCGACTTTTTAAGGCATTCTTTGCCTCATTGCCTTTTTGAGCCTCCTTTGCCATTTGATTCAGTCTGTTTTTTACGGTATTATTTTCCTAAATCAGGCTGTTGACTCTCATTTAATAATTTTCTTGCATCGTTCTCATTTTTCTTCCCAATTTTTCCTCCACTTCTCTTATCTGCTTCTTAAGGTCCTCTATGGCCTATAACCAGCTCGTATTTTCCTTGGAAGCTTTTGGTGCAGGAGTTCTGACTTCACTGTTTTCCTCCTGTTCCTTGCCTTGCTCCTTTTTTCCCCAAAATAGTAGTGTAATGTTGGAATCTTCTGTATGCTTTGTTTCTTTTGCCTGCTCATTTTGCCACTCAGTTACTTTACTTTTGGGCTTTTTGCCACAGTAGGACTCTGGCACCAGACAGGGGAGCTTTTGTCCCAAACGCTGGGGTTTTCTCAGCTGCTGGAGATGGGTGCCGTCTCTGAGGTGTCACACGCTCTGGCAAGCTAGACACACACCCCAGGACCTCCACCCTAGACTGCAATTCAGATCCAAGCAGGTTAAAGCAACTGCAATTGCCTCTCAGACTGGTGCTTGGTCCCCCTACACTCTGCAGACCAGGAGCTAAAGCCCTCATGTGGCACTGGCTGGCTGTTCTGGGTTTCAGTGGCCTTTAGTCCTGGGGGTAAAAGCCATGCACTCCCACTTACTGTTCCCAAAGTCCAGACTGCACTGGCCTCTCACCTTGTCCTTTGCATCTATGTGTTGATAAATCTGGAAATGGCCACAGCTGCTGATGATCTGGAGTCCCTCTAGCCAGTGGCTGGTCAGGCCCGCCCTGGGGCTAAAGCCTCAGTGTGGTGCTGGGCTTGGCTCCCAGAATGCTGGCCTGCTGGGCGGTCCTCTGCAGGAGGTTAGCTTCTCTGTGTCATTTTGTGGGTTCTGCCGCTCCAAAGTTTGTTTAGAGTCCCCTTTTTACATGGATTGGGGAGGATGGAAGCTGGAGCCACTGGAAGGTCGTGCTTCTACTCCGCCATCTTGGCTCCGCCCACCCAACAGTTTTCATCATAAAGAAACTTAGATTATAATAGCTGAAGACAAAACATAAAGGAATGCTGGACAGATGCAGAGAAGAAATAAGAAGGGAGGATTCATGTGTATACATTGGGAGAAGAGAGTAGGAATGCAGAATGGAGCCCTGTGCCCAAGCGTATGCTAATAAATGTTAACCTACTCTATTATTAGAATTTTGACTTTTGTTTTCATTATTTGCATTTCTTAAGTGCAGATAATCAAAAGAAATATATGAAAAGAAAATTAAAAGGTGTACAAAATTTTATTCAAGAAATAACTTGTAGAATATCAGAATTGGCCAAATAGGAGCTAATGAATGCATAAGACATAAAAAAAAATGAAAGAAAATGGGAAATATAATTTAAAAAATTTTCTTGGAAAACAGTTCAAGGAAAAAGAGTTTAAGAACCATTGAATTTCTGAAAATTCATTAATAAATGTTAAAAATAAAACCAAGATAGCAGATTTCAAGAAATTTTAAAATATAACTGCCCAGATATCTCAGAACCAGAGTGCTAAGAAATATTAGAAAAAATCCACCAGGCACTTCCTGAACAAAACATCAGAAGTAAAACTCCTAGAAATCTTATAGCCAAAATCCAGAGTTAAAAGATTGAAGACAAACACTACAGCCAGCCAGTAAGAAAGATTTCAAGCATTATTGAGCTACGGTCAGGATCATACAAAATTTAGTAGTCTTGGATTAGAGTTTGAAATTTCACATTACAGAAAATAATGGATATAAAGCTTCCAGTGAAGATTAAACTATACCACAAACCTGAGTAGTGTTCTACTGGAGAAGGGTAGGAGGGGAAGAATCTTTAGTAAATTAGAGAACTTTCATGCATTACTCATAAAAAGGACCATAGGTAAGTGGAAAATTTGACATGTAAACAAAAGTCTCAACATATATATGAAAAGGAAAATATGAGTAAGAAAACATAAGGAACTAAACAGTGTTAAATTGCTTAGATTTGCATGTAGTGCAATCCTTCAGAAATTTAACATCTCCAGGGGTCTTAAAAGAAAGCTAATTATAAGAAAGCTGGAACATGATTCTATTGTTTGAATGATCTTCAAAGAAGAATGGAAGAATGCCCTGTGAGAGGTAAGAAAAGTGGAAAAATAAGAGGGGAAATTATCTCGCATAATCAGAATATGCAAGCATATAAACAGTGAAGGACAATAAGAGGGAAGCAGTCAACACTTAAAATTCACTCTCATCTAAACATATAAAAGGAAGGAAAAATACAAATATAGATTTGGTTGGATAAAGAGAAATTCACAGGACTCAATAGAGAAGTAAAAGAGTTAACGTAAAGGGTAAATGGGATAAGAATGTGGGTATATTAAGGGAGACTGGTCACAAGCAAAACTGACTCTTAAGGAGAGCACTAGAGAAAGAAGGGGAAAAGTACGAAAAATAAGAGAAAGGGGTGCAGGAAAATAAATATTTAGAAATTATAACTGTGAATGTGAAATAAATGAAGTCACCAATAAAATAGAAAAAGATAAGAGAAAAGATTATATAAACCTGTATCTTTCAATATACTGTTTTTAAGCAACACACTTGAAACAGAAATTCATATATATATTTGAATATATATATATTCATCAAGTTAAAATAAAGTGATGAAGCAGGCTCTATTATCTTCAGTTCAATAAAAAAGCAAAAAGGTAGGGTGGCAGTCATGATTGCAGACCAAGCAAAAGCAAAAGTAGATATATTAAAAAAAGATATACTGCAAAACTACATTGTTAAAATTTTTCATAGACAATTAATGAATATCAATATTAAATATATGGAACTAATGGAATAGCATCTTAAAGAAAAGTTAAATAAGCCATAGGATGACATCAACAGTAAAAGTATTATAATTGTGAAACCTCAATTTAAGTGTTTCAGACCTAGATAAACCTAATTATCTGAAAATAATTTTATAAAAGTAATATATGATGGATGTCAGAAAAATACCAAATTGGGGTAGAATGGATTATACATATTGCTCAAATATCTATGGCACTTTCACAAACAAAAAAGTAATTGTGTATTGGTGAATACAAAATTCACAAATGCAGAGAACAGAAATGTTAAACACACATTTTCTCACTCTAATGCAATAAAAACTCCATTGAATAGAAGGTCTTTGAGGCATTTAATAAAAATTAATTAAAAAGTCAATGACATAATTCTAAAGAATAGCTGCAAGAAAGGAATCATAAAACAATAAATTCTTTAAAGTTGTTCACAATACATGATAAAACAAAACAAAGTTTGTGTGATCCAGTTAGAGCAGTATTTAGAAGAAACCACAATTCTAAGTGTTTAGAGAAATTATTATTAATAACCAATGATTTGGGTAGTTTCATATATACCCATTTAACTTTTGTTGATATTTCAAAACCTCAGTCTCTGAAGGTTGCGCTAACCTTCTCCTCTGTCCAGACAGGGAATAATTGAACAAGTTATAATTCACAAGAATGAATATTATTGACCTATGAGACATTATCAATGGGATGATTTCAGAAAAAAAAAACCACTGGTAAAATCTGGTTGAATTGATATAGAGTGAAGTGAGCAGAACCAGTAGATTAATTTATACAATAAAACGTTTGTAAGAAAAATTAACTCTAAAAGATTTAAGGATGCTGATCTACATAATGAACAGCCATAACTCCAAATGTATTCTACACTATATGGAGACATAATGGACTAAGAGTCCACAATGAAGAGTTCCTTTCCTTCTCCCCTCTTTTTTTGGACAATGCTAATGTGGGGATTGTATTTGCATGTCTATACATATTTGTCATGGACTTTGTTGTTCTTTTCTTTTCAATGATAAAGAAATAAATAAGGACAAAGAGAGGTTGAGAGAGAATTTTAAATTGAAAATAAAATTAAATCACAATGAAAAAGAATATACATTGATGCAGTGGAAAGAGAATTCTATAGGGAAATCAGTCCTGGAGGTAAGAGATCTAAAGAATAAAATTCCAAAGAAAGAACAGAATATCCCACCGCAACTCCCCACTAAACTGTTCAAAAGAAAGAAATAAAGGAGTTACCTAATGAGAGTGGTGCCAATGAAGAAAGAAACATTGACCAAATTAAGTTTTACTTATTTAAGGAAAATAAAATATTTTTCTGCTTTATATTTTTACATGTAAGTAATTTGTCCCAAAATTTTACATGCTTTCTGTTGTTCTTTCTTCTTTTCTCCTATGCTTTCCTTTGTGGTGACTATGATGCTTTTGAAATAATCTGCTAGGCTGACAACAGGGAAGTCTTTTTTTTTGTTTACTGAGAAGGAATAATGACAAATTCAATGATGTGGAAGTGTGTATCTGTGTGTGAGTGAGAGTGTGTGTAGATTTTCTATTATCTACAAAGGGAAATCAATGAGTAAGGAACACAATAGAAGTATGTGCTCCATTATGGGCAGCAGTGGCACAATTGCGATAATATCAAAAGCCTGAAATTCATGAAAAAATGTTCTTAAAAGATTTATAGAGCACTTTGAAGTATTTACAGTGTATTTACAGACAAATGAAATCAAAGTGATGAAGTAGAATATGAGAAAAAATGACTCATGAAATAATTGCATAAGAATGCAGTATAAGTGTGCAATAGGCATAGTTTTTAGTATTGCACACTTTGGTTATCTGCACAATTTATTTTTTTCTTTTTTTTTACTAGCCAATTTGTAACAAGATGTCTCTATTCTCACTAAAATTCCTTCTGCCTGGTATTTGTTATCTTCTCTTTCCTTAGATATTTGAAAATCCATCTTTCAGTAGACTTAAAATTATGTTACCTGCAGCACTGACTTTCTTGGTACTATAGTCAAATCAAAATATCAATCATTAAGCACTTATTCTGTGTCAGAAAATGTGTTAAGCACTAGGGAATCAAGGGAAGGAAAATAGAGTTTGTGCTCTCAAGTACCTCACAGTCTAATAAGGAAGATGACATGCAAAAAATGTATAAATATAATAAACAGTAAAAATTTTAATTAATGTTTGAAGGTAGGCAAAGCAAGTATTGTGCCTGAGAAAAGCTTTTGTCTCAAAAGCTCTTCAAATTTTAGTTCAGATTAAAGAATTTCAGAGTAGTGGAGAAGTAGTGGCAAGGAGGTAGAAAATTTGGTCAAAAGGACAGAGAAAAGACACAGATTTGGGAAACTGAGTATTTTATACAAGCAACAGTCAGGAATCCAAAGTCACTGGATCTTTCTAAGTAGTAAACAGTAAGTGTAAAAAGATTAGAATGTTAAAAAGGGTACAGGTTATGAAGGGATTTAAAAACCAAACAGAAGATTTCACATTTGATCTTATAGGTAATAGTTAGCCACTGGTTTTTATTGAATAGGACAGTGGCAATGTCATATTCATGATTTAGGAAGGTCATTTTGATGGTTGAGTGGAGTGGGGAGCAAATGGAGACAGACTAGTCAAAGAGGGTAACTATAAGACACCAAAGTAGTATAGGAGTGAAGTGATGAAGGTCTGTACCAGCATGGTGGTACTTCCAGAAGAAAGAGGGTGGTATATCCAAAGGATGTTGCAAAGGTAGAATAGACAGGATTTAGCAAAAGATTTGATGTGGTAGGTGAGAGAGGGAAATAGAAGATGAAACCTAGGTTGTGAGCCTGGGTGACTGGAAGGGTAATGGTGCCTTTAACAGTAATAAGAAGTTAGGGAAAAGGGAGATAATGTGAAGAGGAGATATTTATTTCAGTTTGGACATGACTTAAACATGTCTACTGGACATCAGGTTTGCTGTGTCTAACAGGCAGTTGGAAATGTGAGAATGGAAGTCAGGAGAGATGATGGATATGAAAAATTAGATCTGAGAATCATTTACATAAAAGTCCTTAATGGTGAAATGTTATAGTTGAATTCCTAAGTTTTAAAGAAGTTAGATTAATCTGTTTTGAGAGACAATATTCCTGGTAATCTTTTGGCATACTATTTATTGATGTTTGCAAATGAGCTTGTTTTCTAAAGTGCTATTAGCTGACATAGTTTTCCAGTTGGTGTGCTAGAAGAAGCAATTTCTGTGCTTTTTTCTTCTCTGCACTTCATGTTTACTGTACATCTGTTAAATTTATGTAGTAAATAATTCTAATTTAAGTTTTCATTCATATTTTCCAGTTTTCAGAATCATTAGTTTAATTGGAGCTGCTATAATCATGCATGGGTAAAGTGGTAGCTATTCATCTGCCTGGACTCTTTAGCCTGAGGATAGCTGAGAGAAGCAGAGCTTGGTAGTGGAAGCTCTCCTGGGCTCCCTGGAGTATTCCACACCTTTTAGATTTGCCCTTTGGAAGAAGGAAAAAAAGAGCCTATGGACTTTCCTACGGCTACCATACTTGTTGCATTGTTTTCAAGAAAGGAGTCATGCCTTTGCACTATAGTCTGGTAGGGTCTGTCTTCTTGGGAATTCCTGGGGTGTTTAGCTTACACCTGGAGGGAAGCAGCAGGTACTATGAATCTGTCTTAGTGCATCCTCTTTGCTTCCTTTCTCCTGGGAAGGAATAGGTGTTTATATGTGAGAGTGTTGTGGAATAAGAATCTTGGTATGAATGTGAGTTGAGGGAGGGAGGGAGGGAATGAATGACTGAATGATTGTTTCTCCTTCTTTTCTCTTGGATTCTGCAGGTAAAAAGCAATTGAAGATGGCTGAATTTCTTTCCCCATTTATACTCACTCACCTTCTCCTTCTGAGGAAATAGGGTCACTTATGGTTATACTGCTTCCTTGCCATTAGAACATATTGGGTAGAAGAAAAGGCAAAGTTGTTCTGTCTTCAGGCTTTTGGTTTTGGAAGATGCTACAAAAGTTTAGAAAGTCTTTTCTAACTTCCACTCCACTGGAGATAGGAAACGTTCCAGAAACATGAGAAATCTGATGCTTGCTTAGTACTCTTGCTTGTGGATTGTTGAGGTAGGCAGAGTTTGGTAGCTTGACTGTTTCTTTGACTCTCATCTTGCTCTCTGGGGAAATAAGCTTAATGCTAAAGGCTGTCCAATCTTACCAAACTCAGTGTCCTTCTTACCTTTTTTCTCCTCTTCATTTCTGTTAATTTTGAATTAATTTTGACCTTTGCTTTAACCAGTGAATGATCTGATCATTACAGAAATCTTATTCTAATATGACTATTCATCTGTAAGCGTTTTTTTTTTCCTTACATGTTAGGATATTTTCAATTACATTTTAAATAATGTTTTGGTGCTCACCATTCCAGCATTTTCCTACTTTCATTTTTTTCTGCTTTTTGGAGGGGGAAATCAGGGCAGTTGTAGTTAAGTGACTTGCCCAAGGTCACATGCCTAGTAAGTGTTAACTGTCTTAGGCAAGATTTGACCTCAAGTCCTCCTGACTCCAGGGCAAGTGAGCTATTCACTGCACCACCTAACCACTCCAGCTTCCCACTGTCTTGAAGAAAGTATCTATATTATCTGAATTGAGACTTCAGAGTGATCTATAAGTTACCATTTTTTTTCATATTTTTGATGGTCAATTTTTAAATTTTCAATCTCTTGCCCTGTGAAAGATATTTATATGAACTCATTAATTTCCAAGTTATAGGTTTACTTTGGAAATCTTGTCAAATACATAGTAGAATTTCTCTATTTCATCATACTTTGCAATAAATATTAACTAATAAGTCATTTGTTATTTCCCAGAGTGGTTCCATTTCCAACATATTTCATTAAGAGGAGGTCATAATGAAGGGTTTCATGCAATAGTGTTTCTTATTGTCCTTCTATTAGCTGTAAAACAAACTTATTCTAATTTTCTGTGGAAAACATATAAATTGTTCTTCAATTTACCTGAGACATTTTTATCTTGTAATTTTAACCATTGCCAAGATATAATTATCAGTTTAACCTAGTTTCCTCAGGAAAGAATAGAAATAATGATTAATAATAACATTTACACGACACTTTAAGGTCTGCAATGCATTTACATATGTTACTTTATTTGATCCATATGACAACCATGTGAGATAATGCTATTACCTCCATTTTATAAATGAGGATATTGAGGCAGAGAAAGGTTAAGTGACTTGACCAGAGCAACATAGCTAGCAAATACATATCTTAGGAAGGATTCAAATTCAAGTCTTTCTGACTCCAGAACCAGTGTACTTACAGGAGTTAAATTAATATTCATTTATAGGTCATACAGCTGTGTAGTTCTTAGTACCCTGTACCTCAATTTTTGCCATATTGCAATCACCACTATAGAAGCACTATAGCTAAAGGAAGGAGTGTTTGTTTTTAATCTGTATCACAGATTAGTATGGCCCAAGAATTAATTACCTAATGGACTTCCTACTGGAACATTTCTGTACTCAATTGAACTTCTTGTTAAACAAAAGATACAATTGAATGCTAGGATTATTATGCTTACTTCTTTTGTAATTTGCTTGAATTGTCCCTAACGTCTATCTACTAGTATAACATTCAAGGTACCAGGGTCAGTTCTATGTTCTAGTGGTAGCACTGATGATAGATTTTATTACACAGAATATTATAAAGATACATTTTATTTATTTCATTAAATACATCAAAGATAAAAAAAATCATAGCATCCAAATTTAGAAATTTTGAATTTCAAATTATCTCTCTTTCCCACCTTTCCCTTGCCCCTTGAGAAAGCAACCATGTAAATTATGCATATGAAGTCATGCAAAATATATTTCAATTTCAGTCATGTTGCAAAAGAAATATACACAAAAAAACAAAGATAAAAAAATTAAAAAAATAAAAGCTTGCTTCAGTCTGCACTGAAAGTTCACCAGAACTCCTACTGAAGGTGGATATTACTTTTCATCATGGGTCCTTTCACATTTTCTTGGATAATTGTCTTGATCAGAGGAGACTGACCTTTCACTATTGATCATCCTTCCTTTATTAAATATACATAATATTTTAATAAAAAAAACAGAGAGTGAACATTTAGAAAATTTTAAAAAGGATAAATTGCAGTAAGGCTTGACAAAATATTAATACATGCATATGTAATTAGTTCCATAAGTCAGAAAAGTAAAAGTAATTTTATAATATGCTAAATTTACTTTTCCTTTAGCTATTTCCATGAATTATAAGAATATAATTAAAAGAATGAGAATTTAACAATTTTCACATCACATTTACATCATCACTTAGGTTTGCCAGTGCTTATTAATATGTGCATTTGTATGTTTCACATAAGCATACACATATAATATAAAGCTAACATTCTGTATCCCAATACTGTAGAGAAATATAGACCAGTCTCACTTGAATCCAATGTAATGAATACAGTCTTTCTTCCTGATCACTTTACAAATGATAGGTTGAAGATGCATTTTGGAAGAAGTGTGACAGTTTATGTTTAGGATCTGTGTCTTGCAATGAACTTTGCACAATTTTCTGCCACACTATTCCACAGGAGAAGCAGCAGTATAACTGATGCCTAGAAAGAATATAAAAGAAAAATGGTTAGATGAAGAAAGGGGTAAGATGGGGAGTAGAATTCCAATAAAATGCCAAAATGTTTGGATTTGTTAAGTTCAAGGATAAGCAACAACATCAAAAAAAATAATCACCAACTATTCAGGGAGGAGGAAATAAATAGAAGTAGAAAGCATATTAAGTAAAGTTAAATATGGGAAGAAAAAGGGGGCATAGCCAAGATGGCGGAGTAGAATCATGACCTTCCCAAGGCTCCAGTTTCCACCTTCCCCAATACATGTAAAAAGGGGACTCTAAAGAAACTTTGGAGCTGCAAAACCCACAAAATGACACAGAGAAGACAACTTCCTCCTGAGGACAGCCCAGCAGGCCAGCAGGAATCCAGCTCAGTGCTCTGGGAGCTGAGTGCAGCCCCACACTGAGGCTTTAGCCCCAGGGCAGGCCTGACCAGCAGCTGGACTGAGGGACTCCAGATCAGGAGCAGCTGTGGCCATTTCCAGATTTATCAACACATAGATGCGAAGGACAAAGTGAGAGGTCAGTGCAGTCTGGACTTTGGGAGCAATAAGTGGGAGTGCATGGATTTTACCCCCAGGGTGAGAAGCTGCTGAGACAGGAGCACAGTCAGCAAATGCCACGTGGCAGCTTCAGCTTCTGGCCTGCAGGGTGTAGGGGGACCAAGCACCAATCTGAGGGGTAATTGCTGTTGCTTTAACCTGCTTGTATCTGGATTGCAGTCTAGGGTGGAGGTCCTGGGGTGTGTGTCCAACTTGCCAGAGTGCTTTGAGACGTCAGAGAGGGCACCCATCTAATACCTCTGGCAGCTGAGAAAACCCCAGCATTTGGGACGAAAGCTCCCCTGTCTGGTGGCAGAGTCCTACTGTGGTAAAAAGCCGAAAAGTCAAATAATTGAGTGGCAAATTGAGAAGGCAGAGGAAACAAAACAGACAGAAGATTCCAATATTTCACTCATATTTTGGGGACAAAAAGGAGCAAAAGAATGGAAGAGGAGGAAAACAGTGAAGTCAGAACTCCTGCACCAAAAGTTTCAAAGGAAAATGTAAGCTGGTTACAGGCCATAGAGGACCTTAAGAAGCAAATAAGAGAAGTAGAGTAAAAATTGGGAAGAGAAATGAGAACAATGCAAGAAAATTATGAAATGAGAGTCAGCAATATGACTGAAGAAAATAATACCTTAAAAAATAGACTGACTCAAATGGCAAAGGAGGCTCAAAAAGGCAATGAGAAGAATGCCTTAAAAAGCCAAATTTGCCAGATGGAAAAAGAATCTCAGAAGCTCAATGAGGAGAATCATTGCTTTAGAATTAGATTGGATCAAAGGGAAGCTAATGACTTTATTAGAAATCAAGATGTTGTTAAACAGATCCAAACAAATGAAAGAATAGAAGGCAATGTGAAATATCTCATGGGAAAAACCACTGACCTGGAAAATAGATCCAGGAGAGAGAATTTAAAAATTATTGCACTACCTGAAAGCTATAACCAAAAGAAGAACCTAGAAAGCATCCTCCAGGAACTTCTCAAAGAAAACCACCCTGATGTTTTAGTGCTAGAGGGCAAAAAAAAAAAAAAACCATTGAAAGAAACCACTGATCACCTCTTGAAAAAGATCCCCAAAAGAAAACTCCTAGGAATATTATAGCCAGGTTCCAGAATTCCCAGATGAAGGAGAGAATATTACAAGCAGCCAGGAAGAAACAATTTGAATATTGTGGAAACACAATCAGGATAACCCAGGATCTGGCAGCTTCTACACTGAGGGATCCAAGGGCTTGGAATATGATGTTCCGGAGGGCAAAGGAGCTGGGATTAAAACCAAGAGTCACCTACCCACCAAAACTGAGTATCATGGTTCAGGGGAAAATATGGTCATTCAGTGGAATAGAGGATTTTCAAGCTTTCTTCCTGAAAAATCCAGAGTTGAATAGAAAATTTGACATTCAGATTCAAGAAGCAAGAGAAGCATGAGAAGGTAAACTGGGAAAAGAAATTATAAGGAACTTACCAAAGTTGAACTATTAACATTCCTACATGGAAAAACAATAATTGTAACTTATGAGACTTTTCTCAGTAGTTGTAGTGATTAGAAATATATATGTCTATAGATGAGGGTATATGGGCATTGAATATATTTGTGAATATGTGTATATATGTTTATAGGTATACATAGATAGAAGGCACAGGACCAATTTAACAAGAAGGGATGATTCTTAAAAGGTGAAATTAAAAGGTGAGAAGAATATAATGAGAGGAGATGGGGAGAGACAGATTGGGGTAAACTATCTCATAAAGTAAAGACAAGGGAAAATGTTTATAATGGAGGGGAAGAATAGGAAGACGAAAGGGAATAGGTCAACCTTATTCCCATTGAATCTGGCTTGAGTAAGTAGGGTATCGTACACACTAAGTAGGGTATCTTATGCTCCAGGAGAATAGGGAGGGAAGGGAATGAGAGGGGGGGTGATGGAAGAGAGGGCATGTGTAAGTGTTATGGGATTTAAAGATCTTCCATGCCCCATTGGACTATGGAACCCCAATGCAGATTCAAAGTGACAATGGGTCACATTTCAAAGGCAATGAAATGAAGAAGTATTGTATACTAAACAATATAGAATGGATATATCATATTCCATATTATCCAGAAGCATCTGGGTTAATTGAAAGAATAAATGGATTACTGAAAGAACAGTTGAGGAAGTTAAGTTCCAATAATTTATATCAACATTGGAAGGATAATTTGTTCATGGCTTTGCATAATTTGAATAATAGACCATTGGGAGGAAGTACACCTCTAGCCAGAATGATGACCCCCAATCTGCAAATTAGAAAACAACAAACACATAAGATCCCAAATATTGAGTATTGGTCCTTGAGGCCAGATGTCCCAGCACCGTACCCAGGACCACCTTGTTTGGTGGGGTATGATTTACAATTGTTTAGAGGACTTTTGGTTGGACAGAAAAGAAATAAGAAAAGTCTCCACTGGGATATGCATAAGAATCCCTAAAAATCACTTTGGACAGATTTTACCCAAATCGGGATTATCAGCTCAAGGAATACATGTATTGGCTGGAGTAATAGATTTTAATTATCAAGGAGAAATTGTTGTAAAATACCATAATTTAGGTGAAGGGCCCATACAGATTCACAAAAATGATAGGATAGTTCAAGTGATTATAATTCCTTGTAAAACAATACCACTTGTAAAATCTGACCCTCCTTCCAAAATAACTGTCAGAGGAACTGAAGGATTTGGTTCTACTGATAGAATAAAGTCAGGAGCTGGCAAAACGGAAGCCAGATGATGTTCCAAAGGCTGCAGAGATTATAGTACATGGGAGGGATAACACTGTAAGTATTGTTTATTCTGGAGAAGATGATTACAAAATTGTACCCTTAACTCATTTATTCTACCGTGAGTGAGGCTACAATAGTCTGGTTATTGTCTCTTTGCTTCTTCTTGATTTTTTTGTCTGTTCACCTTGTTTGCTAGATTTGTTTCTACAGGCTTCTTACCCTCCACCTGTAGATCCCTGATAGCTTAACCTGGATGTCACCCCCTTTCTGCAACTGTGATGTGTCACCCTTGGACCTGGCATCAAGCATATTAAGAACTGACCTCTCAAATGTGACCCCTTAGGACAGGGACAGCTCTACATCCGATTTCAGCAGCCAGTAGCCATAGAAGAAGAGACCTTCACCCGTTACCACAAGATTTTGGGGCCCCATTTGTTCAGGGTAGGGGGAATGATGGGGAGCTTGTGCTCAAACCCCACCTTAAAATATGGTTTTCTGTGTTTATTGTGTGCTATTCTTGTTATATTGTTGTGAAATTTTGTTGACACCAGTTATTCCTAATGTATTTTTGCCAAGTAAGTGACATGAAAGATCTTGGGGCTGAATATAAGGGTTATGGGATTTAAAGATCTTCCATGCCCCATTGGACTTGCTGACGTAGAAGAAGGGGTGGAGCAAGAGGAAGCGGAAGCCAACCTAGAGTTTTTGCAGTGGCTAGCAGTGGCGGCGACCGTGGCAGTAGCAGCAAATGCAGCGGCAGTTGCAGCGCGAAGCCCTTTTTGAGTCAGCCAGAATTTCTGCTGAGGACTCCTCCTGAGGACGGCCAGGGGCCGGAGCTGCTGGGAGCACGCTTCCTGGCTGCTGGGTGGTTGCTGTGAGTGGGTAGAGGAGGACCTTTGCCTGAGGTAGCCTGTTCTGTTTTAAAGGCTTGTGAATGTGGGTGCTTTCTACTTTATCTACTGTGCCAATTTCATAACTACTTTGATGGCTTTCACTTTCTGGTTTTGGGACTCAGTCTTTTGGTATTTTAATAAATTTTCTAGCTTATTCCCCCATTTAGCAAGCCTGATTTATTTTGTGATGGATAATTATATCAGCATATCTGTAATTTCCATAGGCATTGTGAATATGGCATTGCTGATACAGCAGGATGGAGGGGAAGGAAGTTGGAATCACCCCCTTTTGAAAAGGGATGGGATCAAAGTAGAGAATAGAACAAGTGGGAGGTGGGATAGGAGGGAGGGAAATATAGTCAGTCTTTTGCGATATATCTACTATGCTATTGTTTTGCATTAGCCACACATATACAACCTATACTGAACTGCTTATCTTTCCAGTAAGGGTGGGTGACAAGGAAGGAAGGAAATGAATCTGGAATTGAAAATTTTAAAATCAAATATTCAAACAAATATGTATATACATACCATTATTAATACCATCTTACATGTAATTGGGAAATAAGATACACAGGCACTGAGCCATAGAGATCCACTGGAAAAGTCAAAATGGGTATGAGAGAGAGCAGATTGGAGGAGGGTATATCCTGTGGGACTGTTATTTTCAGGCGGTGGGTAGGGGAAAAAATGGGAGAAAATTTGTAACTCAAAATATGGCACAAATGAATGACATAAATCAGAAGTCAATAAAGCATTAAAAAAAGGAGAAAAAGAAGAAAAAGAAAAAAAGAAAAAGAAAGAAAAGTTATATATGGTGACTGCTTAAAGTAAAGTAACCAAAAAGTTATGTATAGCAATTTTTCCCTTATAAATTAAGCTGTTCAAGAGGAGGAGAGATAAAGAGACAGAGACTTAAAGAGAAAGTGAGTGTGAGAGATGTATAATTGTGGATATCTATTTATCTACCTTTCCATTCACACACACACACAGACACACACACACATATATGTATATACATATACACATATATATTCATACATGCATGTGTGTATCCCAAAGTCTAATCTTCTCTGATTCATATACACATACATATTGTGTATGCATTTAATTGACAACTAAAGTTCAATTTCAATGTATTTTCAATGTAAGAACTTGATCAATTGCCATATTTTCTAAGAATGATATTTATTGATATAGGTTTCAATAAATTATGGAGGTCTGATGATCATAGAATGAGAGAAAAGGATAACAGATGAATAGCCCTGTGCTCGTGACTGATATCTATGCAATATCAATGCAGCAGAGGAAATACATCAGCCAAGAAAGGTGATTAAAATACCCTATGGAAGACTTGCTGTAGGAAGTAGCAAAGTATCAGAGGATAAACAGGAATGTGCCAAGATCTGTGTCTGCATGATGAGAAGGGACATGTGAATCAAAGAGATCATAGACCTATCAAGTAATGGAACCAGCAGAAAAAAGGAAGAGTAATTTCACAACAGGTAAAGAATGAAGGGGGCAGCAGAAACCTATAAACCATTTCAATTAATTGTAATAGTCTAAAACTTCACTGCTAAAGCAAATGGCAGAATCTTACTACCTTTAATAAAATAAATAGATATGGAGTAAATGTTATCATACATAGTAAATGAATAAAAAATCACTCATTGTTTAGCTTTACTTGTCTTACCAAAAAGCAAAAACAACCAAACTGTATGAATTAGAATGAAAAAAAAATTGACTTACTATATTTTGTAACATGTCCTTTGAATCTTGTAACACTTGAAAACCTATGAGCAAAGAGTTCAAGTTAATTACAGTTGCAGTTAGAAAAGATTTTATGAACATGCTGAATAATACCTAAGATAAATGACAAATCCAATGAAAAGTTATGTGTTCCTTGAAGGGGAGAATTTGGCTCATGGTTTTTTTATTCAAGATTTTGATTGCACTGAATGGTCTAAGCAGAAATTTCCTTCAGGTTTCAGCAGGATGGTTCTCATTTGATTCCTAACATAATTATTCTCTCCCCTTTCTTTCCTATTAGATATTATATCATAGAGAAAGTGAAATGACATCTTTCTTGACACATTTTACTGCTTCTGCAAGCATAGCAGATTACTTTCTTTGCTGAAACTTGCTCAAAAACATGATAAGATTTGTTAAAGTAGCTAAATTAGGGAACTATTTTCTTAGTAGGACCTGCTATGGTGTTCATAGATGTATGAAATTCAGAACATTTAGAAAATATTTTAAGTATAAGCAATGGGTAGATGTGGGGATGGGGGAGAATTGATATGCTTAAAGACCTAAAGGGAACTCCTTAAAGCAAAAGTGCCATGGAAAGGTATTGGAGAGATGAAACAGCATAAGCGGAATTGCTGCTTGCAACATCATAAATTATAAGAAGAGCCATAGAAGAAATGGGGATGGGAAGTTAAATCAAATAAAGGAGTAACAAAAAAAGGAAATCAATGATACAAGGTGAGGAGTGTTCAAAATCATAGAATTACTCTGAAGTTTTTTTAATTGGGTTTTTTAATATTTGAGTTTATTCATTTTTTTTCCACCTGATCTTGGTAAAGTAGGCGATTCCCTTGTCTCCCACATCTACTGGACTTATATTGCTAATTCCATTCCAGTGGTTCAAAATATGTTTGTGTGATCATGTCTGTTTTGGTAACAAGAAGGAGGTGAAGATTCATGACTTTTGGGAGGGAGTTGTAGAGTGAGCAGTAAGTTGCTCTCAACATCTAATAGTGACTTCTGAAAAACCAAAAATTAGCACTCTGGGAAAAATCATAGAAGAGCAAAACCAACAGAACGATGGAGTGTAGTAGTCTCTTAGTCGAGGAAATCAGAGGACCAACAAGAAAGGTCCATTTCACTTGGGTAGGATAGTAGTGTATTCCAAGACAGAAAGCATCCCAGCAAGCTGCTGGGCTGCAGTTCAGCAAACCAATGGGGGATCTTGAGCTTTAGGATGGTGAAACAGGTAAATACCAACATGATTACCTCCCAAACCCCATGACCCTTGGCAAAGCTAGGGAAACTGACAGACTCTAGCTTGGAGAACTACTAGTGTTCTATTAGAGTCTTATATGGGCATGTGTCCTCCAACAGCCAGAACTCCTCATGCTCCAGCAAAGCCCTAGGCAGACAGGTGTCTCACTGCAAGTGGACTCCCCTGTACAACAGCATAGCTCAAGGTAGGCAGGTTGACCTCCACATGCTTCAGCATAGCCAGTCATGGGGAGGCATCTTCCAGCAGGTAGATCTCCATGTGTTTCAGTCTAGCCCCAAGTAAGCACAAAGAAACCCCACCAGGTCTCAGCACACACTGGACACCATCATTAGGACCCCACTCAGCACTAGGTAAGCTGAAAGACCCCCTAAGCTGGAAAGCACCTGAGTCTCCAGTGCACAAAAGCAATGACCAGCACCTAGCTTCAGCACAAGAAGCTTGGGGCAGTGCCCCGGTACCCCAGAAGCAGAGCTTACCTTTAAAATCCAGAAAATAAGCAAGCAAGATGAGCAAAAAGCAAAGACCAACACTAATCATATACTCTTCCTATGGGGGCAGGGAAAATCAAAATAAAACTCAGAAGAGTACAACATTGTCAACATACCTATATCCAAATCCTTAAAGGACAATTTGAACTGGTCTCAAGCCCAAGAAGCCTCCTTAGAAGACCTCAAGAAGGATTTTTAAAGTTAAGAGTGGTAGATGAAAAATTGGGGAGAGAAATGAGAAGTATACAATAGAGAGTCAGCGACTCAGAAAAGGAAGACCAAAAATTCACTGCAGAAAACAACTCCTTAAAAAATACAATTGGCCAAATTGGAGGGAGGAGGGGTAAAGATACACTGAAGAAAACAAATCCTAAAAAATTGGGCAAAAGGAAAAGAAGCAACAAAAACTCACTGAAGAGAACTCCTTGAAAAGTAGTATTGACCAAATAGAGATGGATATATAAATCCAAAGTGAAGAAAACAATTTATTAAAAATTAGAATTATGCAAGTGGAAGCTAATGCCTCTATGAGACATCAAGAATCAGGCAAAAATTAAAAAATGGAAAAAAATTAAAATAGTTTATTGTAAAAATAAATAGATGAATTAATGAATGAAAAAATAAATGAATGAATAAATAAATAAACAAACATACAAATGAATGAATGAATAAATAAAGAGGCTGGACAGCATCTTAAAATTTTTTCGAGGAAAACAGCCCTGAGATCTTAGGACCAGAAGGTAAAATAGACCTCAAAATTCCATTGAAAAATATCCTAAAATGAAAACAGCAACGGATATTGTATCCAAGTTCCAGAATGGTTAGGCCAAGGAAAAAATATTGCAAACAGCAACAAAGAAAGTATTTAAATATCATGGAACCACAGTCAGGATTATTCAAGAACTTGAAGCATCTATGTTAAAAGATCTAAGAGCTTGAAATATGATATTTAGCAGGGCAAAGGAGCTTGGATTACAACCAATGATCAAGTGCTCAGTAAAATTGAGTATAATCTGTCCAGGGAGGACATAGACATTCAATGAAATAGGGGACTTCCAAGCCTTCATAATGAAAAGACCAAAACTCAACAGAAAATGTGATGTTGAAACACAAGATTCAAGAGAGGCATAAAAGTATAAACAGGAGAGGGGAAAAAGGGGAAAAAGGGCTTTTCAAAGGGTTTAAACTGTTTACATCTCTACATGGGAAGATGATGTTTGAAACTTTTGAGAATGGTACCTTTATTATGACATTTAGAAGGGATACACATAGTCAAAGGGAGTGGATATAAGTAAGGGGTCAGGATAAAATTGTATTGGGGAAGAGGAGGCAGAGAAAAAATGAAATTATACAAAGGCATTGTAGTAGAGGGGAAAAAAGGAGGGAGATAAACTTTGAAATTTACTCTAACTGAATTTAGTTCAGAGGGAATAACATACATGCTTAATTTGGTATAGAGATCTATCTCACCCTATAGGAAGTAGGAGGAGGAAGGGGTAAAAAAGGGAGAGTGTGGATAGCAGGGATGGCAGAGGGAAGAGAAGAAGTAGATGGGGAAAGAGAAAGAAAAGGGCTGATAGAAGGGATGGCTGATTGAGATAAACAGCAGTCAGAAGCAAACACTGGTGAGAGGAAAGAGATGAAAGGATAGAGGAAAGCATAAAAAGGAAAAATAGAATGGAGAGCAAGAAATAATCTGTAATCATAATGTGAATGTGAAAGGAATGAACTGTCCTATAAAATGAAAGCAGATAAAAGTGGATTGAAAACCATAATGCAGAAATATATTGTTATAAGAAACACATTTGAAGCAGATAGATAAACACAAAGTAATGGTGAAAGGCTGGAGTAGAATGCATTATGCTTCAGGTAAAGTAAAAAAAAAAAAAAGAAAAGGGTAACAATCCAGATCTCAGACAAAGCAAAACCAAAAATAGATATAATTAAAAGAGAAAAGGAAGGAAACTACATCCTGCTAAAAGATAACACAAACAATGAAATAATGTCTATACTAAATATATAGCATCCAAATTCTAAAAGTAAAAGTTAACGAAGTTACAGAAAGAAATAGGTGACAAAACTATACCAGTGGAGGACTTCAACCTCCTGCTCTCAGAACTAGATATATCTAACTACAAAATAAAGAATAAAGAAATTAAAGAGGTGAAAAGAGTTTTAGAAAAATTAAATATGGTGGTGCTCTGGAGAAAAGTTAATGGGGATAGAAAGAAATATATCATTTTTCTCAGTGGTACATGGCACCAACATTAAAATTGAGCACATATTATGGCACAAAAACCTCACAATCCAATGCAAAAAAGAAACAAGCAAATTACTCTTTACATATGATATGATGGTATACTTAGAGAATCTTAGAGGATGAGTTAAAAAAAACTACATGAAATAAACAATTTTACCAAAGTTGCAGGATATAAAATAAAACCACATAAATCAATGGCATTTCTATGTATTACAAAGCTTAGGAGCAAGAAACAGAAAGAAAAATTTCATTTAAAGTTACTGTAGACATTACAAAATATTTGGCAGTCTACCTGTCAAGACAAACCAAGGACTTACATGAACATAATTACAAAGTACTTTTGACACAAATAAAATCAGATCTAAATAATTATAAAAATATCAGTTCCTCATGGGTAGACCAAGCGAATACAATAAAAATGACAATTCTACTTAAATTAATTTACTTATCCAATGCAATACTAATCAAACTACCAAAATATTACTTTTTAGAGCTAGGAAAAATAATAATGAAATTCACCTGGAAGAACAAAATGTCCAGAATATCAAGGGAAATAATGAAAAGAAATACAAGGGAAGGTGTCTTAGCCATACCCAGATCTAAAGCTGTATTATAAAGCAGCAATTATCAAAACTACTTGGTACTGGCTAAGAAAAAGAGTTGTGAATCCATGGAATAAGTTAGGTACACAAGACACATTAGTCAATTACTATATTAATGTCCTGTTTGATAAACCCTAAGAATCTAGTTTCTGGTATAAGAAATCAGTATTTGACAAAAATTGTTGGGAAAACTAAGCCTAGACCAACATCTTACATGGTATACAAAGATAAAGTCAATATGAATACATGATTTAGATGTAAAGGGTGATACTATAAACAGATTAGCAGAGCCAAGAACAGTTTACTTCTCACACATATGAAGAAAGGAAAGAATTTCTGTCCAAAAAAGAGATAGTGAACATTATAAAATACAAAATGGGTAATCTTGATAATATTAAATTGAAAAGTTTTTTTGCAGTAACCAAGTCAATCCAACCAAAAGTAGAAGTGAAGCAGAAAGCTATGAAACAATCTTTACAGCATGCATCTCTGATAAAGACCCCATTTCTAAAATATGTATGGAACTGAGTCAAATTCATAAGAATACAAGTCATTCCCCAATTGACAAATGTTCAAAAGATATGAACAAGTATTTCTAAGATGAAAAAATTAAAACTATCTCTAATCATTAAAAAATACTCTAAATCACCATTGATTAGAGAAAGGCAAATTAAATCAACTCTGGGGTATCACATCACACTTATCAGATTCACTAACAAGACAAAACAGGAAATGATAAATGTGATATGTGGAAAAAACTAAAAATGTGTTGTTGATGGAGTAGTGAACTGATTCAAATATTCCAGAGAGGAATTTGGAACTGTGCACAAAGAACTACAAAAATGTGTACACCTTTTGACCCAATAATACTACTTTTAGGTCTGTATCACAAAGAGATCATAAAAATGTGGAAAAGGAAGACAAGAAAAAAATATATTTTTAGTAGGGGGTGGCTCGGTGGCATAATGAATAGAGCACTGGCCCTGGAGTCAGGAGGACCTGAGTTCAAATCCATCCTCAGACACTTAAGAGTTCCTTGCCATATGACCTCAGGCAAGTCACTTAACCCCAATTGCCCTATTCCCTCCCCCCCTTCAAAAAGCCAAAAAAAAAACCCCATCAAATAAAAAAATTATATATATATATATTTATAGTAATTGTTATTGTGGTGGCTATGTATAATAAATTGAGGGGTTGTCCATCAATTTTGGAATGATGTATAAATTGTGGCATATGAATGCAATGGATTACTATGGTTCCATAAGAAATGATGAGCAGGTTGAGCCAAGATGGCAGAGTGGAAACAGGAACTCATCTGAGATCCTCCATGTTCCATTAGTAACCTCTGAAAAGTGAATCTGAATGAATTTTAGAATGACAGAATCCACTGGGAGAAAGAATATGGTAGATTCCCAGTCTGGGAAAGTGCACATGTAGGCCTGGGCAAGGGGAGCACAGAGCATGTGGGTTGCACCAGGGTGGACCTGAGACAAGACCACAGTGGAGTGAGAGGAGCCCTGGCTTTGCAGACCTCTCACTGCAAGATGGAGTATTGGTTGGAGCTGGGTAAGAAAAAGTTCAGGGCCCATGGCAGTGACAGTAGTTTCTCCTGGGACTATCAGCCCCCAGCCTGAATGTTTAAATATCACCTACCTGAAATTCCAGGAGCCAAGATGGTGGAGTAACCAGAGAGCTGCCCCAGAGTAAAATCCTGAAATAGTGGAAGCAGCTGCAGGCTTGATTGTCTTAGAGGAAGGCTGTGACTGAAGTTGTGCTGGGCCTAAAGTGAAGGGCAGGAGGCATCCCAACAAACCCCATCTCAGCTGATGAGCAGAATATCCATAAACTCATGGAAAGGAGCAGGCAAAGACAGCAAGCACTAAAATCAGAAGCCCAGGTGTACCTTAACAAAATCAAAGAAATCAGCAGATACAAGTGCTGCAGGTCTCCAGTGGCTGAGCCTGCCCCAGCTCTAGACCAGGGGTACAGAGTCAGAAGACTGAAGTGATCAGACCACCCCTCCCCCACACCTTAATCTGTGAGCCTCAGGGTAACCCAGGGGAAATACTGAGAATCCTGGCCTTGGCCTCAATCTAGACACCCAGAGGCTACAGTACTCAAAGTCAACAACCAGGCCCCTAGATCCCAGCTTGAGAAGCATGGGTCAGAGCCCGCTGTACCCGAGAAGCAGAAATCCACTTTAAAAGCCAGGAGATAGGCAATCAAAATGGGCTACAAACAACTTGGAAAGGGAAGACCAAGGATGACTGAGTCCTGTTATAGTGAACAAGAATAATCACTTTCAGGAGCACCATCGACTCTATATCCACACCAGAGACCACAGAAGGAAATATGAGCTTGTCTCAAGCCCAAAAATCATTATTAGAAGAGCTCAAGAAAGATTTTATAAGCCAAATTAGAGAGGTAGAAGATATACTGGCCAATTCCTTTAAAATTACTCTGGCCAAAATGAAAAAAAAATTCACTGAAGAAAATATTCTTAAAAAGAAAAAAGTTGTGACAGGTGGTTCAAAATGGTGGAAATACCTCCATAACAATGAAAACTGAACATATGTGAAAAGAACTTCAAAAACTAGTTGAGGAAAATAATTCACTAAAAATTAGAATCAGTCAAATGAAGCTAATGACTCTATGACACAAAAAAACAAAACATAAAGATTGAAAAATTAGAAGAAAATGTAAAATATCTCATTGGAAAAACAACTGACCTGAAGAACAGATCCAGGAGAGAAAATCTAAGGGTTATTGGTCTAACAGAAAGCCATGATTTAAAAAAAAAGCCTGGACAACATCTGCCAAGAAATTATCAAAGAAAACTATCCTAAGGTTCTAGAATAAGTGGGTAATATAGTTATCAAAAAATTTACTGCACTCCTCCTGAAAGAGATCACAAATTGAGAACCCCAATAAATATAGTAGCCAAATTCCAGAATTATAAGTTCAAGGAGAAAATAATGCAATCAGGCAGAAAGTAACAATTCAAATATCATAGATCTACAGTCAGAATCACACAAAACCTAACAGCTTCTACATTAAAACACTGGAGGGATTGGAATGTGATATTTCATAAAACAAAATAGTTGGACTACAACCAAGGATCAAGTACCCAGCAAAACTGAGCATAAACTTTCAGGTGAGGAGATGTTCATTCAATGAAATAAGGGACTTCCAGACTTTCCTGATGAAAAAGTCAGAGCTCAGTGTATAATCTGATCTCCAAATAAAAGATTCAAGAGACACATAAAAAAGTTAAAAAAGGAAAACACACACACATACACACACATAACTTATTATTCAATAAGAGCAAACATTATATCCCTATATGGGAAGCTTATACCTGTCAATATTAAGATTTATTTAATTATGGTGACATTTAAAAGGGATATATAAAGATAGAGTGGGTGGATATAAATGAACTAACCTGATCATAAAAAATAGCAGGAGGCAGAAAAAGGTAAATTATGGTACATGAAGAGGCATAAAAACATACTATAGTAGAGGGAGAGAAGGGAGGGAGATGAAAGTTACATGAACTTACTCCCATTGGTTTTCGTTCATGTAGGGAATAACATAATCAGTTACGTATAGTATTGTAATGTGAAAAAATATAAAAACTCATTATAGTAGAGGGAAAGGAAGGAGGGAGAGGAGCACTGCAAGAATTTAACTGTCACCAGATGGTGTTTAAGAAGGGAATAAAATACTAAATAAAAAGTCTATTGTGCCTTACAGGCAGGAGAGGAAAGCTGGGGGGAAGGCAAATGGTCATCACATTGGGTTCAAGAAGGGAATAAAATACTTCATTAAGTATAAAGTCTATTGTGTCCTTAAAGGCTGTAGCAGGTGTATGGTAGGGAAAAGGGGGATGTTTAGAAGGGAGGGAAATAGTAATAAGGGTAAAGGGTATTTTAAATGGGAGGTGCATAGGGAGGGAATGCTGAGGGAGGTGGTGATCAAAAGGAAAACTTTTAAGGAGGGGAAGGGAGAAAGGAGAAATAAAAGCACAAATAGGGGAGGGAATAGGATGGAGGAAAAGACATAGATAGTAATCATAACTGTGAATGTGAATGGGATGAACTCTCCCATAAAACAGAGGAGGATACCAGAATGTATTAAAAACCACAATCCTACAATATACTGTCTACAAGTAACACATGTAAAACAAGGGGATATGCAAAGTGTAAAGATAAAAGGCTGGAGTAAATATATTATGCTTCATTTAAATTAAAAAAAAAAGCAGGGATAGCAATCTTTATGTTAGATAAAGCAAAAGCAACATAGAAGTAATTAAAAGAGATAATGAAGGAAACTACATCCTGCTAAAAAGCACCATCAAAACAAGCAATACCAATTTTAAACATATATGCATACAGATTCCTAGAGGCGAAATTAAGGGCATTAAAGGACAAAATAGATAGCAAAATTATTCTAGTGAGGGACCTCAATCTCACCCTCTGTAAGGGTTATGGGATTTAAAGATCTTCCATGCCCCATTGGACTTGCTGACATAGCAGGAAGGGGTGGAGCAAGAGGAAGCAGAAGCCAAGCTAGAGTTCCTGCGGTGGCTAGCAGTGGTAGTGATGGAGGCAGCAGCAGAGGCAACAGCAGCAGCGGAAGCATGAACCCTTTTCGAGTCAGCCAGAATTTCTGCTAAGAACTTGTAAGGGTTATGGGATTTAAAGATCTTCCATGCTCCATTGGACTTGCTGACGTACCAGGAAGGGGCAGAGCAAGAGGAAGCAGAAGCCAAACTAGAGTTCCTGCGGTGGCTTGCGGTGGTGGCGATGGCGGCGGCAACAGCAGAGGCAGCGGCAGCACG
This sequence comes from Petaurus breviceps papuanus, assembly GCF_028583685.1. Lineage (NCBI taxonomy): Eukaryota > Metazoa > Chordata > Mammalia > Diprotodontia > Petauridae > Petaurus > Petaurus breviceps. The sequence continues at coordinate 580,112 of NW_027187332.1, forward strand.
AAGCCCTTTTTAAGTTAGCCAGAATTTCTGCTAAGGACTCCTGCTGAGGATGGCCAGGGGCCGGAGATGCTGGGAGCGCGCTTCCCGGACGCTTTGCCTGAGGTAGCCTGTTCTGTTTTAAAGGCTTGACAATGTGGGTGCTTTCTACTTTATCTACCTGTGCCAATGTCATAACTACTCTGATGGCTTTCACTGTCTGGTTTTGGGACTCAGTCTTTGGTATCTTAATAAATTTTCTAGTTTATTCCCCCATATGGCAAGCATGATGTATTTTGTGATGGATAATTATATCAGCATATCTATAATCTCCATGGGCATTGTGAATATGGCATTGCTGATATATTTGGTGACAAGGATGGGATCACAAAATGTCAGGCCTCTATTTGGAGGCAATGGGACTTTAGGGGGAGAAAAGGCTATTCCAAGATGGGAGGATTTGCCTTATTCCTCTCTAGCCAGAGAATGGGCTAAAAGCACAGGGCCCTGTGAAAACTGGGAACCAAGGCTAAAAGAGGGAGAACTTGGAGATTTGGAAAGATGTTTGAAAGCAATACCCATAGAAACAGGCAAAGAAATGGCAGGAGGGTGCAGGAGAGGCTGGGTGCTGCTAACAAGTTATCGCCTTATGTGTAAAAGTAGGGATAAGCTGCTGAAGGAAAGAGCTCGGATGGCTAGGGAGTCAGCTGGTTTGCCTGAGGATTCTTCTGTGTCACAGCACTCAGAGGAGCAAACTGGAGGGACTCATGTGGTCCAGGAGCAAGCTACTGTTCATGTAGCTAAAAGGAAGCAAAAAACTAGCAGAAGGAATGTGCATGCAGCTTTTGTACAGGCTGGGCAGAGTTGCCCTGACAGCTTCCAGGAGAAAGTGTGTGAGGAGAATGGAGCAAAGTTAGATGAGGAGTCTTCTAATGTAGAAGTTCTCCCCATAAGAAGAAGAAGACAGGAGAACCACCGAGGCAAAACAGAGTCCAGGGAGATAATTTAGGATTTCACTCAACAGGAGATCACTGATATATTGAGTAGATTCACCCAAAGAATGGGGGAGTCTTTAGTGTCTTGGATAGTAAGAATCACTGATGAAGGCACTGGAGGAATAACATTGGACAGTGAGGACTGTTTAAAATTCATAAGTATCAGTCAGAATCCTTTTGTACACCAGGCTTTTCGGGATCACCATATGCAAGGAGGAAATAACAAAACAAATCTGCTAGCTTTAGCTGCAGAAGGATGCAAAAAGCAATATCCTACTGAATCTATGTGGCCTAGGGGAGACAGACCCTGGTACTCACTTAGAGACTGTATGAGAAAGCTAAAGGAGGAGGTAATGAAAACTGCTATCCTGATTGGAGATGCAAATGCATATTATGATACCCCCCCCAGGAGTTCCTCATAGAAATATCATAGTGAAGACAGCTCCTCCTGCATATAAGCACCTAATTCTGGCTCTATTAATTGGAGAAATAGGGCACCCTCTTTCAGAGGTGCTGGATAAGATTTCAAAATTAAGCGATTTAGGGGAATGGGAAAAAGACAAATTTCCTCGAGAGAGAAGAGTAAACAGCCAGCGGATTCAGAGACAAAATAGACCCACAAGAAGGGAACTGTTTACTGCTCTATTAAAAGCAGGGGTGGACTTTAGAAGAATAGATGGTATTCCAACTGAAGAGCTGCATAAGCTGTACCAAGAAAAGGTACTTAGCATTAGAATGAACAGGGAAGCAGGAACCACCCCTGCAGGTATTTCTGAATCTGAATCTTTGTATCCAAGTTTGCCCCACCTTCAGGGGGAATAGGAGATAGGCCAAGCCCCAGCCCAGATAAAAGAAATATGCAGAAGAGATTGCAGACCCCATATTGGTTTAACAATATATTGGAAGAATGGATCAACTACTGTGACTAGGGCACTGATTGATACTGGGGCTGAGGCCACACTTATCTATGGAAACGCTGATAAATTTAAACATGGAACTCCTATTACCATCACAGGTCTAGAAGGCGCTGAAATATCAGCCAGACAAGTTAAAATAACAATGAAAATTGGGCAGTTACCTGAGAAAGAATATACTGTGGTTGTTGTACCCATTCCTGAATACATCATTGGAATAGATGTATTGAGAGGCATGATTCTGAATTTACCTGAAGGGAGATACCAATTTGCTGTGAGGAAGATAGGAATTAATACAGTTGTGGTATATTAATGTAATGGAATACTATTCTGCTATAAGCAATGAGGAGGAGACAGGCTTCATAACAACCTGGAGAGAGTTATATTAACTGTTATTGAGTGAGAAGAGCAGAACCAGGAGTATATTGTACACAATTACAGACACAATATATGTTTGGTGACTAACTTTGATAGAATGGCCTCCTCTCAGAAATGCATGGTTATAAGACAATTTCAAAAGACTCATTCTGGATAGAGATATTCACCTTCCTTTCAAATTTCAGTGTGTTTTTCCCATTTTAGTCTCTATCTTTGATAATCTTAAAAGGTGCATATTCAAAAAAAAATGAAAATACAAAGAATTTACAGCAGAAAGGTGGCCCATAGATTCTTCTAGGAGAATTACATGAAAGAATTGGTTACAACAGTACACCCAATGGAAAAAAAATACATCACATCATGGGGTAAATAACCATCTTTCTTTGAAAGCTTTTTTTTTTTCTTTTTAAGTTATGTAAGAGTTTTTTTTTCTGAAAATGGACTAATGCTGAGTTCATTGCTGATGGGCTGGATGGAAAAGGAAATAAATAAAAGATCTTAACATGTTAGATACGAGTGGAAGTCATTTAGAAATCAGCTATTCATCTATAGTCAAAATATGATGTGATTAATAGAAAAGATAAAATTAACATCAAAAGGGAAGAAATGAGAAATGTGAAATAACACTCACTGTGAAAATTACATTAGCTTCCAAGTGAACTGTTTAAATGACCTGTTAATTTTTTTGGGGGGGGATGGATAAAATTAAGTATTTTTTAATTAATAATATTTCTTAGAGAATTAAAAACAGTGTAAATAAATGAACATAAATAAAAGGTCTAAACATCTCAAAATCCATGTAAGGTAACACATATCGGTCCCTTTGCTGAATGAAGAGACCTGTCAGCCAAAAGCAGTGCCAATTTAATATATAAATTCTTTGGTTACTCATTATGAAGATGATGCAAAGGGAGGGGGGAAGATAATAAATATTTAATTGCTTGCTTTCTTCCAGGCACTTTGTTAAGAGCTCTACAAATATCTCATTTGCTATTTGAAATAACTTTTTTTAAGGTAGATGCTAATATGATTCTCATTTTACAAACAAGGAAACTGAGGTAAACAGAGGTGATTTTAAAACTTTCAATTCCAGATTCATTCCCTTCACCCCCTGCCACCCACCCCCACTGGGAAGACAAGCAGTTCAGTATAGGTTGTACATGTGCGGCTAATGTAAAAAAAAAAATAACATAGTAGATATATTGTAAAAGACTGACTATATTTCTCTCCCTCCGATCCCACCTCCCACTTGTTCTATTCTCTACTTTGATCCTGTCCCTTTTCAAAAGTGGGTGCTTCCAACTTCCCTCCCCCCCCAGCCTGCCCTCCCTTCCATCATCCCCACTCTCATCCCCTTCCCTCCCTATTCTCCTGGAGGGTGAGATCCTCTATTTAGTGTGTATTTCCCTCCCTACTCAAGCCAGATTCAATGGGAATAAGGTTGACTCATTGCCTTGTGCCTTCCTATTCTTCCCCTCCACTGTAAACATTTTCCCTTGCCTCTTCTTTATGAGATAGTTTGCCCCAATCTGTCTCTCCCCATCTCCTCTAATTATATTCCTTTCACCTTTTAAGTATCATCCCTACCTGTTAAATTGGTCCAGTGCCCTCTATCTATGTATACCTGTAAACATATATACACACATTCACATATGTATTCATATGCCCACATACCCTCATATATATATATATATGTATGTATACACACACACACACACACACACACATATATATATATATGTATATATATTTCTAATCCCTTTAACTACTGAGAAAAGTTTCATAAGTTACAATTATTGTTTTTCCATGTAGGAATGTTAATAGTTCAACTTTGATAAGTTCCTTATGATTTCTTTTCCCTGTTTACCTTCTCATACTTCTCTTGCTTCTTGTATCTGAATGTCAAATTTTCTATTCAATTCTGTATTTTTTTCAGCAAGAATGCTTGAAAGTCCTGTATTCCACTAAATGATCATATTTTCCCTTGAAACATGATACTCAGTTTTGCTGGGTAGGTGACTTTGGTTTTAATCCCAGCTCCTTTGACCTCCGGAATATCACATTCCAAGCCCTTGGATCCCTCAGTGTAGAAGCTGCCAGATCCTGGGTTATCCTGATTGTGTTTCCGCAATATTCAAATTGTTTCTTCCTGGCTGCTTGTAATATTCTCTCCTTAATCTGGGAATTCCTGAACCTGACTATAATATTGCTAGGAGTTTTCTTTTTGGGATCTTTTTCAGGAGGTGATCGGTGGATTCTTTCAACCTCTATTTTGCCCTCTGGTACTAAAACATCAGGGCAGTTTTTTTCAGAACTACCTGGAGGATGCTTTCTAGGTTCTTGCTTTGGTCATGGCTTTCAGGTAATCCAATAATTTTTAAATTCTCTCTCCTGGATCTATTTTCCAGGTCAGTGGTTTTTCCCATGAGATATTTCACATTGACTTCTATTCTTTCATTTGTTTCGATCTGTTTAATAGCATCTTGATTTCTCATCAAGTCATTAGCTTCCATTTGCTCCAATCTAATTCTGAAGCAATGATTCTCCTCATTGAGCTTTTGAGATTCTTTTTCCATCTGGCAAATTCGACGTTTTAAGGCATTCTTCGCCTCATTGCCTTTTTGAGCCTCCTTTGACATTTGAGTCAGTCTGTTTTTTAAGGTATTATTTTCTTCAGTCAGGCTGTTGACTCTCATTTCATAATTTTCTTTCATTTTTCTCATTTTTCTTCCCAATTTTTCCTCCACTTCTCATATTTGCTTCTTAAGGTCCTCTATGGCCTGTAACCAGCTTGTATTTTCGTTTGGAGCTTTTGGTGCAGGAGTTCTGACTTCACTGTTTTCCTCCTGTTCTTTGCCTTGCTCCTTCTTGTCCCCAAAATAGGAGTGTAATGTTGGAATCTTCTGTCTGCTTTGTTTCCTTTGCCTGGTCATGTTGCCCCTCAGTCACTTGACTCCTGGGCTTTTTACCACAGTAGGACTCTGCCACTTGACAGGGGAGTTTTCATCCCAAATGCTCTGGTTTTCTCAGCTGCTGGATGTATTAGATGGGTGCCCTCTATGAGGTCTCCACATGCTTTGGCAAGCTGGACAAAAACCCCAGGACCTCTACCCTAGACTGCAATCCAGATCCAAGCAGGTTAAAGCAAGAGTGATTACCCCTCAGACTGGTGTTTGGTCTCCCCATACTCTAAAGGCAAGGTGGTGAAGCCGCCACATGGCTCTGGCTGGCTTTGCCAGCGTCTTAGCGGTTTCTCGCCCCAGGGGTTAAAGACACACACTCCCACTTACTGGGTCCCAAAGTCCAGACTGCACTGGCCTCTCACCTTGTCCTTCGCATCTGTGTATTGATAAATCTGGAAACGGCCACAGCTGCTGCTGATCTAGGGTCCCTCTGGCCAGGGGCTAAATCCTCTGCGTGGGGCTGGGTTCGTGTGATAGTAATGGCAATTAAAGATTCCCCTGTATTGGCTCGGTCTTCAAATTGATTGTGTTAAAACCCAGAGCTTGTTAATCCCACCTGTGGGATGGACTTGTTGATGTGAAAAGAGAGTCCTGAGCTGGGAGGAGCTGGTGACATAGATTTGGAGAGACAAGAGAGAGGCAGAAGAACTTTTTGGAAGCAGCACCTCGTGGAGGCAGAGAGAGACTGAAAGAATTGCTGGGGGCCACTTTGAATCGCCCTGGACTTTTGAGACCTGCCCCCTGAGCTGCCAAGGACTGAGGAGACAAAGCTGTTTTGCTTGTACTTTGTCTGTCTGTTTTGATGTTGTTTCGCCAGATCTGTCCACTGGTGAAAGACAGTCCTGTTGAAGAAGTCCTAGAACCTGGCTGTTGGCTAAGAGCTCCTGAGACTGTCCTGCAGACAGAGAGTGAATACTGTCCACTGGTGAAGGACAGTGCTGTTGTTGCAGGGGTCTGGGAACCTTTCTGTTGGTTCAGAGCTACTGAGACTGTCCTGCAGACAGAGAGTGAATACTGTCCACTGGTGAAGGACAGTGCTGTTGTTGCAGGGGTCGGGAGACTGTCCTGCAGACAGAGTGAATACTGTCCACTGGTGAAGGACAGTGCTGTTGTTGCAGGAGTCTGGGAACCTTTCTGTTGGTTCAGAAGCCCTGAAGAAGGATTTTCTTGTTGTATGTTTACAGAAATCCTGGGAGAGAATTTTGCTAATGTTTTCAGGGGTTCTAGGACTGTTCTACAGACAGAGGATGAATTAATGAAGGGACTAGCAATGTATCTTGTGGCCTTGCTAAGCATTGTCTCCCCACGAACTAAGATTGCTGAGAACTTGCCTGTGTCAAGATGAATAAAAGATCTCCATTTGGGTATTAAGTGCTGTGCTTAAACTTGATGTAACTCTGGGGTAGATTCAATTGTGATCCAGGGGTGGGGAACTTTTGACCTTTTTGTGCTCTGTGATTGAACAAATGAAGGTATTTTACTTATGATTGGAAACTAATCTCCATTTGAGAAGAGGGGTTTTGTGATGGACTAAATGAAGGTACAGCCTAGGGGTGGAGTAGTATTTAGAACAGGGACTTTGTAATTGATTGAATGAATGGAAGGTCCTGGGGTGGGGTAATACTTGGAGATTATTAAATCACCCTTAGTATATGCTGTATTTTGAATGATGTCATGTTTTGATCTTCTCTGTTCTTGGTTGGTCACTGAATAAAATGGAGAGCACCTATGCTGGTATTTTGAACCTTTGAAAGTTACCTTTGCTTGGCATTACATTACAGTTCGGCTCCCAGAGAGCAGCGCTGGCCAATTCCTGCCGGCCTGCTGGGCTGTCCTCAATGGGAGATTATCTTCTCTGTGTCATTTTGTGGGTTCTGCAGCTCCAAAGTTTGTTTAGAATCCCCTTTTTACATGGATTGGGGAGGGTGGAAGCTGGAGCCGCTGGAAGGTCCTGCTTCTACTCCGCCATCTTGGCTCCGCTTTCTTACCAAATTTAAAAGAGAGAGAGAGAGACTTAACTGTCTCTTTCTACTAACTCTAATTACATGTTTAATGTATGTAACCTGGAAACTTAATTATTACATTATTCTGCTCCAAATATAAAATAATTCCTTAATATGTTGGCTTATTTGAAATCCTCTAGCTAAGTACATTTTGTATGTATGTGGGCACATATATGTAAGTATGAATAAGTATATGTGTGCTTTTAGTTATATACACATATTGAACTTGTGCATGTGTATGTTATACATTTATACCTATATACATACTTAAGAACTTAAATCATTTGAGGTGAATATTATAAATTGCAATGAACAAAAGTATATTGTATATAAAATTAAAAAAAACTTCTATTATATATAGCTTTTAAAATGGATTTGAATGCATTTAAAATCATTTTTTATTCCCTTCTGAACATCTTTAATTTCTTCTCTTTATTTAAAAATAGTCTTTTATTGATGGTATTTTCTTTCTTTTTTACACTTCTTTCACTACCTGTCTCTGCCTTTCCTTAGACTTCTCCTTTTGAAAAAAAATCTTTTAATGAGTCATCCTTTTTTTTTTTACCCACTCATAATGTAGTAGTATTTCTTGATCTGGTTAGAACATCAGTCAGTCAATAAACATTTATTAACTACCTACTGTGTGCCAGTTATTGCATAATGTCAGACCCCTTTTTCTCTCATTTCTATGTGCAAATCTCCTAAACTGTAGCTAATCCTTCTCTGTCTCTGTCTCTGTTTCTCTTTCTCTCTGTTTCTCTCTCTCTATTTCTCTCTCTCTCTCTCTCTCTGTTTCTCTCTCTCTCTCTTCCTTCTTCTCAATTCCTGATGCTTTTTTCACTCTGTGATCCCTTTAGGCAAAATGTATAAAAGAACCAAGTGGTTCTTTATTTTTTTTCCTTTTGTGAATAGTTTAAGTATTGCTTTCAACTTCATAAGACATAGTTTAACCCTTAGGCAGGCCTATAAAACAACTTGAAACTGAGTCATAAGAATTCAAGCTAATAATAATAAACTAAAATTTATTTTATAGTAAAAATAAAGTGGACATTTCTTTGTCTACCAAGTTGCACAACTTCTTGCCAAAGGGAGATGAAAATGTCATCTGTTGCTTTATTCTATTCATAAAAAGAAATGCCAATCTTCATAAAAATTAAAGTGAGGAAAGAGCACAGTAAAATATGATTTTCTTTTGTTTAGAATTCATTTCTCTGGATTTTAAATACTTCACATTTCCTCTGTGTTCTAAATAAGGTAAACACAGAACCTATCAATAAGAATTCACTTAATTCATGCTTTTAGATGATGAGGATCAAATTTCAATCTCTTCATTCCTTTAGGTAACATCAATTTAATGTTGTACCTTAAATCCCTCCTCCCACCCCCCAGTAGAAGACCCAAACTGTATTTAATATATCTCTTATTAAGAAAAATCAATATTGATGATAAGTAGTTGGAATATTATATTAAAAATATAATCCTATCTTTCCCCATTTGAGTCATGAGATTTTTTCCAAGGTTGATATTGTCAATATTTTCTGTTAATGCATATAATGAGCAGTGACAACTCAAACAAATTCTAACCATCTCAGACAATCCTCAAGTAGGTATATAACACAAGTTAAAATTGAGTCATATAAATTGCTCAAGTTTATTTTCATAGGAAGATTAGAAAGGGCATTTTCTGGTCTGCCAAATTGCTAATGGCAATCTTGTGATGAAGTAGAAGAGAACATTAGCTGTTTTTCTTCATTTGATTCAGAAAAAATATCACAGAAATTAGTCTTTGGAGTTTTAAAACAATAATGTGATCATCCTTTATTTAGGACCCATTTTAATGTTTTATTTGCCTATAGCATTGGGAACTAGATAGTCATCTTCTAATTGTTAATTAGTTTTCAGGAAAAGAAAAGACTATATAACTATTGAAATCTGCATGCTGATTATTTATCTACTCCTTCCTCATTGGATTCCTCATTGAATGCTCCCCCTTATTGCCAACTCCATTAGTAATTTAAATGCAGTTAACATAGCTATTAGATAAAGTTGAACTAGTAATAGTAGTCTTGTGGTAGTAGTAGTAGTAGCAGCAGCAGCAGCAGCAGATTTCAAATCTTACTTTGGTGACAAAGAAGATCAAAACATACCAGAAGACAACAAAGTCATAGTTCTCATATCCAAAGACTGCAAGAAAAATACAAATTCATTACAGGCCATGGAAGAACTCAAAAATAATTTTGAAAATCAAGTAAGAGAAGTAGCAGAAAAATTAGGAAGAGAAATAATAGTGATGCAAGTAAATAGTGAAAAACAAGTCAAGAGCTTGCTAAAGGAGACCCCCAAAAAGTGCTGAAGAAAATAAAACCTTAAAAAAAACTAGACTCATCCAAATGGCAAAAGAGGTCCAAAAAGCCAGTGAGGAGAAGAATGTCTTTAAAATCAAATTTGACCAAATGGAAAAGGATATGCAAAAACTCACTCAAGAAAATAATTCCTTAAAAATTAAAATGGAGCAAAAGTACATTAGTGACTATATGAGAAATGAAAAAAAAATATAAAACAAACCATATTTCCCTAGTAGAAAGTTAGAAGAGGGGTGGTGGGGGGGATATAAGAGAGAGCAGATTGGGGGAAGGGGTATTAAATAGGCTTGCTATTTTGGGGTGGGATAGGGGAAAGATGGGGAAAAATTACAAGGCAAAATCTTGTGGAAATGAATGTTTAAAACTAAAAAACAAAAAAGGGGAAAAAGGCAAATATAAAACAAAACCAAAGAAATGAAAAAAAATAGAACACAATGTCAAATATCTCATTGGAAAAATATCTGTCCTGAAAAAATACATCCAGGAGAGATAATTTAAATTTATTGAACCACCTAATAATTCAATAAAGCAGCCTACATTTCAACTTTCAAGAAAGTATCAAGGAAAATTACCCTGAAATTCTAGAACCAGAGCGTAAAACAGAAATGGAAAGAATCAACCAATCACCTCCTGAAAGATATCCCAAAAGGAAAACTCCAAGGAATATTATAGCCAAATTCCAGATTTCCCAGGTCAAGGAAAAAATATTACAAGGATCCAGAAAGTAACACTTCAAGTACTGTGAAAATACAAGATCTAGTAGCTTCTACATGAAGGGATCAGAGGGTTTAGAATATGATATTCTGAAAGCTAAGAAGCAAGGGTTACAAACAAGAATCACCTACCCTACACAGCAAATGTGATTATATTCCTTCAGGGGAAGAAATGGATATTCAATGAAATAAACTTTCAAGCATTCTTGGTAAAAAGAGCAGAGCTGAATAGAAAATTTGATTTTCAAATATGACTTAAGAGAAGCATGAAAAGGTAAATCAGAAAGAGCAATCCTAAGGGACTTGTTAAAGTTGAAACCTTTACATTCTTAAATGGAAAGATATTTGTAAATAATGAGACCATTTCCTTTATATATAGACAGAGTGCACAAGGTTAGTTGAATATGAAAGGATTATATCTAAAAAGTAAAATTAAGGGATGAGAGAGGAATCCACTGGGCAAAGAAGGCAAAGGTAGAATGAGGAAAAAAACTTTTGCACTGAAGGGGAATACAAAGGAGGTGAGAGGGAATGAATGAACCTTACTTTCATCTTATCTGACTTAAGGATGGAATAATATACATACTCAATTGAGTATGGAAATCTATCTTAACCTACAGGAAAGTGGGGGAGGGAGGGCATAAAAGAAGATGAGGATGATAGAAGGGAGGGCAGATTGTGGGAGGAGGTGATCAGAAGCAAACACTTTTGGGGAAGAACAAGGTCAAAGGAGAGATTAGAATAAAAGGGGTTAGGAAAGAATGGAGGGGAATATAGTTAGTCTTTCACAACATGACTATTATGAAAGTGATCTGCATTACTGCACATATATAGCCCCTACTGAATTGCTTGCCTTCTCAATGAGGAGAGTGAGAGATGAAGAGAGAGAATTTAGAACTTAAAGTTTTAAAGATGAATGTTGAAAACTGTTTTTACAAGAAACTGGGAAATAATAAGGTATAGAAGGGAAGAGAATTAGAGAAGGGGGAAGGGTGATAGAAAAGAGTGCAGATTGAGGGAAAGGGTAATCAGAATGCCCACCATCTTGGTTGGTGGGGAGGAGAGAGATGGGGAGAAAATTTGGAATTCAATATGTTGTGAAACTGAATGTTGAAAACTGAAAATAAAAGAATGAAAATAAAATTAAGCCATGTTATTCCATGATGGAGGCAGCAAGTGGTAGCTCATATGGAATTTCCTTCAACAAATCAATGATGTAATTTCAAAACATTAATAATATTTCCAACACCAGTCTACTACAGTTAAAATTTGTTTTTAATTGTAAATTTCTCATACTTCTATTTTAAACTCTAAGTATTTCTTTTTTTTTGTTTGTTTTTCCATTTTTCAAAGGCTTTATTAACTTCTGATTTACATCATTCATTTTCACCAGATTTTGAGTTACAAATTTTCCCCCATTTTTCCCCTACCCACCTCCCGAAAACAGCAGTCCCACAGGATATCCCCTCCTCCAATCTTCTCTCTCCCCTATTTTCTCCCATACACCTTTTGACTTTTCTAGTAGGACATGGTGGATCTCTATGCCCCAGTACCCGAGTATCTTATTTATAATGTTACATATGTATATATATACACACACACACACACATATATATACACATACATATATACATATACACACATATATATACATTTGATTTTAAAACTTTAAATTAAAGATTCATTCCCTTCCTCCCTTGTCACCTACCCTTATTGGGAAGATAAGCAGTTCAGTAAAGGCTGTACATGTGTAGGTAATGCAAAACAATAACATAGTAGATATATTGTAAAAAATTGACTACATTTCCCTCCCTCCTATCCCACCTCCCAATTGTTATATTCTTTACTTTGATCCCATCCCTTTTCAAATGTGGAAGCTTCCAAATTACCTCCCCCCCAGCCTGCCCTTCCTTCCATCAAACCCCCTCTTATCCCCTTCCTTCCCATTCTCCTGTAGTTTGAGATACCTTATTTATCATGCATGACATACCCTCCCTAAGCCAAATTCAAAGAGAACAAGGTTGACCCTTTCCCTTTTGGCTTCATATTCTTCCCCTCCATTGTAAAGATTTTCCCTTGCCTGTTCTATATGAGATAGTTTACCCCATTCTATCTCTCCACATCTCCTCCCATTATATTCCTCTCTCGCCTCTTAATTTCACCTGTTAAGAATCATCCCTTCCTGTTAAATTGGTCCTGTGCCCTCTATGTATACCTGTAAACATATATACACCCATTCACACATGTACTCATATGCCCATATACCCTCATACACACACACACACATATTCCCTTCAACTCTTTTCATACTGACAAAAGTTTCATCTGTTGCAATTATCATCTTTCCATGTAGGAATGTTAATAGTTCAAATTTGATAAGTTCCTTATGGTTTCTATTCCAGGTTTACTTTCTCATGCTTCTCTTGCTTCTTGTATCTGAATGTCAAATTTTCTATTCAACTCTGGTTTTTTCATCAAGAAGGCTTGAAAGTCCTCTATTCCACTAAATGATCATATTTTCCCCTGAAACATGATACTCAGTTTTGCTGGGTATGTGATTCTTGGTTTGAATCCCAGCTCCTTTGACCTCTGGAATATAATATTCCAAGTCCTTCAATCCCTCAGTAAAGAAGCTGCCAGGTCCTGGGTTATCCTGATTGTGTTTCCACAATATTCAAATTGTTTCTTCCTGACTGCTTTTAATATTCTCTCCCTAATCTGGGAATTCCAGAACCTGGCTATAATATTTCTAGGAGTTTTCTTTTTGGGTCTTTTTCAGGAGGTGATCAATGAATTCTTTTAAACACTATTTTGCCCTCTAGTTCTAAAACATCAGGGCAGTTTTCTTTGAGAACTTTCTGGAGAATGAATTCTAGGTTCCTATCATGGCTTTCAGGTAGTCCAATAATTTTTAAATTATCTCTCCTGGATCTATTTAACAGGTCAGTGGTCTTTCCCATGAGATTTTTCACATTGCCTTCTATTCTTTCATTTGTTTGGATCCGTTTAACAGCATCTTGATTTCTAATAAAGTCACTAGCTTCTTTTTGCTCCAATCTAATTCTGAAGCAATGATTCTCCTCATTGAGCTTTTGAGATTCTTTTCTCCTTCTGGAAAATTCAGCTTTTTAAGGCATTCTTCTCCTCATTGCCTTTTGTGAGCCTCTTTTACCAATTGAGTTAGTCTGTTTTTTAAGGTGTGATTTTTCTCAGTCCTACTGTTGACTCACATTTCATAATTTTCTTGCATTGTTCTCATTTCTCTTCCCAACTTTTCCTCCACTTCTTTTATCTGCTTCTTAAGGTCCTCTATGGCCTGTAACCAGTTCATATTTTCCTTTGAAGCTTTGGGTGCAGTAGTTCTGACTTCACTGTCTTCCTCCTGTTCCATGCTTTGTTCCTTTTTGTCCCCAAAATAGGAGTCTCATGTTGGAATCTACTGTCTGCTTTGTTTCCTTTGCCTGGTCATGTTGCACCTCCGTCACTTAACCCCTGGGTTTTTTGTTCCAGAAGGACTCTGCCACCAGACAGGGATCTTTCATCCCAAACGCTGGGGTTTTTTTCAGCTGCTGGAGGTATTAGATGGTTACACTGTCTGAGGCCTCCACATGCTCTGGAAAGCTGGACCCAAGCCCCAGGACCTCCACCCTACACTGCTATCCAAATCGAAGCAGTTTAAAGCAAGATTGATTACCCCTCGGTCTGGTTGCTTGGTCTCCCTACACTCTGCAGGCTAGGAGCTGAAGCTGCCACGTGGTTCTGGCTGGCTGTGCTGGCATCTCAGCAGCTTCTTGCCCCGGGGGCAAAAGCCGACATACTCCCACTTATGGGTGTCCCAAAGTCCAGAATGCACTGATCTCTCACTTTGTCCTTCACCTCTATGTGTTGATAAATATGAAAGCGGCCACAGCTGCTGCTGATCTGGAGTCCCTCTGGCCTGGTGACTGGTCAGGCTTGCCCTGTGGCTGAAACCTCCACTCACGTGGCCTGGGCTCAGCTCCCAGAGTGCTGCACTGGCTGCTTGCTGCTGGCCTGCCAGGCTGTACTTAGTAGGAGGTTAGCTTCTCTGTGTCATTTTGTGGGTTCTGAAGCTCCAAAGTTTGTTCAGAGTCCCCTTTTTATATTGATTGGGGAAGCTGGAGCCCAGAGATTGGAGTTCCTCCTTCTACTCTATCATCTGGACTCTGCCCCCAAGTATTTCTTTAAATCTTGCTTAGAATTACTATTAATTCCATGACCTGAAGGAAAGGATTGTAAATTTGTCTCAAACAAAGGTGCATCCTGTCCATCTAAGTCTATTTTACTTGTTTAAAACATTGATAATTACCTACATGGTATTATAAGCTACATTTAATCTCCTCCATAGAAGTATGCTTTCAGTGTCAAGAGAATTCCTAAGGACTACATATTTGTCCATTCAACCAAGCCCATTAGAAGTGACTAATCTTCGAATTAGGTGCACAAAGGTAGAGCAAAAAAAATTCTGCTGAAATGTGGTAGCAGGGATGGTCTTAGAAAGCCCCTGATTTAATAACCTAGAAAAACTCCCACAAGTCTGGGTTTATGATTTGAATCAGTGCTGAAAATATTTCATTTGGGGATGATCTAACAACTCCTAAATGGCACCGATTATTGGAGAGTTTTGTCAAAGGTGATGGGTGAATGATCCAGGAAAAATCAATCAAAGGGCTTCAAGAAGATTGATTATTGGACTTAGAGTAATGGAGCCCTGAGTTCTAATCATGCCTCAAACATTTATTTATTTGTGTAAACCTGAACAACTCATTAAAATCCTCTTGCCTCTCCTAATTCATCTATAATGATGACGATAATAATGGTACCAACATCCCAGTGTTAATGTGAAAATAAATTGCAAAAAAGTTGTAAAATGCATAGGAAACCTTGCATTTCTAAATAAGTGACAACTATCAACATCATTGTCATCACTATTTGCAAAATTTTGATAATGAGATTGCAGGGTTCTGTTAGCAATTTCTTGGATTTTCAGTAATGAGCAGGACTGTAATTTATCCCCACCACTACTAGTCTAGAAGTAACAATTGTTCCAAGGACAGGGTCAAAAGGACATATGGTCAAAAAGATGAAGAACTTGACTTTGCTCTAATCCTCTCAAGGAAATATCAGGACATTTCA
Source organism: Petaurus breviceps papuanus (assembly GCF_028583685.1). NCBI lineage: Eukaryota > Metazoa > Chordata > Mammalia > Diprotodontia > Petauridae > Petaurus > Petaurus breviceps. Next base: position 595,571 of record NW_027187332.1, read on the forward strand.
AATCCCCCCAAAAAAGGAATTGAGTCTAAGACATTTCATCCACCTCTAAAGTCTAGGAAGCATGAATTCTAAGGAGTCAATAATCCAATGAACTAATTTTGGAGAAGGCTAGCCCCTAATTCCTAACATTCTCACCCAGTACCCACTCTACACTAAGTTTTGGTAGAGTTTCACAAACTAATCCCAGGGCTTGAATCAGACCTATTTTTTAACTTATCTCTTCCTACCAGTGTTGTGAAAAATTAAAAACATCAAAGGAATTCTCTATATGAGTTGAGAAAAAAAGCAACAAAATTAATTTGGAATTTTTTTTTTAATATCAGGAAAAGAATATAAGAAGGAGGTAATAAAGGAGGGTAGCATTTTCTTTTCTTTTTTGATACTATTTTTTCTCAATTACATGTCAAGACAATTGTAAGCATCCATTTACATAAGATTTTTAGTTCCAGTTTTAGGTCCCTCCTTACTTCCCTCCCCTTTCCCTTTCCTGAAATGGTAGGTAATATAACATACTGTTCTATCACTTAAAATATACTTCCATATTACTTAAAGTTGTGCTAGAAGAAATATATCAAAAGAAAAAAAACACGAAAAATAATAAAATTGTTTCAATTTTCATTCAGAGTCCATCAGTTCTTTATCTGAATATGGATAGCATTTCCCTTCCTGAGTACTTTAAAATTGTCTTGAATTATTGTGTTGCTGAGAAGATATAGGTCATTCGCAGTTGGTCATCACATGATGTTGCTGATGTTATGTACAATATTTTCCTGTTTCTCATTTTGCTTTGTATTACTTCATGCAATTCATTCCAACATTTTCTTAAATATGCCTGTCATTTCTTACTGAAGGAAAGTATTCCATTATATTGACACAACTTGTTCAGCCATTCCCCAATTTATGTGCATCCCCTTAATTTCCAAGGTTTTGTCCCCACAAAATAATTTTGATCATGTATTTTTATGATTTCTTAGGATACAGACATAGTAATGATAGTGCTGGATCAAAGGATATGCACTGTTTGGTTGCCCTTTGGGAAAATATTTCCAAATTCCTCTCCAGAATGGTGAGATCAGTTTATAACTCAAAGCAACAGTTCATCAGTGTCCCAATTTTCCCACATCCTCTCCAACATTTGTTATTTTCCTTTTTTGTCATATTAGCCAATCTGATAGGTGTGAGGTGGTATTGCAAAGTTGTTTAAATTTGTATTTCTCTAATAAAAATGATTTAGAGCATTTCTTCATATGTCTATTGATGACTTTGATTTCTTCATCTGAAAATTGACAATTCATATCCTTTGACCTTTTATCCACTGGGGAATGGCTTGTATTCTTATAAATTTCACACAATTCTATAATATTTGAGAAAGAAGGCCTTTATGAGAGATACTGTAACAATCTCTTCCCCAACTTTCTGCTTTCTGTCTAATTTTTGTTTGTGCAAAATATTTTTAATTTAATATCATCAAAACTTTCTGTTTTACATAACATAATGCTCACTTTCAATTCTTTGGTCATGAACATGTAACTCACTTAACTTTTCCTTTAAGAATCTTGGGTTTTGGGGTGGCTTGGTGGCACAATGAATAGAGCACCAGTCCTGGAGTCAGAAGCATCTGGGTTCAAATATGGCCTCAGACACTTAACACTTACTATCCGTGTGATATCAGGCAAGTCACTTAACCCCAATTACCCTGCCCTCTCCCTCCAAAAAGCAAAAAAAAATTACAATTAAAAAAAAGAATTGCTTTTTTTGGGGGGAAAAAATCAGTTGTTCATGAGAAGGTCAAGTTAAGGAAATAAAAATAATTCTACCTAAATAAATTTATTTTTTTGAGTGTCATACCAATGAAACTATGAAAATTTTTTTTTGCTGAGCTTGAAAGAGTAATAAGAAAATTCTTCTGGAAGAACAAAAGGTCCAGTATATCGAGGAGATTAATGAGAACAACTGCTATGGAAGGTGACTTTGCCATACTAGATCCTAAGTTGTATTTAAAAGCAAAAATTATGTTCTTGTACTAAAACCTAAGTACTGGCTAAGAAACAGAGTGGTAGTGGAAGAAATAAGTATAGAAGACAATGTAGTCAATTATTATAGTAATCTGTTTGATAAACCTAAAGACTCCAGGCTCTGGTAGAAGAACTCACTAAACTGAAAAATAGTATGGCAGAAACTGGGCATAAACCAATATCTTACACCATATACCAAAATCAAGTCAAAATGGGTGCATAATCTAGGTATAAGGGCTGATAATGTAAGCAATCAAGGAGAGCCAGGAATAGTTTACCTGACAGATTTGTGGAGAAGGGAAGAATTTATGACCAAATAAGATATAGAGAGCATTATGAAATGCAAAATGGATAACTTTGATTATATTGTAATAAAGCCTTTTTTTTTAAAAGCAATCAGGGTTAAGTAACTTGCTCAAGGTTACACGGCCAGTTATTTCTGGGTGTGGTGTTGAGTATCTGAGCCCCGATTTGATCCAGGTCATCCCGACACTGGAGCCGGTGCTCTTACTCTCTGTGCTACCTGGCCGCCCCTGTAATAAAGCCTTTTTTATTTTTTTTTTTTACCAAAAAAAAGGAACCAAGATTATGAGGGAAGTAGAAAATTGGGAAAGAATTTATACAACCAGTGACTCTGATAAAAGCCTCATTTCTAAAATATACAGAGAAATGAGTCAAATTTATAAGAATACAAGTCATTCCCCAATTGATAAATGGTCAAAGGATATAAACAATCAGTTTCCAGATGAAAAAAAATTAAACCTATTTATAGTCATATAAATGCTCTAAATCACTATTGATTAGAGAAATGCAAATTAAAACAACTCTGAGGTACCACATTTCACTGGTCAGATTGACTAAGATGACAAAACAGGAAAATGATAAATGCTGGAGAAGATGTGTGAAAACAGCAACTCTAATACATTTTTTGGTGGAATTGTGAACTAACCTAACCATTCTGGAGAGCAATTTGTAATTATGTGCAAAGGGCTATAAAAATGTGCATCACCTTTTTCCCAGGAACACCAATTGTAGGGTTATATCCCAAAGCAATGATACAAGTTGGAAAAGGACCCATACCTACAAAAATATTTACAGCAGCTCCTTTTGTGATGGCAAAGAATGGGAAATCAAGGAGATGCCCATCAATTGGGGAATGACTAAACAAGTTTTGGTATATGAATATAATGGAATACTATTTCACTATAAGAAATGAGGATCAGATGGACTTCATAATGACCTGGAGAGACATAAATTGCTGCTGAGTGAGAATTGCAGAATGAGGAGAACTTTGTACACAATTACAGATAAATTGTATCTGTGATGGCTATCTTTGATAGACTGGAGTACTCTCTACAATGCAATGTTATACGATGACTCCAAGGGATTCATTATGGAGAGGGCTATCCACATCCAGAGAAGAACTACAGATTCCAAATGCAGATTGGAGCAAAACACTTGTTCTCCCTCTTTTTTGTTTTGTTTTATTTTGTTCTTTCTTTCTTATTGTTCCTCCCATGGATTATAATTCTTCTTTAAACTTGACTAATATTTGGTGTGAAGGTATTTGAAGAACGTGTGTTGGATTGCATGTCATCATGGGTGGGGAGGGGGAAGGAGAGGGAGGTGGAAAAAATTTGGAATTCAAGTCATTTATTGTGGAACTGAATGTTGTAAACTAAAAGTAAATAAATTTTTAAAAGATTGAATAAGATGGCAAAATAAGAATATTATAAAGGCTGGAGATGTGGGAAAAATGAATTACTAATGTATTGTTGGTGGAGCTGTGAACTGAGCCAACCATTTTGGAGAGCAATTTGGAACTATGCCCAAAGGAGTATAAAAATGTGCATATCCTTTGACCATGCAATACCACTTCTAGTGCTATATCCCAAAGAGACCATAAAAATGGGAAAGATCCCACATGTACAAAAACATTTATAACAGTTGTTTTTGTGGTAGCAAAGAACTGGAAATTGAAGGGATGCCCATGAATTTAGGAATGGTTGAACAAGTTATGATATATGAATATGATGGAATACTATTGTGCTATAAGAAATAATGAGCAAAACTTCAGCAAAACCTGGAAAGATTTTTATAAACTGATACCGAGCAAGGGGAGCAAAACCAGGAGAACATTGTACACATTACAGCCAAGTTGTGTAATGAGTAACTTTGATAGATTTGTTTCTCCTCAGCAGCTCAAGGTTCTAAGACAACTCCCAATGTCTCATGATGGAAATGCTATACACTTACAGAGAAAGAATTATGGGACTGAATGTGTTCTTACTCTTTTTTGTTTTGTTTTGTCTTTTCTTTCTTGTGCTTCCTTCCAGTGGTTATAATTCTTCTTTGCAACATGACTAATCTGAAAATATGTTTAATATGAATGCAGATGTAGAGCCTATATCAATCAAATTGCATGCTACCTTCAAGAGGGTGGGGTCAAAAGAGGGGGAGAAAATTTTAAACTCAAAATCTTATGGTACTGAATTGATAAACTATAAATTACTTAATTAACTAGTTAATTACTTGGATTCTACCACATGGTGCATATATATTTAGTATTGATATTTACTCATTGACTATGGTCCCTTTTAGAAAGATGTAGTTTTTTTCCTTATCTATTAATTTGATCTATTTTTTGCTTTTACTTTATCTGAGATCAAGATTGCTAGCGAGTTTCCATTTTTATTTAACATGAGCTGAACCATAAGAGATTCTGTTACAACCCCTTGCCTTTATTCTGTATGTCTCTCTACTTCAAATCTGTTTCTTGCAAATCACATATTATAGAGGTCTGGTTTTAATTCCACTTTGCTATCCATTTCCATTTTATGTAAACCCCATTCATATTCACAGTTATGATTACTGTGTATTTTTCTGCTTCCTATTTTTCCTACTGTTTCTCCTGTCTCCTTTTATACCCTTTCTCTCCTTGACAATGTTTTGCTTCAGTACACTGCCTTCCCTTATCTCCCTTCTCTGCTGTCAGTCTTCACACACACACACACACACACACACACACACTACCCACTTTTCTGTTTGGTAAGATATATTTCTACATTATGTATATAATTCCCTCTTTGATCCAATACTGATAAGAGTAAGGTTGAAGTGAAATCCATTGTCCACCCTCCCATTTTTTCCTCTATTCTAATAGGTTTTTCTATGCCTCTTCATGTGAAATAATTTACCCGATTACATCTCTCCCTTCCTTCTGTACCCAGCATACTCCTCTTTCTCATTCTTTATTTTTTTTGGTTTTTGTCATTTCCTCAAATTAACCTTATACCCACACTCTTGTGTGTGTGTGTGTGTGTATTTCCTTCTAGTTGTACTATTAGTGGTATATTTTCTTTAATTGAAAGTATCATCTTCCCATGCAAGAATGTAAACAGTTCAGCTTCATTGAATCCCCTAAGTTTTCTTTTCCTTTTTTTAACTTCCAAGGCTTCTCTTCATTCTTGATATTTGAGATCAATTTGTTGTTGTTGTTGTTCAATTCTGGTCTTCGACTTATGAAAGCTTAAAATGCTTCTATTTCATTGAATGGCTTTTTTTCACTTGAAGTATTATTTTTCTGGGTAGGTGATTCTTGGTTTTAGTCCTTTACTGATTGGAATATCATGTTTCAATACCTCTAATCCTTTAATGTTGCAGCTGCTAAATTCTGTGTAATCCTGATTTGGGATCCCTGATATGTAAATGGCTTCTTTCTGTACCCTTGTAGTATTTTTTTTCTTGACCTGATAAATCTGTAATTTGATTTTAATGTTTCATTTTTGTTTTGTATCTCTTTCCCAAGGTAATTGGTGGATTCTTTCAATGCCTATTTTTTCCTTAGTTTGCTGTATACCAGGGAAGTTTTCCTTGACAATGTCTTGAAAGATGCTGTCCCTGTCCTCCTTTTGATTATGGCTTTCAGGTAATCCAATGATTCTGATGTTATCTTTCCTGGATCTATTTTCCAGCCTACTTATTTTTCTAATGAGCTTTTTTGCATGTTCTTTTTTTTCATTCTTTTGAATTTATTTGATTGATTCTTGGTGTTGCATAAAGTTATTAACTTCCACTTGCCTAAACCTATCTTTCAAGGAGTTGTTTCCCTCAGCTTTTATACTTCCTTCTCCTTTTGGTCAACTCTAATTTTTAAGCATTTTTTTCAAAGTGAGGAATATTTTTATAATTTTCTTGCATCACTCTTTTCCGCAGTTTTCTTCTACCTCTCTCATGATTTCTAAGCTCCTTTTTGAATTCTTCCATAAATTCTTTCTGGGCCTGAGACCACATCTTTGATGCTTTGCCCTTTGGTGTTTTAGATTGTTGTCCTCTTCTTTATCTTCCCTTTTCAACATAATAACTTTCTATGATCAGAATAATATATATTTTTTGTTTAATTACCCATTTAAAAATATTTTCCCTTTCTTTTAAATTTGATCTATGCTTCTGGGGAGGAAGGAGCACTGTCTCAGTCTTACTGTGCCAGGGGCTACAGGTCCTGGCTATTTACCTGGTATTGGGCTGACATTGCCATGGGGCCCACTAGGGACTCTTATTTCTGGTGCTGTATTGAAGGGTGAGAGATGGCTGGCACCACTTCAGGATATAGGGGTCTGGACACTTACCTGGTGCTGAGCCAGGGTGCTAATGGTGGTATCTTGTGAGTGCTGGGACTGGTGGGGTGTTTGTTTTTACATTTCCCTGGGGCTATTTTGGAGTATGTGGCTTCTGGTTGATTGTTTGCCTTGGGATGTGATGAAGAATATGGTAGTTTTTGAAGCTAGGGTTTGCCTGTTCCCCTGGTTAAGATGATGCATGTGAGATGTTCTGGTATTGACATTTGCCTGCTCCATTGTACTCAGACTAAGGATATCCCATGGTTTTGTTGAGGTAGGAGTTGCTTCTGCCTTGCTGGGATACTTCCTCTCCTTGTCTTCATTCCCTGTTTTTTTTTTTTTTTGTTTTGTTCTGTTTTGTTTTTACCTGAGTGAGAGAGACCATTCTTGCTGATAGTCCATGTTTCTTTCATTAAAGAGTGTTTCATCCTGTCTTTTGCTGGTTCTGCTGTTTCAACATTTGATTTGGGATGCTCTTTTATGGTTGTATAGAGGTGAACATAGAAGGATTTGCTGCTTACTCAACCCTTTTGGCCCTGGAATCTTGAGGATAACATTTTCAAACTTCAAACTATAATTTAAAGCAGTCATCTTCAAAGGAATCTAGTATTGTTTAAAAAATAGAGAGGTGGGTCAATGGAGCACAATAGAGAAAGGAGAAAGGAACAATGCAAATCAATAACTCAATTTTCAGCTAACCAGAAGTTATCAATTACTTATGTAAGATAAGTCTTTGATTGATTTAAAAAAAAAACTACTATGAAATTTAGAAAGTAGTCTGAAAAGAATTATATTTAGAATATCACATTTTACAATCTATTATGATATATTCAAAGGAACATAAGGCCTTAGTATTAAAACTAGTACTATAATAAAAAGAAGGAAATCATATACCTCTCTCAACTAAGGCAAAGAGAGGAATCAACAGAGCTAATTACAGAGCTAATTACAGAAGATAAAACTGATAAGATTATTTTATGAAACTGTCAAACATCTGCACAAAAAAATATTACACTAGGATAAGAAAAGTGAACTAGTCAGTTGGAGAAAAAAAAACCTTTGTATTCCATTTCTCTAATAAGAATTTATTATACACACATGTATGTGTATAAAATGCATGCATATGTAATTTGTGTGTGTGTATATATATATATATATGTATGCATATGGAGGTACAAATTTGTGTATAGATATATGTATAAAAAAGCAAATCTATTCTCTAATAGATCAATGTCTAGTGATATGAACTAATAGTAGAAAATTATAAGAACAAAATTTTCTGGCATATAATTAATAGAAAATGTAAGGGCATAAATACAAGTGCCATAGGATCGCTGAGAAGAGTATTCCAGACATTGTAGATGAAATAAGATTTGAGTGAGATCGTGAAGAACTGACAGAATCAAATAACTTTCTACTATTATATGAACTTTTCACTAATAAGTGTGTCTGGGACTATGATCCTGATCAAAATTTCTTAGCTATTATTATTTAAAGGAGAAAATCATGGAAGTAATAAGCAGTCATTTATAGGAAAACATGAATATGTCAAAGTTAAGGATATTTTGCTCAATATGTTCATAAACAGGAATTATCAAGGGCTTACTATGTGTCAGGCACCATGATACTCACTTTGAATAAAAGTACAAGCAAAAAGAAAGACAGTTATGCCTTCAACGATTCTGTATTCTAAAAAGGGAAGAAAACACATAAAAGAAAGCTGAGTAGGCAATGAAGGTACTCAGCACAAAGGTGCTATAGAAAAATCCAGGGGAGGAAAGTGACAAGTGCAGTTTGGAGAGCAAGGAATTTCATTACAATAGTCAGGAGTGCAACCTGGAGAGGATTATACTAATTCAATATGCTCTTCAATACTTATCATTAGTAGTCAGGCAATCTGTTCAAAAGTACTGTGGGGTGTATATTAAAAAAGGTAAGCTGAGGTATATATTTTGGGAATAATCAGTATATTAACCATGAAGCACTATTAACTATTAAAAAAGTAGGTCACACTGACTATCTCAGTAAGGACCGTGATTGCAATGAAAAGTGGGGATCCTCTTTATTGACAAGTAGGAGTGAGATGGGTGCTTTGTATATTTGGGGAACATTACAGTTGGTTATACTGGGTGTGGTTAAGCATGCTTTTCTCTGACAATTAATGAATGTTAATTGTTTTATGGGATTCATCAACTCCAGCCTCTTGTTATTTTTGTTAGGGAACAAGAAACCCCAGGTTTATTGTTCCATTGGGGTAGATCAAGCCTCCTATAATTGCAAAAGGACAGGAAAGGACAAATGACCTAAATTTTGGGGGGTAGTTATAGGTTAAGCTGGTTGAGGTTTACAGAAAACAAGCAGATATCTCAAAGGCTAATTGTATGAACGATAGCAATTCCTTTTTAACCATAACTTTAAGCTATTTCTGAGTGAGATAAGTAAAATTAATACATCATCAAATTCCTTACATTATAAAATCAATAGAGTAGAAGTCAGAGCTAATATATATGCATATATATGTATATATATATATATATATATATAATTTCAAAGAAAATTTTCATGACCTTACTTATCTCCATTCCTTCTTTTTCTTTCAGAGGCTCCACTTTCCTACTCTCCAGCTAAGAGTTACTTTGTAACACATCCTTCAAACTCAGCTATTGAAATGCAGTTATACGCACATTTTCTAGAGTCTTAGGAACTTTGAAATTAGGAATTTTTTTTACCTTAGCAACAGTGAATCTTGCCAAGAGTTCCCAGTTATTTACACAAATCTTCTCAAAATTTGTTTTTTTTAATATCACATTTGCTACTTTTCCCAATGAAACCTCCTTCATCCCTTTAACTCAATCCTACCTTTCCCATTTGGCCATTAAAATCTTATAAGATCTTGTTATATATAATATTGAAGGAAATAACCTCTCTGTGACAAAATGCTATGTACTTGCTCATTTTTAAACTATATAAGTAATAATTGAGATGCATATATGGATATTTCCTTGAGAGTCTTGGACACAATTATGAATTTTTATAGCTGTATACATTTTATTAACTTTATAACAATTTCCTTTGATAAATTGTTAGGAGGACCTTTTTGATGTTGCTACAAAAACACATTTCCCCCCATAATGACAGCATATATCCATTTAGGATTCCAGCATAAGGGAAATTCAATATTTCACTATCAACCAAGATCACAGACAAAGGAAAGAAGGGGCTACTTTCTTGCAGAATTTATTCTTCTCTGGAAAGGGAAGTATCTTGCAAAAGGTCTGAGTCAGCTTATACCTAGTATTTCTCCTAATTCTTCAGTAGTGTAACTTTTTTGCTGATTGTGTTTGCTGATAGAAAATAGTGTAAGAGAAGAGAATATGGGATATACACTCCACAACAGGAATGTAGAATCAACAAACAGGTCTTAGTCTTTGGTCTCTGCATGTGGTCATTACTGCTCTAGGTGATGGAATTAGAGACTCCAATTAATATACATATCAACTATCCCTCAAACTCCCTAACCATTCAGTTCTTCAATAGATTAACTTCTCCTGACCACCTCCTCCAGTGTACATCATATGCAAATAATGATGTTCATCCTTTTTTCCCCTTGATAATATTTTATTTTTTTAGTTACATGTGATGACCATTTTAAATATTTATTTTTATAATATTTTGAGTTCCATATTTTATCTTACTCTCTCTCTCCTTCCCAAAAAGGTAATTTGATATAGGTTATACATGTATGACCATGGTAAACATATTTCTACCTTTTTCATATTGTGAAAGGAGAATAAGAACAAAAGGGGAAAACCATGAGAAAGAAAATAAAATAAAAATAGTGTACTTTGATTTGTATTCACACTCCATAATTCTTTTTTTTTCAACGAAGATAGCATTTTTCATCATGAAACTTTTGGAATCATCTTAAATAGTGGATTTCTAAGAAGAGTTATGTTTATCATAGTTGATCCAGATACAATATTGCTGTTACTGCGTACAATATTCTTTCTGTTAACTTCACTCAGCATCAGTTCATGTAAGTCTTTCCAGGTTTTTCTGAAACCCACCTGCTCATCATTTCTTATGATATAATACTATGCCATTACATTCATGTAACACAACTTGTTCAGCTATTCCCTGATTGATGGGCATCCCTTAGATTTCCAATTCTTGGCCACCACAAAAAAGAGCTGCTAAAAACATTTTTTATATGTGGGTCCTTTTTCCCTTTTTATGATCCCTTTAGGATACAGACCTTTTAATGATATTGTTGAATCAAAGGGTATGCACACTTTTATAGCTCTTTGGGCACAGTTCCAAATAGCCCTCCGGAATGATTGGATCAATTTACAATTCCACCAACAATGAATTACTCTTTCAATTTCCCTATATCTACAACATTTATTATTTTCCTTTTCTGTCATATTAGACAATCTGATAAGGATTGGGTGGCAAATCAGAAGTATTTTAATTTGCTTTTCTTTAGTTAATAGAACTTTAGAGAATTTTTTTCACATTACTATGAACTGTTTTAATTTCTTCATCTGAAAACTGCTTATTCACATTATTTAAATGGATATAATCTTGATCTTCTAATCACCCATAAATGCACCATCTCTATTTTCAGGAATTCTCAAATAACCTTATTGTAACATTGGGTTTTCAACTTTCCCTCTGACTTTCCTTGTAAAAGTCAACTTTTCATCTGTACAATGACATCCAATCCATTAACTCCTCAATTCTCTCACAGCCCATCTCCATCTATACAAACTACTATCTCTTCTTTTTCCCATGCTCATATGTTGGTGAACCAATTCAAATCTACACTGTACTTTTCCTTCATCTATAGTCATATTCATGATTGTGCCCTGCCAAACTGTAGCCTTGGATCATTTTCATCATTTACCACCTTCATTCCTATTCACCTCCTGCTGAATGAAGGTGGAGAAAGCAATAGTTATGACAGGTTTCAATACAAATTTATGCTACTCTACTACAACTAGTCCCCTACTGCTTCTTGACAATTTACTGCTCTTATCAACTCAGTTATATCTCTCTTCACAGCAAATCTTCCAAACTTTTTTTCCCTCCTCAAACTTCCTGTGGCTTCTCCTTTCTGCACTCTTTCTTCTGATATATTTGTCTCACATTTTACAAAAAAGGTTCATTCCTTCTTCCTCATTTCCTATCACTGAAATGCCATCTATTTCAATCCCCTCCTTGACTCCTGTCACACATGATGAAGTAGCCTTATCCTTGCCCTCTACCCATTTAAGTGATCTCATTCCATTCTGTCTCCTCTAAGAGATTGCCTCCTCTGTCATCTCCACTCTATTACTTTAAACTCATCCTCAACTACTTTCACGTTTTCCAGTGTCTGTGCACCCTGAAAAACTCTACACTTGATTTTTTCCATCCCTGCTAACTATTGTTATACATCTCTTCTCTTTGTAGCTAAACTTCTAGAAAAATCAGGCTATAATAGAAATGTCCACTGTCCTCTCATCTCTTCTTAACCCTTTAACATATGACTTCTGACCTTATCATTCCAACAAAACTTCTGCCTCCAAAGCACTGCATGTATTTTCTTTGTCTGTTGCCTCCTCCATTATACTGTAAGCTCTGTCTTTTGCCTCATTTTCTATTGCAGTGACTAGTAAGTACAGTATATGATGCATAGTGGGCATTTAATAAATGCTTGTTGATTGAGACATTGTCAGGAAATTGAATACTCAAGCTTCCTGTCATTCAGATTTTATAGCCAGTTCAGCATCAATACCTAGAAGAATAAAAAGTAACATTTAGTAGTGGACCTTTGAAACACAATTCAGTGGTAGCTAATTAAATAACTCATCAGTTAGTAATGCCAACCTGTAAGACAGTTTTTAAAATAACTGTTATTTTTAAAGTAATCTATAACCACTAACTCATTTATGGTTTCTAATTCCAGTTTATGAACTCCCAGACGAAAAATGATAAGATGGAAACTGGCATGGTTGGCAATGGAAATACAGATAAGAGAAGAATTAAAAGCAAGGAATACCTTGTTTCCAAAGATTGATGTCTGGAGTTACAGGAGGTGGTATTTTCTTCCCGCTGCACAAATAGTTCTGAAAGAATACTAGTTTATAAATACTTAATACCAATGCACAATGATACTAATACCTTACCAGTCTTCAATCATACAGAGCTTCCATCCACAGAGCTAGGCCTTTCTCAGATAGCTCAGGAACTTCTTTAAATTTGTCAAACAACACATTCCTTTTTTATTGTGTTGTTTTTCCTACTCCTTTGGATAATCAAACTAAGTAGAAAAATTAAAAATTGTTTTCTTTTTTTATAATAATAACTTCTGTATCCAAAAACATAATCAAGACTATTGTGACAGCTATATAAAATTCCTGAGATCCACTGAGGAAATTATTCCCTCCTATATAAATTATTATCATTTGAATTATTTTTTCAAAAAACGATGCACAATAACATTGGAGAAAATCAGTTCACAAGATTTCTTGAAACCTTCATGATATTGATATTTTTTTTTACAATTATAAGAGCATTAGAAAAACCATTTAATATTAATTAGAACTTGTTTTTCACTATAGATGTCAAAGGCATAAAGTCTTAGTTGTTTTTATGTGTAAACAGATTGGAAGAAATTGTACTTCCACAGAGGAATACCTGACAAGGTTCATAGCAGTTTTAACTCAAACATTCTCTTTGTTGAAAATATTTTTAAGGGAACAGGTCTTCTACTATGAAATGACATGATTAATTCATTAGGTACCCTAGAATATTTTATTAAATTATAGTCAATACAAGACATTCATCAAATGACATTTTGTATTAATACTATCACACCTTAATTATCATATAATGAAAATATGACTAATTAAAATGAAAATGTAGAAATGCTATGCATTTTTAAAAGAAGAAAAATGAAATGGGAGAGAATACATTTAAATACATGAACATAAAATCCAGAGATTCAAGATGAAAAGGAACTTAGAGATCTTCTGTTCTAGTGCACTAATTTTGCAGATGAGGAAACTTACCTCAGAGAACTAAACCTCAAAGAAATTAAATAAATTGCTCAAAGTCACACAGTAAAAATGTATTTGTCACTCTACTTATGCATGTATAATACTTTAAAGCTGAATTTATAATAACAGCATATTAATTATAATGATAGGAACTACTTAATTTTAATGTTTTCAAAATGCTTTATATATAAAAAAAGTAATTTTTAATCAGTTTGATGAATCTTCCAATAAATTAGATGATGATACTATCAGCAATACTTAACCTCATGGGGTTGCTGTAGAAAAAGTGCATTTTATAAACATTAAAACAATACTTAAATATATATATGAAAGAATAAATAAATACATCTATTTATATATGATTTTTTAAATGGAAAATATACTCTCCACATTAACTAGGGAACAATGATATGGGATTTAAAGACTAATGACCAAATAGACAGAATTGGGAAGAGAATAACTATATATGAATGTGATGATTGAAAATAGGATTCGTGGGGGCCAAGTCAAGATGGCAGAGTAGAAACAGGACTTCCACACAGCTCCAGCTTCCACCTTCCCCAATTCATGTAAAAGAGGACTCTGAACAAACTTTGCAGCTACAGAAGACACAAAATGACACAGAGAAACTAACTTCCAACTGAGGACAGCCTGGCAAGCTGGCAGGTAGCGGCCAGCACAGTACTCTAGCAGCCAGCCTCTGTGAACTGGAGGTTTTAGCCCTGGGGGGCTTGACCAAACACTGGCTGGAGGGACTCCAGCACATCAGCAGCTGTGGCCATTTCCAGAATTATCAACACATAGATGCAAAGGACAAAGTGAGAGGTTAGTGCAGTGTGGACTTTGGAACCCAGTAGTTGGGAGGGCGTTGCCTTTTGCCCTCGGTGCAAGTAGCTGCTAAGATGCCTTGGCCCAGCCAGTGCCACATTGCAGCTTCAGTTCCTGGCCTGCAGACTGTAGGTGGACAAAGCAACCAGTCTGAGGGGGCAATTGTTCTTGCTTTAACCTGCTTGGATCTGGATTGTGGTTTAGGGTAGAGGTCCTGGGGTGTGTGAACAGCTTGCCAGAGCATGTGGAGGTTTCAGAGAAGGCACCCAACTAATACCTCCAGCAGCTGAGAAAACCCCAGCATTTGGGACAGAAACTCCCCTGTCTGGTGGCAGAGTCATACTGTGGCAAAACCCCCAAGAGTCAAGTAATTGAGTGGCAAATGACCACGCAAAGGAAGAAAAACAAACAGGAGAATTCAACATTAGACTCCTATTATGGGAATAAAAAGGATCAAAGCATGGAACAGGAGGAAGACAGTGAAGTCAGAACTCCTGCGCCAAAACCTTCAAAGGAAAATACAAGTTGGTTACAGGTCACAGAGGAACTTAAGAAGCAGATAAGGGAAGTGGAGGAAAAATTGGAAGAGAAATGACAACAATGCAAGAAAATTATGAAATGAGAGTCAACAACCTGACTGAGGAAAATAACACCTTAAAAAATAGACTAACTCAAATGGCAAAAAAGATTCAAAAAGGGAATGTGGAGAGGAATCCCTTAAATAGCTAAATGGAAAAAGAATCTTGAAAGCTCACTGAGCAGAATCATTACATCAGATTTAGATTGGAGCAAAGGGAAGCTAGTGACTTTATTAGAAATCAAGATGCTGTTAAACCAATCCTAACAAATGAAAGAATAGAAGGCAAATTGAAATATCTCATGGGAAAAACCACTGACCTGGAAAATAGATCCAGGAGAGAGAATTTAAAAATTATTGGACTACCTGAAAGCTATGACTAAAATAAGAACCTAGAAATCATCCTCCAGGAAGTTCTCAGATAAAACTGCCCTGATGTTTTAGTACCAGAGGGCAAAATAGAGGTTGAAAGAATCCAATGATCATCTCCTGAAAAAGATCCCAAAAAGAAAACTCCTAGGAATATTATAGCCAGGTTCCAGAATTCCAAGATCAAGGAGAGAATATTTCAAGCAGCCAGGAAAAAAACAATTTTAATATTGTGGAAACACAATCAGGATAGCACAGGGTATGGAAGCTTCTAAACTGAGGGATCAAAGGGTCTGGAATACAATATTCTGGAGGTCAAAGGATCTGGGATTAAAATCAAGAATCACCTACCCAGCAAGACTGAGTATCATGTTTCAGGGGAAACTATGGTCATTAAGTGGAATAGAGGACTTTCAAGTATTTTTGAAGAAAAAAACCAGAGTTGAACAGAAAATTTTACATTCAGACACAAGAAGCAAGAGAAGCATGAGGAGGTAAACACGAAAAAGAAGTTATAAGGAACTCATCAAAGTTGACCTATTTATATTCCTATATAGAAAAACAATAATTGTAACTGATGAAATATTTTAAAATATGAAAATAGTTGAAGGGAATAGAATTTTATATATATATATATATATATATATATATATATATATATATATATACATACATACATAGAGAGAGAGAGTCTTTATCAGAGGGTATATAGGCATATGAATACATATGTGAATGTGTATGTGTATATGTATAATATATATGTATATATATATATATATATGTTTACAGGTATACATAGAGAGATGGCACAGGGCCAATTTAATAGAAAGGGATAATACTTAAAAGATGAAATTAAGAGGTGAGAGAGGAATATAATGAGATGAGATGGGGAGAGACAGAATGGGGCAAACTATCTAATATAGAAGAGGCAAGGGGAAATGGGTACAATGGAGGGAAAGAACAGGAAGGGATAAGGAAATGGGTCCACCTTATAAGCATTGAATTTGGCTCAGGGAGGGAATGAGATACACAGGAAATAGGTTATTTTCACCCTACAGCAGAGTAGGGGGGAAGGGAATGAGATGGGGGATGATGGAAGGAAAGGGAGGCTTGGGCGGGGGGGTGGGAAGGAAGTTGGAACCACACACTTTTTAAAAGGGACAGGAACAAAGTAGAGAATAGAACAAATGGGAGGCAGGATAGGAGGGAAGGAAATATAATCAGTCTTCTACAATATACCTACTATAGTAATGTTTTGTATTAGCTACACATGTACAACCTATATTGAACTGCTTATCTTCCCAGTAAAGGTGGGTGACAAGGGAGGAATTAAGTAAACCAGAAGTTAATAAAGCATTTAAAAAAAAGTAAATAGGGTTTGTCTTTCTGGATTGCATCTTAAAATAAATACATGATGGGCTCTTGAGAGAAATGGAATACACAAGACAAGTATTGGTAAAGTTCCATTTTTCTAGAGTCTTATATTTCTAATAAATACTGCTTAATAAAAATGAAGAGGCAAAGAAAAAAAAATCTACCCAATTATAGCCAGTAGACTATATACCATAAAACAGTTGAAGTGTACTGGTGGAAATGAAAAATTCATAGCAGGCAAAATCTGAGAAAGGAGCTATTAATGAAACTATAGCTTTAGTTGAGACATTATTGCATAGTAGAAAAGTATTTCCAGATTTGGATTAAAGTGATCAAATTTAAATCCTAGTTCTGCTCTTTTCTATCTATATGATGTTATGTAATAACTTAATCTCTCTTACCTAAGTTTCCTCATCTTTAACTTGAGATCGGACTTGATCTCTGATGGTCCCAGATCTATTTTTTTTAACTGAGTGTGATACTACAGTCCTTTCTAGTACAGGAACTGCATTCATCTATGGGTATGATCTAATGCTTAAAGCTATCAAATGATGGGGAAAAGCTCTTACTGCTCCAAATTTAAGGGTACATCTAATTGTCAGGAAAATTCCCTTACATGAAAACTTGATGTCCTCTGCAAGACCATCCATACTTCCTTCTTCTATCTCTGAAGATAAGGAGAAGACTACAACTATTATTCACAAAAGACCGTCTGTCAAACTTGAAGACAGTCTCATTGTTGTTGCTATGCCTATTTCCTTCAATTGTTCCTTTTAATACAGTACCCACAAAGGACCTACCTTGTCAAGGAACAGGAGCTCATCAGTGATAGAACCTAACCCAATCAATTTGATATTCAGTTGTGATGAGGAGCAAGCAGGTCCATGAAACCTAGCCAAGTGACGTGTACAGCACAGATATTATACCTATTGAAGAGAGTAGCACAAAATACAATCCAATTTGAAAGAGAACACTGCATAATTGGAAACAGAAACTTCCTTGCCTAAATGTGTTCCAAAGTTGTATACTGTTTTACTTTTATAAACAATGTTATGCTTTCTTAATGAAACGCTCTCTATTTGGTGGTGGGAGCTCCTAATTTATCAGGTTTTTCATTATTTTTTGTTATGGTTTGTTCTAGTTTGATGACTAACATTTATGTTGGTCAGGCAATTTGAGCAAATTATTTTATTTTAAATTAGTTATGTCAAATTACTGACAATTAAAAACAATTCCAATGATGTTTGTAGCTGTATTCTTAAGAGTGCAGTATCATAGAGTACCTTTTGCCTGAGATAATAGCCCTCCAGAGGACGGAACTGATAGTACCAGTTGAGGATATTGCTGAGAGGAGAGCAGTACATCCCCATGGTTCTTCTGAGAGTCAAATTAAATCATATTTGGGAACTGTTTTATATTATGACTGACATGCATTAGGCACTTCACAAAGGTTTCTTTCTTCCCCCCCCCGCCACCATCCTCCATTTTTCTCCCTAATAGTACTTGGAGTTGTGAAAGCTTCACTCACTGGAGTATATTATTTGACCTATATTTACCAGAAATCTTTGAAGAAATGCACAGAATGGAGATATCATCCAAAATAACTTGTGATTGTCTAGGAAGGCTTTAGGTACATATATTAAAAAAAATATTATGATGAATTTTTGGTGCCTTGCTGACTTAAGGCTATTAATGGAAAGGAAAGTCACTAAGTTGCACTTCTCTATCAACAATACAGTATTTACAATGTCAATGGCAACGATAAATATGCTGATATGGTTATTAATCACAAAATATACCAGGCTCTCTACATGGGGAATAAAGGTAGAACATTTATTAAAATACCAGAAAATTGACTCCCAAACCAGAATGTCAAAGCCATCACAGTAGTTATGAAGTTGGCAGATGTAGTTAATGTAGTAAAGACCCACATTCTCAAGCCTTCAATGGATAACAGGCTATCTCAGGCAAAGATCCTCCTCTCCCCATTCATGGCAGCTGCTCAGTGTCCATGAAGTATGCTCCCAGAAGCTCTGGTCCCACACAGTTCCCATCCCTGGCAGTCCTAAGCCAGAGTCCTTAGCAGAAATTCTGGCTGGCTCAAAAAAAGAAGTTTTCACTGCCGCCCATTGTCACTGTTATTGCTGCCACTGTCAGGCTTCCACTCACCACAGCTCTCTAGCTTGGTTTCCGGTTCCTCTTGCCCCACCACTTCCTGCTACATCAGCAAGTTCAAGGGGCATGGAAGTCCTTTAAATCCCATAACGATAACAACTTCCTTTTCATTTCAGTCTTAGACTGATGAATCTCTCTCCTTTTGTGCTGTGGAAACCAGGGTTATCTAGATTAAGCATAGGGCTAATTAATGTTTCTTATAGTTGTTTAAGAATGGATGCTCAGAACATTTAATATCTGATTCATTTCTTTGCTAAGTACTTTGCATGGTGTCTGAGATATTAATAAATGGAAGATGACTATTTTTTTAAAATGTTTTTTGCTCTGGTTACCAGAATAAAAAATTTTGTGCAAAAGCTATGAACTTGGATTATATATACACACATGTACATATATATGGATTTGTATGCATACACACACACCCAGCAGTGTGTATGTTTGTATTTGTGTATCTGTATATAGGTGAGAGAATTATTACATGGCTATAGAAGTAGAAAAGTATACACTGCGTTTACATTTTTTTGTGCACACAAAATACAACATCCTTGAAGGAAGGAATTGTTTAATTGCTCTTTTTTTTTGAATCACCAATACCGAGTGATATCCTAAATTTTAGAGGAACATAATAAAACTAAATTAAATTAATTTTTCTTTCCAAATGTAACTAGAAAATCATTGGAGAAATTGATTAATTCTCTCTTTTATTTTCATTTCTAGTGGTATTGACAAATAGGTAACTAGAGTCCTTGATATGAATATTGCCATTAAAAAACTGTTATGGAGAATAACATTTCTAGCAACTGCCTCACAGAATCATTGCAAGGATAAAATGAGATAATATTTACCAAGCATTTTGCAAAGCCTAAAGCACTATGTAGATGTTGATTATTATTAATTTGATGGGGTGAGAATGTACAATTGAATCTAGTAAAGAAAACTTCCCCTTTGGGAAAGGGATCTCCAAATCCAACTAAATGGTTTCACTTTTCCAGAATCTAAGTACCACAGAATGATTATTTTTTGTTTTTGATAGCACTGTATAAAAAAAACAGTCCTATAATAAAAAAAATCACTGTGACATTTACAAGCTAATTAACATTAGGAAAATTCTTAAAAATAAACCACTCCAGTTATTATTCATTTGCGAAGACAACTGTGAATAGGTAGGTGTATTTACTAATGCAATGTCTCATTAGCATTAACAGAAAATAATGTTACACCAATCAAGCTGAGAATATTTCTTGAAAGTATTCATTCAATCAACAGCAATTAAAACATTATTAAATAAGTGCAATCAACAATGAATTTCAAAATGTCCACCGTACCAGTTTTTTTTCTTTTCTTTTCTTTTTTTTATGTATTACCTGGTAAAGTCTTATTAGTTGTTTTATTATGTTTGTGAGTTAATAGCTCACTTTGATAGAACAATAAACAAATTCTCCACATGCCTTGTGATTTTGTTTTACTTCATTTTAAATGAGTAATAGTTTTTATAGACATATATTTGTCAATAATATTAAATCTTTCAAATATTTAATTAGTCCAAAAATCATGTTTTTTTTGTTTAATTTAATTCAAACTCTGTATTAGAACCAAGACATACCAAAGTTATAAAATAGCTGACCACAAGATTTCAGATCTTTAGAAGGGCAATGTAGCATAGTAGAATGAACATGGGGCTTGGGGTTCTGAGCATCTGTTGTGAACTACTGACTCCAATACTTACTTAGTATGAGGGAAAATAATTTCGGCTCATAGTGCTTCATATTTCTCATCTGTTAAAGAGAGGAGTGGAGGTGGAAGCAAAATGATGGAGTAAAAAATTGACTTGCCTAAGGTCTCCTCAAACACTTCCAAGAACATTTAAATGACTTCACTTTTTTAAATTATTTAAAAATGTTTTTGTTTTCAACATTCATTTCCCAAACGCATTGAGTTACAGATTTTCTTCTCACCTATTTCCTACACCCCAACCTAAGATGGCAAGCATACTGAATACCCCTTCCCCCAATATGCCCTCTCTTATATTGCCCCAATCCCCCCTTTATTTTCTTGTAGGGCAAGATGGATGTCGATACCCCATTGCCTGTATAGATTATTTCCTGATTGCATGTAAAAAACATTTTTTTAACATTTCTT
Organism: Petaurus breviceps papuanus; assembly: GCF_028583685.1. Classification (NCBI taxonomy): domain Eukaryota; kingdom Metazoa; phylum Chordata; class Mammalia; order Diprotodontia; family Petauridae; genus Petaurus; species Petaurus breviceps. Next base: position 616,710 of record NW_027187332.1, read on the forward strand.
TTTTAAATTTTAATTTCAAGATTCTCTCTCTTCTACCTTCCTCATACATTCCCATTGAGAAGACAAACAATACAATATAGTTTATACATGTGTAGTAATGTAATGCATTTCCATAGTAGTCATAATGTGAAAGACTAACTTTATTTCCCTCCATCCTATCCCAGCACAGTAAATCAGGATCTTCTCAGTCAATACACAGTATCCTAGTAAAGTCTTCTTTCATCTTGACTCAAGGCTGGCTCTCAGCTTTCATGGTTCCCCTTTTATGGTTCCAGCTCTTGCTCACTGTAACCTGGATTCAAAAGCAGGCAGCTCTCAGCTCCTTGTCCAGTTCCCATTCCATACTGAAGCTCACAGTGTCCAATCCATCTCTTCCTTTTTTCTGGGGAGAAAAACCTTAACAGAGGCAAAATGAAATTCACAAACATTGCCAGAACCATCATTAATTCATTATTTGCCTGTGAAATCAACACAGACCAACAAATAAGGTCCAAGGGGTCAACAGAAAACATTGGTAAAGTCTCTGAACCTCTGAAACCCTTCTCCAGGACTTCTGTAAATAGAGAACCAGAAAATCCTCTTTCAGGGGGAAAAACAAACAAACATAAACACAGACAGAACAGACAGACATAGAGTGCTGGCATACTAGCAGTTTTCTCCTTCTTAACTCTGCCACCATAAGAGTTCTACTCTCTTCTCAGTTCTTCTCTCTTCTCAGTTCTGCTCTCTCCTAGTTTTTATTTTTATTTTTTTTATTTTTACAGTGGTATTATTACTATCAATGTTATTAATCTCTCCTTTGATTATCAAGATTTCAAATTTTATGTTTTATTGACCATCTATAATTCTATTTTTCTACCTTTTTATACAAATGTCATAGTAATGGAATATAAAGATCCCTCCTGTATTGGCTTGGTTTTAAAAGTTTTTTTGTGTGTGTTAAAACCCAGAGTTTGTTAATCCCACCTGTGGGATGGACTTGTTGATGTGAAAAGAGAGTCCTGAACTGGGAGGAGCTGGTGATGTAGATTTGGAAAGACACGAGAGGAGGCAGAAGAACTTTTTGGAAGCAGCACACTCATGGAGGCAGAGAGAGATTGAGAGGATTGCTGAGGGCCACTTTGAATTACCCTGGACTTTTGAGACCTGCCCCTGGAGCTCCCAAGGACTGAGGAGACATGGCTGTTTTGCTGGTACTTTGTATGTCGGTTTTGATGTTGTTTTGCCAGATTTGTCCACTGGTGAAAGACAGTCTTGTTGTTGAAGAAGTCCTGGAACCTGGCTGTTGGTTAAGGGCTCCTGAGACTGCTCTGCAGACAGAGAGTGAATACTGTCCACTGGTGAAGGACAGTGCTGTTGTTGCAGGGGCCTGGGAACTTTTCTGTTGGTTCAGCCACCCTGAAGAAGGATTTTCTTGTTGTATGTTTACAGAAATCCTGCGAGAAGGTTTTGCTAATGTTTTCCGGGGTCCTAGGACTGTTCTGCAGACAGAGGATGAATTAATGAAGAGACTGGCAATGTATCTTGTGGCCTTGCTAAGCTTTGTCTCCCCAGGAACAAAGATTGCTGAGAACTTGCCTGGTGTCAAGATGAAGAAAAGACCTCCATTGGGGTATGAAGCACTGTGCTTAAACTTGGTGTAACTCTGGGGTAGATTCAATTGTGATCCAGGGGTGGGGAACTTTTGACCTTTTTGTGTTCTAAGGTTGAACAAATGAATGTACTTTACTTATGATTGGAAACTAACCTCCATTTGAGAAGAGGGGTTTTGTGATGGACTGAATGAAGGTACAGCCTAGGGATGGAGTAGTATTTAGAAGAGGGACTTTGTAATTGATTGAATGAATGTAAGTTCCTGGGGTCGGGTAGTACTTGGACATTATTTAATCACACTTAGTAAATGATGTATTTTGAATGATGTCATGTTTTTATCTTCTCTGTTCTTAATTTGTCACTGAATAAAATGGAAAGCACCTATGCTGGTATTTTGAACCTTGGGAAGTCGCCTTTCCTTGGCATTACATTACAACAACATGTATCAGAAATGCCATATTCACAATGCCTATGGAGATTACAGATATGCTGATATAATTATCCATCACAAAATACATCATGCTTGTCATATAAGGGAATAAGCTGGAAAATTTATTAAGATACCAAAAGACTGAGTCCCAAAACCAGAAAGTGAAAGCCATCAGAGTAGTTATGACATTGGCACAGGTAGATAAAGTAGAAAGCACCCACATTTTCAAGCCTTTAAAACAGAACAGGCTACCTCAGGCAAAGGTCCTCCTCTCCCCATGCACAGCAACTACCCAGCGTCCTGGATGCGCGCTCTCAGCATCTCCGGCCCCTGGCAGTCCTCAGCAGGAGTCCTTAGCAGAAAGTCCTTAGCAGTCCTAACTCAAAAAGGGCTTCATGCTGCCGCTGCCTCTGCTGCTGCCGCCGCCGCCACCACCCCCAACCACCGCAGGAATGCTAGCTTGGCTTTCCCGTTCTCTGGCTTTCGCTTTCACTTGCTCCGCCCCTTCCTGCTACGTCAGCACGTCCAATGGAGCATGGAAGATCTTTAAATCCCATAACCCTTACATTCGGCCCCAAGATCTTTCATGTCCCTTACTTGGCAAAAATACAGTAGCAATAACTGGTGTCAACAAAATTTCACAACAATATAACAAGAATAGCACACAATAAACACAGAAAACCATATTTTAGGGTGGGGCTTGAGCACAAGCTCCCCATCATTCCCCCCACCCCGAACAAATGGGGCCCCAAAATCTTGTGGTAAGGGGTGAAGATCTCTTCTTCTATGGCTACTTGCTGCTGAAATCAGATGTAGAGCTGTCCCTGTCCCAAGGGGTCCCATTTGAGAGGTCAGTTCTTAATATGCTTGATGCCAGGTCCAAGGATGACACATCACAGTTGCAGACAGGGGGTGACATCCAGCTTAAGCTATCAGGCACCTACAGATGGAGGGTACCAAGCCTGTGTAAACAAATCTAACAAACAAGGTGAACAAACAAAAAATCAAGAAGAAGCAAAGAGACAACAACCAGACTATTGTAGCCTCACTCACGGTAGAATAAATGACTTAAGGGTACAATTTTGTAATCATCTTCTCCAGAGTAAACAATAGTTACAGTGTTATCCTTCCCATATGCTATAATCTCTGCAGCCTTTGGAACATCATCTGGCTTCCGTTTTACCCATACTTTAGCTCCTGATTTTATTATATCAGTAGAACCAAATCCTTCAGTTCCTGTGACAGTTATTTTGGAAGGAGGGTCAGTTTTTACAAGTGGCATTGTTTTACAAGGAACGATAATCACTTGAACTATCCTATCATTCTTGTGAATCTGTATGGGCCCTTCACCTAAATTCTGGAATGTTACAACAATTCCTCCTTGATAATTAGAATCTATTACTCCAGCCAATACATGTATTCCTTGAGCTGCTAATCCTGATTTGGGTAAAATCTGTCCAAAGTGATTTTTAGGGATTCTTATGCATATCCCAGTGGAAATTTTTCTTACTTCTTTCCTGTCCAACCAAAAGTCCTCTAAACAATGTAAATCATACCCCACTGAACCAGGTGGTCCTGGGTACGGTGCTGGGACATCTGGCCTCAAGGTCCAATACTCATTATTTGGGATCTTGTGTGTTTGTTGTTTTCTAATTTGCAGATTGGGGGTCATCATTCTGGCTAGAGGTGTACTTCCTCCCAATGGTCTATTATTCAAATTACGCAAAGCCATGAACAAATTATCCTTCCAATGTTGATATGAATTATTGGAACTTAACTTCCTCAACTGTTCTTTCAGTAATCCATTCATTCTTTCAATTAACCCAGATGCTTCTGGATAATATGGAATATGATATATCCTTTCTATATTGTTTAGTATACAATACTTCTTCATTTCATTGCCTTTGAAATGTGACCCATTGTCACTTTGAATCTGCATTGGGGTTCCATAATATAGACTTATGAGATCTAGAGTTTTACAAGTGTTTTTCTGGGTTGCATTCTTATAAGGACAAGCTACTAGTACACCTGAATTGGTGTGAACAGAAGTACATATAAATCTGCATCCTGTATCCAGTGGTAGTGGACCAATATAATCTATTTGCCAGATTTGGCCTGGGACTTTTCCTCTTGCTATCTCTCCAGTTACTACCCGAGGAACAGTTTGATCCTTTTCCAATTGACATATATGACATTCTTCTGCTATCTGTTTTAACAGTGAATGAGAGATACTAATACCTCCATCTTGTGACCACTGGTGTGTGGCCTGGACCCCCAAATGGCCTGCTGTTTGGTGGACCCATTTTGCTAATACCGGATCACCAGTTGTTGTCAAAGTAGGGACAATACATTCAGTAGCAATCTTTGCCAGTCGATCAGCATGAGCATTGTACTCACGTTCTGGTGTGGTGGGGGCCACGTGAGCATCTACATGAAAAACTGACAAGTCAGTGACCATAGACATGTTCCAGATATCTTCCCATAATTCTTTGCCCCAGACTTGCTTACCATGAATTTCCCAATTTTCATTTTTCCACATGGGCATCCATGTAGCTAACCCATTAGCTACCGCCCATGAATCAGTGAATATATGACACTGTCTTCCTTGTTCTATTTTGATGGCTTGATATACTGCCATAAGTTCAGCATATTGGCTACTTGCAGCTATCCCTGTACTTTCCAAAGTCCGTCTAGTGCATGGGTTATAGGCCACTGCTTTCCAATGTCTTTTTTGCCCCAAATATTTTGCTGTCCCATCAGTAAACCATGCATGTCTCTTTTGTTCCTCAGTTAATACATCATATCCCTCATTCCATTTTACAGTGGATTGTAACAACTGTTGCTTTGGCTCAGGGGGTGTGTCATTCCTCTCAATTTCTATGTTTGCTATAGATTCATGCAGAGCAGAGACTCCACTTTTGCCTGTTTTCGCTCTATTTTGAATATACCACTTCGATTTGATTATACTAACCTCTTCGGCATGTCCAATTCTGTGAGAAGCTGGGGTACTCATTACCCAGGTCATAATTGGGATTCCAGGTCTTAATATCACTTCATGGCCCACAGTCAGTTGTTCAGTCTCCACCAAACCCAATATGCAGCTAACAACTGCTTTTCCAAAGGTGTATACTGGACTCCAGATGAAGAGAGTTTCCTACACCAAAATCCCAAAGGTACATTTTGGCTTTGTTGTTTTTGCCATAAGTTCCAGTTTGCATAATCATCTTGTACATTCACTTGCAATTCCACTGGACCATTTTGCATGGACCACAAATCTAGTGCCAATTGTATGGGAGCCTTGGCTTCTTCAAAAGCTTTATCTGCTCAAGTCCCCAATCAAATTCATATTTCTTCCGTGTGACTCTATATAAAGGTTTTGAAATCTGTCCCAATTGTGGAATGTGGTGCCTCCAGTATCCAAACAATCCTATGAATTTTTGGGCCTCCTTCTTATTGGTAGAGGTAGGAAAATCCTGAATCTTTTGTCGGGCTTGAGGAAGAATCTCCCTTAGCCCCTTGTTCCATTGTATACCCAAAAACTTCACATTCTGAACTTGTCCTTGAACCTTTGCAGGGTTAATTTCCCACCCTTTACTTTTCATATGCTCAATTAGAAGGGTCAAACTCCTTTCCACTACTTTCCCATCTTTTCCCTGTATCATGATATCATCAATGTACTGGGTAAGCAGTACACCAGGTAGCTTTAATTCATCCAACTGTTCAGCCACAATCCTGTGACAAATAGTGGGGCTATGTATGTACCCTTGTGGCAAGCGAGTAAAAGTATATTGTCTACCCTGCCAAGTGAAAGCAAAGTGGTCCCATTGTTTAGGGTCTTTTGGGATGGTGAAGAAGGCATTTGCCAAGTCAATAACTGCATACCAAGTCCCATCATATTTCTGGATCCTTTCTATTAAGGTGATGGTATCTGGAACAGCAGCATACAAAGAAGGAGTCACCTTATTCAACTGTCAATAATCCACAGTCATTCTCCATGTCCCATCTGATTTTCTTACTGGACAGACAGGATTATTCCATCTTGTGGTTGTAGGGACTAACACTCCTGCTTCAATATATTCCTTTACAGTAGTGGTAATTTCATCTTGCCCACCTGGCACACGATACTGTTTTAAAGTAATTACTTCAGAAGGTTCAGGTAAAGTGATTGGGTCCATTTTTAGTTTTCCTACTAAAACTGTATTAATTCCTATCTTCCTCACAGCAAATTGGTATCTCCCTTCAGGTAAATTCAGAGTCATGCCTCTCAATACATCTATTCCAATGATGTATTCAGGAATGGGTACAACAACCACGTATATTCTTTCTTAGGTAACTGCCCAATTTTCATTGTTATTTTAACTTGTCTGGCTGATATTTCAGGGCCTCCTAGACCTGTGATGGTAACAGGAGTTCCATGTTTAAACTTATCAGGGTTTCCATAGATAAGTGTGGCCTCAGCCCCAGCATCAATCAGTGCCCTAGTCACAATAGTTGATCCATTCTTCCAATATATTGTTAAACCAATATGGGGTCTGCAATCTCTTCTGCATATTTCTTTTATCTGGGCTGGGGCTTGGCCTATCTCCTATTCCCCCTGAAGGTGGGGCAAACTTGGATACAAAGATTCAGATTCAGAAATACCTGCGGGGGTGATTCCTGGTTCCCTGTTCATTCTAATGCTAAGTACCTTTTCTTGGTACAGCTTATGCAGCTCTTCAGTTGGAATACCATCTATTCTTCTAAAGTCCACCCCAGCTCTTAATAGAGCAGTAAACAGTTCCCTTCTCGTGGGTCTATTTTGTCTCTGAATCCTCTGGCTGTTTACTATTCTCTTTCGAGGCAATTTGTCTTTTTCCCATTCCCCTAAATCGCTTAATTGTGAAATCTTATCCAGCACCTCTGAAAGAGGGTGCCCTATTTCTCCAATTAAAAGTGTCAGAATTAGGTGCTTATATGCAGGAGGAGCCATCTTCACTATGATATTTCTATGAGGAACTCCTAGGGGGGTATCATAATATGCATTTGCATCTCCAATCAGGATAGCAGTTTTCATTACCTCCTCCTTTAGCTTTCTCATACAGTCTCTAAGTGAGTACCAGGGTCTGTCTCCCCTAGGCCACATAGATTCAGTTGGATATTGCTTTTTGCATCCATCTGCACCTAAAGCTAGATGATTAGTTTTGTTATTTCCTCCTTGCATATGGTGATCCCTAAAAGCCTGGTGTACAAAAGGATTCTGACTGATACTTAATGAATTTTAAGCAGTCCTCACAGTCCAGTATTATTTCTCCGTCGTCTTCATCAGTGATTCTTACTATCCAAGACACTAAAGACTCCCCCATTCTTTGGGTGAATCTACTCAATATATCAGTGATCTCCTGTTGAGTGAAATCCTCAATTATCTCCCTGGACTCTGTTTTGCCTCGGTGGTTCTCCTGTCTTCTTCTTCGTATGGGGAGAGCTTCTACATTAGAAGACTCCTCATCTAACCTTGTTCCATTCTCCTCACACACATTCTCCTGGAAGCTGTCAGGGCAATTCTGCCCAGCCTGTACAAAAGCTGCATGCACATTCGTTCTGCTAGTTTTTTGCTTCCTTTTAGCTACATGAACAGTAGCTTGCTCCTGGACCACATGAGTCCCTCCAGTTTGCTCCTCTGAGTGCTGTGACACAGAAGAATCCTCAGGCAAACCAGCTGACTCCCTAGCCATCCTAGCTCTTTCCTTCAGCAGCTTATCCCTACTTTTACACATAAGGCGATAACTTGTTAGCAGCACCTAGCCTCTCCTGCACACTCCTGCCAGTTCTTTGCCTGTTTCTATGGGTATTGCTTTCAAACATCTTTCCAAATCTCCAGGTTCTCCCTCTTTTAGCCTTGGTTCCCAGTTTTCACAGGGCACTGTGCTTTTAGCCCATTCTATGGCTAGAGAGGAATAAGGCAAATCCTCTCATCCTGGAATAGACATTTCTCCCTCTAAATCCCCACTGCTTCCAAATAGAGGCCTGACATTTTGTGATCCCATCCTCGTTGCCAAATGTATCAGCAATGCCACATTCACAATGCCTATGGAGATTACAGATATGCTGATATAATTATCCACCACAAAATACATCATGCTTGTCATATAAGGGAATAAGCTGGAAAATTTATTAAGATACCAAAAGACTGAGTCCCAAAACCATAAAGTGAAAGCCATCAGAGTAGTTATGACATTGGCACAGGTAGATAAAGTAGAAAGCACCCACATTTTCAGGCCTTTAAAACAGAACAGACTACCTCAGGCAAAGGTCCTCCTCTCCCCATGCACAGCAACTACCCAGCGTCCTGGAAGCACGCTCCCAGCAGCTCCGGCCCCTGGCAGTCCTCAGCAGGAGTCCTTAGCAGAAAGTCCTTAGCAGTCCTAACTCAAAAAGGGCTTCGTGCTGCCGCTGCCTCTGCTGCTGCCACTGCCGTCACCACCACCACCAGCCACTGCAGGAACGCTAGCTTGGCTTTCGCTTTCGCTTGCTCCGCCCCTTCCTGCTATGTCAGCACGTCCAATGGGGCATGGAAGATCTTTAAATCCCATAACCCTTACACAACATGAATGAAACATTGACTTTCTTTTTTTTTCTCTGTTTTATTGATGTAAGATTTTAGAGATATACATTTTCCCCTTACTAATTCTTTTACTGCATTCCTTGAATTTTAGTATATTGTCTCATGGTTGTCATTCTCTTATTTTTTTATTTATTCTTTTAACCACCCACTCTTAATGATTACATTATTTAGCTTCCAATTAATTTAATCTATATTTCCATGCTACATTTATGAAATCTAATTTTATGGGATTATGGTCTGAAAATTATACATTTAATATTTCTACTTTTCTGAATTTCATTAAGTTTTATGTGTCCCAATATATGGTCAATTTTTGAGTAGGTTCCATGTGCCATTGAGAATAAAGTATATGTCTTTCTATTCTCATTCAATTTTCTTGAGAGACTTCTATACAATTAAAAAAAATTATCCACCTCCTTAACTTCTTGATGTTTTTTTGGTTGAATTTCTCCAGTTCTGGGTGGAGAAAATTGAGGTGTCCAAGTAGTACAGTTTTACAGTTTATTTCCTTCTGTAACTCATTTAACTTTTACTTTAAAAATTTGGATGCTAAACCATTTAGTACATATTTGTTTAGTACTGATATTTATTCATTGTCTATGGTATCTTTTATCAAAATGTAAATTTCCCTGCTCATCTCTTTTAAAGAGATCTAAGTTTATTTTTGTTTAACTTCCACTGAAAGATAATAGATTCTGCTGCAATTCCTAATCTTTCTTTATATGTACCTCTCCACTTCAGGTGTGTTTCTTGTTAACAACATATTGTAGGATTCTGCTTTAAGATCCACTCTTATCAGTTTCCATATCATGGGTTAGTTCATCACATTTACATTCACAGTTTGATTATTAACAATGTGTTTCCCTACTTTTTTTTTGGGGGGCGGTTGCACTTTTTATCCTTCTCTTTATTTTATTTCTCTCTATCCCTAGTCAAAAATGCTTTGTTTCTTACCACTGCCTTCCGAATGTGCCCTCCCTTCTGTAAATCTCTCCTTCTCCTATCCACTTCCCTGTAGATTAAGATAGATTTCTATAAGCAACTGGGTGTGTAAATTATTCTCATCTTGAAGCAGTTCCAACGAGAGTAAGGATCAAGCACTGCCTGACACCCACTATCTTCTCCTCCACTATAAAAGCTCTTTTGTTCCCCTTTCATGGGTCATAATTTACCCCCATTCTACCTCTATCTACCCACTTCTCCTATAGCATGTTTGTTATTTTTTTATATCATTCTTTAAGAGAACTTATACATGCACCATCTTTCTATCTTTATTCCTTCTAACTTCTCTAATAGGGATAAAATTCTTAGGAGTTATAAGTATCATCTTCCCATGCTGAAATAGAAGATATTTAACCTTATTTAATCCGTTACAATTTCCCTTTCCTGTTTTTCTTTATATGCCTCTCTTCAGTCATATTTGAAAGATAGTTTTTCTATTCTGCTCTGGTATTTTCATCAAGAATGCTTAAAAATCCTCAGTATTTTAAATGTCTATTTTTCCCTGAAGAAATGTATTTAATATTTCTTCACAGGTTATTTGTGGTTGTAATCCTAACTCCTTTATTCTCCAGAATATCATATCTCAAGCCCTCTTATGCTTTAATATATTAGCTGCTAAATCTTGAATTATAGTGTGAGGCCATTATATTTGAATTGTTGCTTCCTGACCTGCTTGTAATATTTTCTCCTTGACCTGTGAGCTTTGTAATTTTGCTATAATTTTCTTTGGAGTTTCATTTTAGGATGTTTTCAGGACATAATGTGATCAGTGTTTTCTTTCAATTTCTATTTTTACACCCTGGTTCTTGAATATCAGGGAAGTTTTCCTTTGATGATTTCTTGAAAGATGATGTCTAGGGGCCTTTTTTTTTTTTTTTTAAATCGTGGCTTTCAGATAGCCTAATAATTCTTAAGTTCTCTCTCCTTGATAATTTTTCAGGTCAGTTTTTTTTCCCAATGAATTATTTTATGTTTTCTATATTCTTTAAAATTTTGTTATATTTATTTATTTATTTATTTTTTGGATTTCTTGTGGAGTCCTTAACTTCTACTTTCTCAGTTCTATTATGTAAAGAATTATTTGTTATTTTTTTTTGCCTTTGGGGGGGGGTAATTGTGGTTAAGTAACTCACCCAAGGTTACACAACTAGTTTTTTTGTGTGGGTGTTAAGTGTCTGAGGCCGGAACCAAACTCGGATCCTCCTGACTCCAGGGTCAGTGCTTTTACTCACTACTTGCACCCAGTACTCACTAGCTGCCCTGAGAATTATTTATTATTATTATTTTTTATTTTTTTGAAGCAATCGGGGTTAAGTAGCTTGCTTCAAGGTTACACAGCCAGTTATTTCTGGGTGTGGTGCTAAGTATCAGAGCCTAGATTCGATCCCAGGTCACCCGGACTCTGGGGTCGGTGCTCTTACCCACTGAGCCACCTGGCCACCCCTAAGCAATTGGGATTAAGTAACTTGCTCAAGGTTACATGGCCAGGTGTTTCTGGGTGGGTGCTAAGTATCTGAGCCTGAATTTGATCCCAGGTCATCTCGACTCTGGGGCCGGTGCTCTTACTAGCTGTGCTACCTGGCTGCTCCAAGAATTATTTATTCTTGATTGAGATTTTGTACTTCCTTTTCCAGTTGTCCATTTTCTTTTAAAGGAGTCCTTCCTTTCAGTAGATTTTTGTGGCCCTTTTTCCATTTCTTCTATTTTTGTTTTGTTTAAGATATTATTTTCAGCAATATTTTTAAACTTCCTTTCTGAACCTTTTTTTTTTCATGACTTTCTGGAATCATTTTCATGTTTCTTCCAAAGTTTTACTCTTATTGACTTTTAAAGTACTTTTTGAATTATTCTAGGAATTCTTTTTGGTCCTGAAATCTATTCACATTTTTTTTTGAGATTTTGCATGTAGCAGCTTTGATTTCATTCTTTTTCTGAGTTTGTTTTTTTTTTCATCTTCCTTGTCACCATAGTAATTTACTACAATCAAAATATTTTGTTGCAATTTACTCATTTTTTTCCAGCCTGTTTTTTAAACTTTTAACTTTATATTAAAGTTGTGCTCTCTTCCTTTGGGGGGAGGCAACACTGTCCTAAGCTTCACTTCTTTCTTGCTGCTTTTTTTAGAGCTAGTTCTGGAAGTTTGTAAGTTTTAATTTCTTTGAAGGTGTTATGATCTAAGGAGAGATGTAGTCACTGCTCTCTTGAGCTGTGCTTTGGTCTATAATAAACCACAAGCACTCTTTCCTTCCCTCTTATTGTGACCAGGGTCACAAATTTTGCTAGCACTTCTCCTTACCCTGGGACTCTGACCCAGAAGTATTCATGGGCAATGTGACAGAGTACCGCTCCCATTGACATCAAAGGTTGCTCATTAATTTCCTTCTGACCAGTTAGTCAACTGGTTTATTATCTCTGGATTGAAAGTTCATTGACACTATTTCAGTCACTACTAGGTGTATTGCTGGCTTGCTGGGATGTGACTTGAGCTGACACGTCCTGTGTTGGACTACATTCCATTCACAACCTAGTGAAATAGACCTTAAATGTCCACCGTTTAATTGCTTTAAACTGGAAAATTTATTTTACCCTGACCTTGAGGGGTTTCTTCACTCCAGAAAGTTGTTCTGAGGTTTTAATTTAAAGTTTTATGGAGAGAATTTGGGAGACCTCAGGTGAGTCCTTACCTTTACTTTGCTATTTGCCTAAATGTTTTCTAACTGGTAATTCTCTTCTGGATAAAATAAATTTCTGATCTGTCTGGATGATGATACAGTCATATTTTATCAGAATTAGATAGATAAATAACAAAAACAAATTGCATGGTAAGTAGATGGCGGCCAAATTAAAAAGGAGTCTCTAGTAGAGTTCCACAGAGCTCTGTCAACTGACATCATGATCAAGGATATCTATCAATGTGTGTGTGACTATGTGTGTGAATGTGTCTGCATATGTGTGTATAGTGCACACACATATGTATATATGTATGTGTGTATAGATAAATATGTGTAAATATGTGCATAGATTGATAGATATCTATATCTGTATCAATATCTGTATCTATACACACATACACACAAACATGGGTGTATGTGTGCATATATGCATGTAGATATAGATATAGATGTATATACAGATGTAGTTGTAGATGTAGATAGATAGATAAATAGATAGATAGATAGATAGATAGATAGATAGATAGATAGATAGATAGATAGATACCCACTTTCCATCTACTACTCTTTTATTGGTTTTAACTCCATGGAACAAAATACCCTTCCTAGAGTTCCTAGCATATGTTCAATCCTTGAAAGAAATGATTTTTAATAATCACTGATTGGGGAGTTCTAGAGTTTTCTCCCTTTTTCTAAAATCCTCATTTCAAGGTGTAGCCTTTGAAGGATATGATTAATAATAGAAGATAGGATTAACATTCTCCTCAATCTAGGTATTGGTATACTACCCAATTTATTGTAAATTTAATCTAAAGTGAAACTTTGTTACTTTTTGTTCTACTCAGGCTTGCAAGGGGGAGTATAGATACTTTGTTTAAATTGCCCTGGGCTGGGAGTAATTTGGAAGTAAATGATGTAATCAAACTTATTCTTTAGCCCCTCATTGGAATAGGCTCACCTCTGATTATTCATTCTCTCTCCTTACTTGAATAAATTGCCATCCTCAGGAACACCCTTCCTTCCAGGTTCATATTAAGGTTGAGTAAGTTACATGAGAGATCACTGACATTCAAGGGTGTCATTTATCCCTTTATTAACAATATTCCAACATTATTAATCAAATGATTAATTACCCAGAAACTATTTCTCTCCGACTTTTCCAACATCACACACTTCTTATCTTATCACCATTCCAGTAACATTAGACCTGACAAATACCACTTCCTCCTCTCCCCTGTGGAGGGAAGGGAGGTGGAGTACCAAACTCAAAACCTTTTTTTTTATAGAGGGTAGAACCTGGAATCTAAGCTCACTCCACACTGCATCTGCTGTTCTGTCTATTTTCAACTCCAAGGAACAAATTCATCTAGCTCTAGGTGATTCCTGTGTGTCCTTCACTACTGCTTTCCTTTCTCTCTTTTTTTTTTACTTTATCTCCCCCAATAAGATTGTAAAGTCCTTGAGGCAGGAAATACCTTTTCTTTTAAATTAACATATACATGGTGCTTAGCCCTCTGTCTGTCATAGAGTAGGTCCTTCATAAATAATTATTGGATGGAAAATAAAACATTTATGGTTTTGTGAAATTTAACTGTTATGTTATAGCATTCCAAAAGATCCCAGCTGCCTGGGATGATCAGCTTAATATAATAATAAGAAACTGAATAAGAAAAATTATGCTATTATATATGCAGGTTAAAAAATTATCTGTATGAAGAATGGAGTAGAAAAAAATAGCTTGAAAACAAATCATGAATAAAGACTTAGTGGCTTTAGAGTTTTACCACTCAAATGTGTGAAACCAAAGCCAAGAAAACAAATGTTGTGATAGTTTTCATTCCAACAAGGATAGTGACCTCAACTTACTTAGTCCTTGTCAGGCTACTTTTGGAGGTCTTTGTTACCTTATGGGGACTTTATTTTAGGAAGGAGATAGAAAACACACTGAATCAAAATTTTTGTAATAGTAGCCTACAGATCCTCAGGTCACTCCCGTTACTCCCTCAATGAGTTTGCTACATGGCTTACTTCTTTTCTCTCCTCCTTAACTCCTGCTCTCATAGTAGGGGACATCAATATGCATGTTCATTTTTCCTCAAATGTCCTCACCATTCAATTCCTTGACCTGCTCTCTTTCTATGAGATATTATTCCACCATAGATCAGACACACACACAAAGATGGCCATAGCCTTAATCTTGCTGTCACTCACAAATGTACAACATCCAAGCCAAGGCTTCCTCTTATCTAACCATAATCTATTGGTCTTTCACCTCCATCACTGCCTCCTCTTGACAACTCTAATCTTTATCTAGGTGTTACCTCTAATCCTTTGATCCCTTAATTCTCTCCCAGGTAATCTTCCCTGAATTGACCATTCTCTCCTCCCTATCTTGACACCTTCATGAACCAATTCAACTCTACACTTGCCTCCTCTCTTGAATTTCTTGCCTGCTTATCATATTTCCAACTATGCCATGCTAAGCCTCAGCTTTGTAAAATACTCATTATTTATCACCTTTACTCTTACATATGTGCTGCTGAACTAAAGTGAACAAAATCTCACAATCATTCCGACTGGATTTACTTCAAATTTAAATTACTTAACCTTAACTACTGGAACCTCATTCCTCCTAAGAAACCCTCTCATACTGCCCTAATCAATTCAAAATCCACTTTCCATGGCAGTTCTTCCAAATTGAAGAAGGTCATCATAAAGTGATAAGGTATAGGGTTTAGTGGTGCTCGAGACCCCAAAATATGCTGGGTCCTGCTGAATGAATTTGACTCAAGTCTTCTCTAAGCCAAAGAAAAGCAAAGTTTATGAAAAGTTCGCCATATTGGGTAGACTCTTAAGGAGCCTTAATATCTAAGGCCTGTATTAGACAAGCGGGCTTGTATTGGACACAGAGCAAGTCTGTGTTAGAAAACTCTATAGTGCTCTCCCATCACATGGGAGGCAAGATGGGTCTTATATATAGAAAGGTTATGGGAGGAAACTGGGGGTGGTCTAGAGGAGGAGTTTGTCGAGGGTTTTCAGGAGGAGTCAGATCAGGTCAGACTCCAGTAAATGAGTAATTAAGGGTGGAAAGCTGGTGGAGGCTCCCTGGAAACTTGACAGAGAATGGTGGGCTAGGCCAGTTCAATAGTGTAACAGTTGATTTGGGTATAGATATTTTGGGAGGATCAAGGGTGGAAGCTAGCTGGATAATGGAGGGCTAGGCTAGTAACAGAGGTTTGGGCCTAGTTATATGGCCTCAGGCAAATGCCTCATCAAATGGGAAGATTCAATCAGAGTTCAAGGGCATTACCAGAGCCTGTACCTCATCACAAACTTTTTCACACCCCCCCCCAAACCTCTACCTCATTCTCTCCCTTTCTATTGGCTCATTCACTACTGTCTGCAAAGATGTTTGTGTCTCCCCCATCATGAAACAAACAACCAAACTTGCTAATTCTTTCCATCCCTGCAAAATATTATCTTATTTCTTTTCTGTCCTTTGTAGCTAAACTTCTCCTAAAGGCTATCTATAATAGGTGTTTACACTTTTTCTGCTCTCATTCTCTTCTTACTACCTTGTAAATTTCCTTCCAATATTGTAATTCCACCAAAACAGCTATTTCCAAAGCTACAAATCATGCCTTCATTAACAAATCCTATGGCCTTTTCTTAATTCTCATTCTCCTAGACATCTCTACATACTTGACTCTGAGGATCTCTCTCTCTTCCTTGATATTATCTTCTCTCTCAGTTTTTCAGGATGCTATCTATTGTCTTTCCTCCTACCGTATCTGGCTGTTCCTTTTCTCTCTCCTTTGCTATATCCTCATTCAGACCACACTCTCTAACCACAATTTTCCCTCCAGGTTCTATCCTGGGTACTCTTCTCTTTTCCCTCTATACTACTTCACTTGGTGACTCCCATGTATTTAATTACCATCTCTACACTGATCTACCTATCCTGCCCCACCAAGTCTGATAACTTCCAATCTCATATCTTCAATTGCCTTTCAGATATCTCAAACTATATGCTAGTAGACATCTAAATATGTCCAAAGTAGAACCAATTATCTTTCCCATTAAACCCTTCCCTCCTCCCTATTATTTTAGAAGGTAACGCCATCATCCCATACTATAGGCTCAGAATCTAATAATAATCCTGGATTCCTCACTATATCTCACCCCCAATGAATAAGCTGTTGAAATTTCATCTTTGCAAAATCTCCCAAATATACCTTCTCTCCTCTGACATTGCCACCACTCCAGTGTAGGCTCTCATCCCTGCACATGTCATTGAAATGCAGGATACTGATAAGTCTATCTGCTCTAGGCTCCAATTCATTCTCTATTCAGTCACTAAAAAGAATTTCCTAAATTGTAAGTCTGATCATGTAATCTCTTACCTCCACTCAATAAACTCCAGGGACTTCCTAATGCTTCTAGGAGCAAATACAAATTTTTCTATTTGGTAATCAAAGACCTTCATAAGATAGACCCCTCCTCCATTTTCAGTCTTCTTACACCTTCACTGAAAACATGTTTCCTCAGACAAACTTAGAACTGGGACAGATCTTAGTTTAAAAAGAGCAAGGCCTCCCACTGCATCTGGCATTATCTCTAGTTATCCTGACCTATGTCTTGTCAGTCACTGGACTCAGATGTACCTGGAGGAGTAAATAAGGCTGCTGACTTTGCATAGCCTTGCCTCACTTGAATCCAATTCACTTACAAATCAAGATATTACCCTACTGATGCTATTATTTTTCTTCAAGAATGAAGGACAAACAACAATCTGTGAATAGTAGCAGCTGCCCCACTTTGGACCCAACTGGCCAGTTCCAGTTCGGCAATGCTTCTTCCTTCCTCCCTCCCTCCCTTCCTCCCCGCTCCCTCTGTCCCTTCTTCCTCTCTCTCTGTCCACAGGGGTAATCATACCCTTACATATGAGTGCTATGCCCAGTGGAATATAAATTTTGATCATTGGAGCTTCACAAGTTATCTTGGGATTTGGGGTTAAGAATTCTTTTTTTCTCCTCCCTATTTATTTGTTCTATCATTTTTTAAAAAAATTCTGGAATCATTAATTTTATCCCATACAATTTGTTTTATGATTTTTTCAGATAGAACTCTAGAAAACCAAGCTTTGATAAAGTCATTTGGGATTCAAATAAAGTTACTTGACTCTGCCTTAAATGCAAATCACTCTGGCTTTCAGTGATTGGCCAATTAATAGGTTCAAGCCCAAGCCTCACTTGGATATTGTTTGGGTTATAAGGGCTCAGGGTAAGTGTAAATGGCAATTGTTTCTCTTCTGGGCAGAAACACTTAAGATTTTTTTTTTTTTGGAATAAGAAAAATTGGTCATCTTTTCCATTATTTCTTACCTAAACTTTAATCACTTTATCAGTATTGTCTCAGAAAAACTGAGACCTGGGAAAGACCTCAGCTTAAAAACACCCACTCCTCTTTTTGAGGTTTGGAGTGTTAGGGGTGCTCAAGACCCCAAAATATCAACATACTGACAAATGAATTCAACTCAAGTCTTTTCTCAGCCAAAGAAAAGCAAAGTTTATTAAAGATATACCACAATGGATAGACTCTTAATGATGAGGTTCATCATAAAATATTGAGGTTAGAGGTTTAGGGGTGTGCAAGACCCCAAAATACCAACATGCCAGATCCTGCCAAATGAATTCAACTCAAGTCTTCTCCCAGTCAAAGAAAAACAAAGTTTATTGAAAGTTCAAATAATGGGTAGACTCTTAAGAAGTCATGGTATCTGGGGCACTTGTAGTAGACAAAATGAGCAGAATCATCTGACACAGAGTGAGTCTGTGCTAGATCATTTCTACAGCCTTCTCATGGAGGCAAGATGGAGCTTATATATAGAAAGGTTGTGGAAAGAGTCTAGGGATGGTCTAGAGGAGTAATTTGGGGAGGGTCTTCAGGTGGAGTCAAATGAGGTCAGACTCCAGTGATGATAGATTAAGGGTGGGAAGTAGCTGGAGGCTACCTGGAGATAACAGACAATGGTGGGCTAGGATAGTTTAAGGGTGTCTAGATATTTTGGGAGGATCAAGGGTGGGGGATAGCTGCACAAAGGAGAGCTAGGCTTTTAAGAGAGTTTTGGGCCTAGCTACAATGAAAAGCTTATGACCTCAGGCAAATGCCTCAACAAAGGGGAAGATTCATTCAGAGTTCAAGGGGGTTCCCAGAGCCTGTACCACATCATTAAAGAGCAAAAGTATTTGTGGTGCTTGTATTGGACAAGCAGACCAGAATAAACTGACACAGAGTGAGTCTGGGCTAGATTAATCTCAGCTTCTTCATGGAGCCAAGATGAATCTTACAGACTGTGGGAGGGATCTAGGTGTGGTCTTCATGAGGGGTTTGAAGCAGGTCTTGAGGAGGAGTCTAAGGAGGATCTTTGATGGAACTGAGGTTAGAATCCAGTACTAGGATTAAGGGTAGGAAAGAATTGAAAGCTACCTGGAGATGACAGACAATGGAGGACCAAACTAATTTAAGGGTAACAGATTTCAGAATACATATTTTGATGAGATCAAGTATGGGATATAGCTGGACAATGGAAGGCTAGTATAGGTTAAGAGTAACAGATTTGGGCCTAGAAATGATGAAAGGCTTATGGCCTCTGGCAGATGCCTCATAAAGTGGGAAGATTCAATCAGAGTTTAAGGGGTTTCCCAGAGCCTAAACCCCATAACTCTCATTATAGCTGATCATCTCCAGTCATTCAGACCTATTTCTTACCACTGGACTCAGATGACCCTGTAAAAGTGAGTGAGTCTGATGACTTTGCACAGCCCTAGCACACTTAAATCCAATTTACTTGCAAGTCAAGGCATCACCCTTCTCAAGTCATTGGTCCTCTTTGAAAATGAAGGAAAAACAACAGAAATCTTACACCTTACTCCTCAATATGTACTCTTTGAAACAGTGCCACTGGCTTCCTGGCTATCTGATGAACAAGTCAATTTATCTCATTCCTCTGGGCATGTTTTCTAGATATCCTCCAAGCTTGGAATGCTCTTCCTTCTCCACTCTGCTGACCTCCCTGGATTGCTTTGATTCTCAACTAAAATCCCACTTCCTAAAGGAACCTCTCTTAATGCCAGTGCCTTCTCTGTTAATTGTCCCCTAATTGTCTCTTATATAGCTTGGTTTATATACTTTTGTTTGCATGTTGTTTCCTCTATTAGATTGTAAGCTCCTTGAGGACAAGGACTGTCTTTTGTCTCTTTTGTATCCCAAGGACTTAGCAAAGTACCTGCCATATACTAACCTGCCATGTGTACTAACACATTTAATGCATGTTTCCTGAATGGATAAATAAAGGAGTGAAGAAGTTGAAGGTAATCTTATCTTTGATATTTAAGTTTGAGTTGAAAGGATTGCAGATGATTAGCTAACAGAAGAAAACAATTAAGGAGTGCCCACCTTTTTTTCCCCTTATAATGTAAACTTTTTGTTTATATGTCATCTTCATGATAGCACAATTATCTGTTGCAGATAGCCTTTTGAAGGAGTTTAGCTGCAAAGGACAGAAAGGAGATAGGATAATAGTTTGCAGGGATGGAAAGAACAAAAAAGTTTTTTGTTTGTTTGTTTCATGATGCAGGAGAGCCAAACCTGTCTGCCAACAGTAGGTGTAGTCTTAAACTTTGTATTTGCTTTCCAACAAACAAATAATAGCTATTTAATGCATAATGTGACTGATTTAAAGGTTTTTTGGGCTAGTACTTACTCAAACCAGTTCCCTCGTAGTTTATATTGATTACTAGATATTAAAACAAAATAAAACACTTGTTTGTCAGTAAAAAGGTAAGAACAAGATTTATTTCATCATAGCAGGAAAATTTCAACAAGGAGAGGCACTGAGGACATCTTGTGTTAATTTGACTCCCTTGCCTGACTTGCCCATCTTTTTCCACAAGTCAAATATCTGAAGAGACTGGTGCTTTAGTTCCCTAAAACAATCCAGTCTTAAAGATGGTTTCAATACCTTTAAAAGAAAAATAAACCTAACTTTGATGGGGGAATGAGCTGGGATATTGCTCCCATCACAAAAGAGATGTAAAATGGCAGGGAAATTAGATTAGTTTTACCTGGGATTTACAAGATTACAGACTCCAAAAAGAAACATGTTCTCTAGCTATCCTCCAAGTTTGGAATGCTTTTTTTGAAGACAAGGTCAGAAAATTTCACAGTATAATTATTAACCCAATTAGAATCAATAAAATGTGTACCCTTGGAAATTATCTTTAACTGTTCTCTGATATTTAAAAGTTGGCACTGCTTAGCTGTCACTTAATCTCTCCTGGCCTCAGTAGTTTGAAATAGAAAATTAAATCATTATAATACAGAATTTTTAAGATTCCTTCCAACTCTAACCATATGTGATTCTGTAAGCCAGTCACTAGACATTATAGTATGCACGTTTGCTTGGTAGTAAAATGCTACATTTTATTAAGAAATTTGGAATTTGGAGTTGATCAAAATTGATAAGTGTGACTCCTTTATTAGTCTCTATTTACAGAAGGAAGAGGAAAATCCATGAGGTTAAGCATACAGCTCAAAGTCAGAGAGATAGCTCAATGTTACAGCTGGTATTAGAATTCATAAGTTCTTTCCATTCAACCTTTGTTCAAACTCCTCCTCCCTAATTAAAAGTCATCATTGAGTTTTCCATAGAGAGTTGTAAAGGAATTTCATCATGATTGGCAATAATTAAACAAGACAGAGGAAAGATACAGAAAAAATCAAATCTGTTTCATGTTCCAAACAAGATGCAAGTATACTGTCTTCGACTTTTTCAAATTATTTTATGCATATATGTCTTATTTTTGCATTGTAAATAAAGGTATTCATAAACATGCTTGCTAATATGGGAAATGATTTGAAGACCAAGGTTAACATTTAGGCTACCAACAGCAGGAGCATAATAGCACCACATAAAGAAGCTTTGGAAATGCAGAGCATGGTCTATCAGCAAAATAATCTGTGTCTTTTAAATATGTATGAAGTTTTAAGCAGACAATTTTCTATAATTTATCTCCCCACTGCATACTATCATTACATCTTCCTGGATAAAGAGATCAGCATGAATTATGTAAATTCTTGATTGTGTTATCAAGCACTCTTGTACCTTGATAATAGCTGCTTGATGCTTTGCACTCTAGAAATAACTCCACACAGAATTTTAACAACCAAACTTGTAATTTATTGAAGGAATAAATACAAAGACTTAGTCATATGATAAAAAATTATCCTTCAAATTAAAAGGCATGGCTACCATATGTTGAAAATCAAGAACATTCTATTATGTTTAGCACAAATTGCTTTTTTAAAAAAGTTATTTTTTTGAGAAAAATCTGAAATAACCAAGCTACTTAATATGGTCTAAATTTTCAAAGTCTATTATTTTTACTACCAGCAGTAAACACTATTCTGAAGCATTATGATTTTCTATATATCACGAACTGTAGTACTTATATTTCTATTACCCCTACTAAAATCAAACTACATTACACTATATGCCTGGCATTGTAGCTTAAGCACAGCTGCACGAATTGCAGAAGACAAAAACAAAAACTAAGATAAATACTTTAAATAAAACATGCCTAATTTAGTGCCATGTGAGAATATATTCTATTGAACAATTCCACAAAATGTGCAATTGTTGTCTTCTGTTGTCTTCTATGTGCAAACTTCTTGCTTGATGATGAAGATACAAAGTTGTGACCCAAACTCAGGAGTAAGTTGGGATGTATGGAGGGTGCACTTGTAAATATAATATGCAATATTAACATTTTGTCACTCACTTTCTTAAGTCCAGACCACAGATGGGGTACCTGGAAGGAAACAGGAGGAGAAACTTCAAAGTATAATTTTGTTGAGGCTTGGGATTTAGGGGTACTCAGGACCTTTGGTGTCTCAATGTACTAAGTCCTGCTGAATAAATTCTACTCAAGCCTTCACTCAGTTAAAGTAAAGCAAAGTTTACTAAAGATTCAACATATTGGGTAGACTCTTAAGGAGCCAAAACAGGTGTGATGCTTATATTGAAAAGTAGGCCAAATCAATCTGACACATACTGAGCCTGAGCTAGATTGAATCTGAGCCTCTTCATGGAGGCAAGATGGATGTTATAGACAGAAATATTGTGGGAAGGATGTAGGGATGATCTAGAACAGGGGTTTGGGGAGGGTCTTGAGGAGGAGTCTAAGGATGATCTTGATAAGCCTGGGGTCAGACTCCATGAACCTAGAGAATGAGATTTTCATGGGATCAAGGATGGGAGGTAACCGAAGGATATCTGGACATAACAGACAATGGAGGGATCTGGTAGGTTAAGGGTAACAGAGACTGAGTCATATTGATAATGGAAGGCTTTGGCCTCTGGGAAACACCAGATCAAGTGAGAAGATTCAAGGCGGTTCCTAGAGTTTATAACCCATCAATATCACAAATTCCAAGTTGTGGGTATAAGAAAATGAAGACAATATAAATAGCATATTAGAAGTCATCAGTGTCCTTGGAAAAATCATTTGGACAAAATATTAAGAGGGAAAAAGTCAAAATGTGAAAAGTTGAGAAGAAAGAGTGAGGAAGAAGAGACCAGAAACAGAGATTACGCTTTCTAGAGGTTTTTCAATAAAAGCAAAAGAAAAGAAAAGAAATTAGAGCTAGATGAGATAATAGCTAAAGGACATAGTAGTGCCAGGGGGTAGTTACATTTTACAGTGGGTAGGGCTCTGGACCTGGACTCTAGAGGACCTGATTTCAAATTCACTCTTCAGACACTTATTAGTTGTGTGACCCTGGTAAAGTCATTTAACCCTGTTTGCCTCAGTTTCCTAATTTATAAAATGATCTGGAGAAGGAAATAGCAAAACACTTCAATTTCTTTGCCAAGAAAAGCTCAAAACAGGACATAAAGGGTCAGACCTGTCTGAAACAACTAAACAACAATAGTAGAATAAAGGGAAATTTTTATTAGATTTTAATTTACTTTATTATTTTACTATAAGAGTAAACTTTAGTTTGTATGTTGACTAACTTAAAGTATCAATATAGAACAAAGATTTAGAAGAGAAAATATTTATTTTTTTCATGTCAAGATATAGTTGCCATTAAAATCCATATGGTAGCTTCAAATATGTCAGAGGTTAAAAAAAGAAAATATTAAAAGTGAGGAATAAAATGAGTGAACATATACCAGTGGGCTTTCACTAAGTAATAATGACTGGGTGTCAGGTTTAAGCTTCTATCTTCATACTATTCTATATGAAAGAAAGTATGTAATACCAGAGATGTAAAGATAAATATATAGAAACCCATGTCCGAAAAGAGGTTATATTAATAAAAAAAAGCAACAACATAAAATCTAAACCAGATCACATACATACAATTTCTCTTTTTTTTACTACTTGTCAAATAATCTTATGACCTTTTAAGTTTAGCTAGAAAAAATTCTAGATTTTTAATCAGGAAGACCTAGTTTTGAATCTTCTCACAGACACTCAATAACTATATGATCCCAAGTAAAAATCTGAATACCTGAAACACTTTCTCCACAGTGTGATTCTATTAATCAATTGTGTCTATGTTTGTGTATACACACAGAGGCATGTGCATTTTAAAGCATTCACATTCTCTCCCCCCCCCTCTCTCTCTCTCTATATATATATATATACATATACATATACATACATACATACACACCACTATAGAACTTAAAATGTAATAAGTATATCATCATCATCATCATCATTATTGCAGTAATGACATTTCTCCCAAATCCCTTGGAATTTAATCTGTTCTTCCCTCCCCATGCCACAACAAAAAATCTGAATTGTATAACACAACCATACACTTTCAAACCAGTTTTCTTATGTGTGTATTCATTATTCTTATATCACCTTCATCTTATCTGTTTCTAAATTAAATCAATACTATGATGTTGCTATTTCTAACTGTCTCTGTCTCTGCGTCTTTTGCTCTCTCTGTCTCTTTTTCTCCTCATTTGTCTTTTTGTGTCTCAGTTTCGTTCTTCTCTATTTCTGTAAGTGCAAGCCATCTCCAGTTTTCATGTTCTATATCTTGCCACTTGGCCCAAATGACTAGAGAGGAGAAAGTGAGTGACTTTGTACAGCTCTCTTTCACTTAAATCAAGTTTACTTGCAAGTCATGGAATTACTTTCTTGATGGCATGGTCCTATTTGAGAAGGAAGGACAAAAAAACAAAAACAAAATAAAAATAAAAACAAACTATATGTATGAGCTACCACAATGGGAACCCAACTGGTCAGATTCATTTGGATGAGGTAACTCCTTTCTTCCTATCTCTCTTCTCTCCTCTTCTCCTTCCTCTTTCTCTGTCTGTATAGGTTATCATACCCTTACTCGCAGATGCTCTGCCCAAAGGATGAAATTTTGATAACTGAAACCTAGTAAGATATCTTGGGTTTTATAGGCTACATTTCTTTATTAAGAGCTATGCCTTAACTCATTGTATAAAATACCATCCACATCCAGACAAGGAACTATTTAATCAAAATGCAGAGTGAAGCAGACTATTTTCTCTTTTGTTTTCTTTTCCATGTTTTTTTTTCTCATTTGTTATAATTCTTCTATGCAACAGACTAATAGGAAAATGTGTTTAATGGGAATGTAATATGTAGAACCCATTTCAGATTACATGTCACCATAGGGAGGGAAGGGGTCGGAAGGGGGAGAAAATTTAAAAGTTATGGAAATAAATGTTGAAAACTCAAAACAAAGAAATTAATAATTTAGAAAAAAAAACTTATGCCTTACATCTGAATCACTCTGACTCTCAGAGATTAGCCACCAATAGATATCAGTCCATACCCCCCCCCCTCTCCCCGTCATTGTTTTGGCGTATGTGTGACAACTGGCACACACATGTACATATATGCATATACCTTCATACACACACACACTTCACTCTGGTGGAGAAAGTTAGGCTGGTGACTTGCAGCCCTTCCTCACTTAAATACAATACACTTGCAAGTCATGGCATTGCCTTCCTGATGGTATGGTTTTCTTCAAGATGAAAGAGAAGCAACAACAACAATTTCTTTTGGCATACAGACACATGTGCACACATGCATACATAAACATATATTAATTTCTATCTATCTATATATCTGTCTGTCTGTCAGTCTTTCTATGCACACACAC
>NW_027187332.1:647234-722766 GCF_028583685.1 Petaurus breviceps papuanus
TTCCACATCTATAAGCAAAAAGGTACACATATGTATACAAATATAAGTATGTATATGTATATATATATATAATATGTATTCATTTGTGCAGACACAAAGATTTAGATGATGTATATATAATTAAAAACAAGAGCATCCTTTAACAAAATGAAAGGCACTTCATTTGCCCATCAGAAAATTCTAAAAATGTCTTACTAGTCAACTTCTTTTATAAGGTAAAATATGCAAAACAAATAGCTTTTTTTGGAAAGATTTTCTGACTGGAAGATTTTTGTCAAATTTCTATAATTTTGTCTCTTTTGATACTTCCTCTGACAGTTCACATGAAGTTGAAATATACAACTTCTTTAAAAACTAAATTGAGCGTAATTTCCCTACATGCTCCGGTTGAATAGCGCCTGAGTTATTTTGGCTTTCTCTACAATTAACAAGTAATTGACATTTATTTACTGATTATTTTAAGATTAAATTTCTAGCATTTTAATTTTGTGGTATTTCATATTTGATAGAGTAATTCTCAGAATAGGGAAAACAGATGTTTCATTCATAGCTTTGGTACATCCTTTCTATGTAATCTTCATCTAGGCACTTACTTTTTAAGTGTGTCACGTAAATTTGTAATCTGAAATTAGGTTGTAAAACAGTTGCTGATCTACACTGGTAGAAGGAGTTATCTCACTGAGAGTTTACTTAAGTAACACTGACCAATATTTTTTATAATGATAATGATGAAAAACAGTGGCATCAATAATAACTGATAATAAAAGCCACCTACATTTGTGTAACACTTAATTTTACAAAAGCCAATCAAAATATTTCTTCCTTATGTGGTGGAAAGCAGAATGAAACTAGTTTAAGAAAGACAATTCATCTTCCAAAATCTATGTGGATATTGAATTAGAAGACAAAATTCCTTTAAGGGTATGAAAGGACAATAGTCTTAAGAAAATAACAAAAAGGAGCATGAAAGAAGATAAGCCTAGCAGAACCAGATCTCAAAATAAACAACAAAGAAGTAATCACTATTATACCTCTATTATTTAGGGTAGCTGAGTAGCACAGTGAATAGAGTGCTGAGTGTGGACTGAGGAAAACTCATCTTCCTGAATTCAAATATGGCTTCAGACATTTCCTAGTTATGTGACACTACACAAATCACATAAGCCTGTTTTGCTTAGTTCCTCATTTGTAAAATTAGCTGGAGAAGGAAAGGGCAAACCATTCTTCTATCTTTGCATAAAAAAACAAAATGGGGTCATGAACAAACAACAACAATAGGGAAACATTTCAGTGGACATTATTATGTAAATAATATATAAAAAATAAATAAAAGTAGTACACTAGTGTTCAATAAACTTTGTAACCACTCATGCAAGGATTTATTATTTGACACCCATGAGGGTCTTTCTTTTTATTTAAGTAGGTGAGGTAGGCCATTTTTTGCCTCATTTCTTATCTAGCCTTAAATCACAGAATAGGTGTTGTCTCAGATAAACTGAGACCTGGGAAAGGTTTTAACTTAAAAAGATCAAGGTAGCCCACTGTATCTAGGGTCATCTCCAATTGTCTTGACCTATGTATTGCCACTCTCCTCAGATGTTCCTGGAGGAGAGAGTGAGGCTTTTAACTTTGCACAGCCCTGTCTCTCTTAATACCAATACATATGAAAATGAAGATAATCACCATCCTGATGTGTTTGTTCCTTTTCAAGAATGCAAGAAAAGCAACAGCATTATTTGAAAAAAATATTAGGAAAATTAGAAAGTACTAAGGCAGAAAATAGGATACCTTATATTATATACCAAGACAGGTTCAAATGAATATATGGCATAAAAAATTCCACATGATAAATTAGAATAACTAGGAAGAAATTTGCCCTATGTGCCATTGGCTCTTTTCACCATCCTTGTAATTTATGAAAAGAAAATAACTTCCTAAGCCACTCTTCTCCATTTTCTTTGTCTTCTCTCATTAGAATTCAATCTTCTTAATGCATTAGAGGACTACCTCTCCTTCTTTAGACTAATAGGTCATACCATGATTTTTCCAATCAAATCTCTAGACTCTGCAGCTTTCTTAGAAAATCTTCAGCTTTCAACACCTTCTTATTGTGGACCAGCATCCTGGGAGTGAGGAAGTGGTAAAATTTTTCACTTTCTGATTAAAGTAAATTCTATGTGTTCTTTTTAATGTTATTCATATTCAGAAGGGATACATTGCCTCTGTACCCAAGTTATATGTCTTTAGTTAGTGCTCTCAGGGTTAGACTCTTTGTTAAACTACATTTGCTACTCACTTGGGCTTTCCTTTCAATGATATTTTAATCACCCTAGTGTTTTTTTTTCTATTTTGGGAGCCAATTGAGACACTGTCAAAGGGCCCAGTCTGGGAGCAAGTTCATTACCACATCCCTGTCTTATGGGAACAAAGGATTTTATGAATCTTGAACTTTTATAAAGGTCCCCTGAAACCATGCAATACAATCCTCTCATTTTACTTTAAATCAAGAGGTCAACAAGCACTTAAGTGCCCACTGGAAATAGAAAGAAAAGTAAAGAAAATGGTTTTGGGCTCAAGAAGCTTACAATCTAATGGAGGAGAAAATATCCAAACATCTATGTATCAAAAAGATTCAATGGGGAAAGGGGGAGATGGATAAAGAGACAGAAAAACAGAGACACAGAGAGTTATTTATGGATAAAGATAAAGATAAAAGGTATAGCTATGAGTTGATGGAAGGCAGGAAACAAGGGAGACAAAGTTGAATAAGGAAAGAATTTCAGGCACAGAGCAAAAATGTCTGGAGTCTGGATATAAAAGGTTTTTTGAGAACAGGAAGAAATGGTTCAATTCATCATGGAATAGCTATGAAGAGGAGGTAGGATGTAAGAAAACAGGGAAAATGGTACATAGAAGGTCTTTCAATATTCATTGTTTATTCCTGGATCCTGGAGGTAATAGGGAGCAACTTGGAAGTAATAGGGAACAATTCACAACACAATTATAAGGTGTGTGTGTGTGTGTGTGTGTGTGTGTGTGAGAGAGAGAGAGAGAGAGAGAGAGAGAGAGAGAGAGAGAGAGAGAGAGAGAGAGAGAGAGAGACAGAGACAGAGACAGAGACAGAGACAGAGACAGAGACAGAGACAGAGACAGAGAGAGACAGAGAGACAGAGACAGAGAGACAGAGAGACAGAGAGATGGCCAGATCTGAACTTCAGAAAGATCAATCTGACAGTTAAATGGATATATATGGATTGGAGTGGGGAGAGAGATTTGAGGCAGAAAGACAAATCACCAGGCAATATATTTTGAGAATCCAGGTGTAAGGTACAAAAGTTTCTGTGCTTGGATAATGGCATTGTCAGGTAAAAGAAAAGCGTATGTATAATATATGTTAAAAAAAAAAGTAAAGTTGAAAAGATTTTTTACCTGATGGGATATGGGTGGTGTATGTGAGGAGTTAAGAATTATAGAGAGGAGGTGTAATGCCAAGCAAAGGCAACTTCCCAAGGTTCAAAGTACCAGCATAGCTGCTCTCCATTTTATTCAGTGACAAATTAAGAACAAAGAAAATTAAAATACAGCATAATTCAAAATACAGCATTCACCAAGTGTAATTCAACTAAGTACTACTCCATCCCTGGGCAGTACATTCATTTAGTCAATCACAAATCCCCTCTTCTCAAATGGAGTTTAGTTTCCAATCATAAACAAAGTATATTCATTTGGTCAGTCACAGAGCAAACAAACAAACAAAAAAGTCCAAAGTTGCCCACCCGTGAATCACAACTGAATAGGCCATCTACCCCATAGTTAGAACAAGCTTAATATATTGTCACAGCATTTAATACCCAAAGAGAGATCTTTTTTTCATCTTGACCCGAGGCAAGTTCTCAGCAATCATTGTTCCTGTGGAGACAAAACTTAACAAGGCCACAAGATACATTCCTAGTGTCCCCATTAACTCATTCTCTGTCTGCAGAACCATCCTAGGACCCCTGAAAACATCAGCAAGACCCTCTTCCAGGATTTCTGTAAACATACAACAAGGAAATCCTTCTTCGGGACTTCTGAAACAACAGCCCTGTCCTTCACCACTGGACACAATTCACTCTCTGTCTGCAGAATAGTCTCAGGATCTCTGAACCAACTGCAAGGTTCCAGGACCTCTGTAACAACAGCTCTGTACTTCACCAATGTATGAATCAAAACAACATCAAAACAGACAGACAAAATACCAGCATAACAGCCCTGTCTCCTCAGTCCTTGGCAGCTCTGTTTGGCAGCTCTCAAAATCCTGGGCAGTTCAAACTGGTCCTCAGCAATCCTCTCCATCTCTCTGCCTCCACAATGCTGCTTCCCAAAATATTCTTCTGCCTCTCTCTCTGCTTGTGCCTCTCTAAATTCACATCACCAGCTCCTCCCAGTTCAGCCGTCTCTTTTCATGTCAACAAGTCCATCCCACAAGTGGGATTTACAAGCTCTGGGTTTTAACACTCAACCAAGCCAATACAGGGGATCTTTAAATTCCATTACTATTACAGGAGGTGACTCCTACCAATGGTAGAATGGTTAGCAATAATAGAAAATTTTGTAAGAAGGGAGAGTTTGGAGAGAACGATGAGCTCAGTTTGGGGTATTTCAATTTTAATATGTCTATGGGACATATAGTTCAAATTATCCAATAGTTTGAGTAGTAAAATTGGAGTTCAGGATAAAAGTTAAAGCAGTTAGATTTCAAAATCATTGAGAAATGATCATTGACTACACAGGGGCTCATGGAATTACCTAGGAAAATGGTTAAGAGGGCTCAGAGTTTCAGGAAAAAAAATGACTTATCTTTGAGAAGTGAGTGAAGTTCCAACAAACAAGAGTGAGAAGCAAATTAGATAAGTGAGAGAACAAGGAGAGAACCTAGAGAGAAGAAAATATCAAACTAACACATTGGCAGTTTCATGTGCAATCATCTTTTTTTTTGGTTTGTTTTAAATTTTACTTCCTGTAATAACATAAGTTGTATGGCATATTACTGATCATTGAGGTAAAGGATTACATCTCTAATGTTTTTATTACTACATCCTCAGCATCTTGTATTCTGGAACAAATTTGACAGAAAACTTATTCCTTCTGGTTCTCATCTAATGAAGTACTTTGCTTTATTGAAGACAAACAATAAGCATAGTGTTTTTCTTTCTTTCTTTCTTTTTAATCCTCAGCACTTTATCTTCAATTGTTGGGCTGTAATGTTGTGATCTGTGGCAGAATAGCCTGCCTACTCCTTACTTCTTTATATTTATCATAGCTGTCCCACATTTGTAAAATGATTATTCACATTAAGTCTTTTTTGTTCTAAAATAGGAAATAATAATGTCCACAACTGCTCCAAATGTTTGAAATTTTCTCCTGTTTCAGATATCTGCCCAGCAAACTGCTCTCCATTAAAAATCCATATCATTTTTATAGATTTGTATCTTTTTATATTTTATCTACTCTGTATTTTTATTATTTAAAGGTGTTCCTACTTCTGCATGTAGCACACTGGGGGATGTTTTGAGAGAATAGTTGGTTATGATTTAACAGATCTTTTTAATTATCCTTTTTATTTGTTGTGCTAATACTTTTGACCTAATAATTTTAGAAGGTATAAAGTTGAACTAGCTTAGCAAGATATTCTAACATTTTTTTGAATCTATTTACTTTTTAAAAATGTTTATTTTTAGTTTATGATATTCATTTGCACAAGATTTTGAGTTAAATATTTCCCCTGTATTTTCCCTACCCACCACCCCAAACAGAAATCCCACTGAATACCCCTTTCCCCAATCTGCTCTCTCCTATATTCTCCCCCATCTCTCCTCCAACTTTCTGGTAGGATAAGATGCATCTCCATATCTCAGTGCCTGTATATCTTATTTCCCAGTTGCATGTAAATAATAATAATATTTTTTTAAACATTTGATTTTTTAAAAATGAATTCCAAATTTTTCCCTTCCTCTCTCATCATGTACCCTTACTGGAAAAATAAGCAATTAAATATAGGTTGTATATGTGTGGTTATGCAAAACTTTTCCATAATTGATACATTGTGAAAGACTGACTATATTCCCTTCCATTCTATCCTGCCCCCACTTATTCTATTTTCTACTTTGAACCTGTCCTATTTCAAAAGTGTGTGCTTCTAACTACCCAAGCAATCAATCTGTCCTCCCTTCTGCCATCCCACCTCTTATCCCCTTCCCCCCTACTTTCCTGAAGGGTAAGATACCCAATTGAGTGTGTGTGTTATTCCCTCCTTAAATCAAATTCAATGAGAGTAAAGTTGAACCACTCCCTTTTGCCTTGCTGTTCTTCCCCATTGTAACAGTTTTCCTTTGCCTCTTTTACATAAGTTAATTTACCCTACTCTGTCATGGTTATTGATCTGAGCCTTGAAGGGAGATAAAGCTTTGAGGAGGTGGAGTTGAGAAGGGAGGGCATTCCAGGTATAAGTTTCAGGAGCAGTCTAGGAAAGGTACAATTGTAGGAGATAAGGAAAAAAAGTAGAAAAGTTTTGAGAGAGGGAGAGAGATAAAGACAAAGAGAGAGAGGGAGACAGAGAAAGACAGAAACAGAGATAGTGACAGAGAATAAAGGTAGAGAAATATATTCAGCCTGGGGGGAGGGATCATAGCTTGTAGAATGATTGTGGGTGACTGTGAAAGACAGAAGAAATTTTATTTTAATCTAAAGATAAATGGGAACCATTTAATTTCTTTGAACAGAGGAATGACAGAGTTAGACTTGTGTTTCATGATTGGCTATCCAATACTCTCACATATGATGAGGAGAGGCTTTATACAGAGAAACCAATCGAAACATTATTATAATAGTCAATGTGAGAGATTATGAGGATTTGTTTTAGTCCAGCAACAGTATGAGTAAAGAGAAAATAATAGATGAGAAAGATCTTGTGAAGATGGAGTCGACAAGTCTTCGCAAATCATTCCCCTGGTGTAATCATATGAAGAGTAAAGGGTAAAGGACAACTTTAGGTAAGTGGTATCCTTCATAGAAAGCAAGAAGTAATGTTGAGTAATGCTGCCACAGGGCAGATTACAAATGGCCAGGCTAGAATTTGGAATGGGATATAAAATGTGATCTGGTCTTTGACTAGGTAAATAGAGTAGGCTATGAAGGAAGGAAATAGACATTCATAAAATACCTACTATTTCCTAAACCCTTTGCTAAGAACTTTAAAAATCTAACACATTTGATATTGACAATAACCCCAGCAAGTAGATGATTTTGCTATCCCAATTTTGTAGTAGGTTAGGCAAGATTGCATTCATTTAGTCACAAATTAAGATGGCTTCGCCTTTGGCCAAGAGTTCCAAATTTTCATGGAAATGAAAGCTTTTTTAAATATCCAGATTATGATATACAACTTTCTTTTAGTATCTACATTTTGGAAAGGCAATGTTTATATACTGGTCCCAGAACTGGAAAAAAAAAAGGAGAGGTTATCCATTTTCATAACACTTTATAGTTTGCTAAGTGCTTTGCATACAGTGTTTCTTTTGATCTCCACAATGGCCTTATGGCACTGTGTTCATTACTATTCCCATTGAACAGTTTAGGAAACAAATGTTCAGGGACAATTAATGATTTGTCCATCATTATACAGTTAATAATTAACATAGGTGAGATTTGGATTCCCCAGCTATCCTCTTCGCTATTTTATGGCTTCCCTGAACAAAGACAATGTCTTAGAAATCTTAATGCTTTATGTTCCAGAATTACCATATGGGGTGTCTTTATATTTTAGTTGTTTGACTCATTTTAACCATTATATCTATGATGTCTTCAGTCATGTTTCAATTTTCTCCTCAGCCATATTTTTGCCAGTCTTTGTGCTATTACCTAAGTACCCTCCTTCCTTTCCTATCCCTTATCCTCCTTCTTTCTATCTCTTTTTGTAAAAGGATCTCATTCTTCCACCCAAGGAAACTCCCAATGATGGAGTATGAAGCTTCTCTCAATAATGCTATAAACTCCTCCTTTGGCAAGCCAAAATTTAACATTTGCCCTCAAGTCATATTGATAACAAGAACAAATACTTAAAACAGAATCTATTACATTATAAAGAAAATATTATAGAATAAATTGGTTTAAACTACAAATGCAGTCTTTGTCATAAACCACTACCTCTCATTATGCATCTCCCATAATTGGGGATTGAAGGGAGGGATATTTCATGGAAAGTAGAAAACAACACCAATAACTCAAAACTTAACAAGAATAGATAGACAGACAGATAGATAGATAGATAGATAGATAGATAGATAGATAGATAGATAGAAAAAGAGATCTCTTTATATGTGTGTATACATACATACAAACATACATACATATACGTGGATGTATGCATTGTGTATGTAAAAACATTTGTAATGTGTGTGTTTGTGTGTGACCTTTGTGTTGGTCATTGGCTACAGAAACCTCAAAATTTTTCCCATCCAGTGGGGGAAAAATGCTAGCTGAGCAAAATTTCCAGGGTTTTGTAGACAGTGCTCTACACAAAGACCATTATCTCAAGAATTATATATTGAGTTCTCAGATTTTCTTCTTCTAAATTTCATTCCTGTCTTCCTTTGAATTTCAAGACTCCATACACTCAACACTTAGTACCTTTGCCTCTATTTCATGAAAGATCCATTTTTCCCCTTTTAAGACTGTCAACGTTATTGAGAAATTTATTCTTGATTGCAACCCTATACTCTTTGTAATGTATTCCAAGCTTCATATTTCTTTAGAGCCATAGTTGTTAAAATTATGTAATACTTAGTATGGTTTCTTGATATTATGATTCTTTGTTAATTTTCACATTTCTTATAGCCCCAAAGCTCTGGATTTTTTTTTAAGCAAATGGGGTTATGTAAGTTTCTCAAGGCTACACGCCCAGGTGTTTCTGGGTATGGTGCTGAGTGTCTGAGCCCGGGATTCGATCTCCAGGTCATTCCAACACTGGAGCGGGTGCTCTTACTCTCTGTGCTACCTGACAGCCCGTAAAGCTCTGGATTTTGATTCCATTTCTCCTTAAAATTTTCATCTTGAAGTTTCTTTGAGGAGGTGAGAGGTGAATTTATTGTATTTCCGATTTTCCCTTTGGTTCTGAGAGATATGGGCACTTTTATTATAAGATTTCTTCAAATACAGTCTCAAGTTTCCTTTTGGTTTTGTGGCTTTTAGACAGTTCAATGATTCTTGAATTATTTGTCCAAATAATCAGTTGTTTTTCCTAAGATACTTTACCTTTCCTCCTATTTAGTCAGGCTTTTGTACATTAATATATCTTATTTTCTCAATTAGTTCTTAGCTTCTGTTTTGCCCATTATAGTTCTCAGGGTGTTTGTTGTTCTGGCTAGGGTCTGCATCTCTTGTGCCAAATGCAAATAGTTCTTCTATACGTAGTTTATTTTCTGATTATTTTTCTCTAGTGTTTTAATTTCAGTATTTTTTTTAAACCTTACTTTACCTCTTCCAGGAATTCTAATTTAATTTGTGCCTAAGGTATGTGTATATATGTATATGTATATATATGTACACACACACATGTATATATACGTTTGTTTACTTTTAGTTTACAGGATTAAATTCCACAATTCTGTGAGTTTCACATTTTGTCCCCCTCCCCCCGCATAGCGGCATATAGTCAAGTATAGGATCTGTAAATACTTTCACATTATACATTAGTCAGGTTATAAAGACAGATTGTATCAGATGGAATGAAAAATGGTAAAGAGGACATAAAACCAAATAAGAAAAAGAAAAAGATCAGGTATTTTGCTTCCATCTGGATATAAACTCAGTTCTTTCTAGTTCTTTCTCTGGATGCACACATTTCTCTCCATCACGAGTCTTTTGGGATTGACTTATATCACTGCATTGCTGAGAAGAGTCCACAGTCTATCAAAGTTGCCTATCACACATATGTTGTGTGTGTAATTGTGTACAAATTTCTCCTTGTTCTACTCTTCTCACTCAGCATCAGTCCATATAAGCCTCTCCAGGTAGATATGAAGTGCATCTGCTACTTGTTTCTTACAGCACAAAGTATTCCATAACATGCATATACCAGAACTTGTTCAGCCATTCCCCAATTTATGGGCACCCCCTCAATTTCCAATTCTTTGCCACCACAAAAAGAGCTGCTAATAAACATTTTCCTACATATGGGTCTTCCTCCCACTTCTAAGATATCTTTGGGATATAACCCTAGGAGTGGTATTGCTGGGTCAAAGGATATGAAATTATTTATAGACCTTTGGGCATAATTCCAGATTGCTCTCCAGAAAGGCTGTATCAGTTCACAACTCCACCAGCAATGCTTTAGTGTTCCAATTTGCCCATATCCTTTCCAGCATTGGTCATTTTCCTGTTTTGTCATTTTAGCCAATCTGACTGATGAGATGTGGTACCTCAGAGTTGTTTTGATTTGCATTTTTCTAATCAATGCTGATTTAGAGCATTTCTTCTTGTGCTTATAGATAGCTTTAATTTCTTTCTTTGAAAATTGCCTGTTCATATAATTTGACTATTTATCAGTTGGGGAATGACTTGTGTTCTTATAAATTTGACTCAATTATGTGTATATTTTAAAAATGAGTCCTTTGTCAGATACATTGGTTGTAAAGATTCTTTCCCAATTTCCCACCTCCCTCTTAATCTTGGTTACATTGACTTTGTTTTTTCAGAAGCTTTTCAATTTCATGTAGTCAAAATTATCCATTTTACATTTTATAATGTTCTCTAATTCTTGTTTAGTCATAAACTTTTTCCCTCTCCACAAATCTGACAGGTAAACTGTTCCTTGTTTTAAGAGACTGCTTACAGAATCATCCTTTATACCTAGATCATGCACACATTTAGATTTGATTTTGGTATGTGGTGTGAGATAATGGTCTATGCCCAGTTTCTTCCATACTATATTCCAGTTTTCCCAGCAGTTTTTGTCAAATACTGAGTTCTTATCCCAAAAGCTAAGGTTTTGGGATTTATCAAACAATAGATTACTATAGTCGTTGACTTCTGAACCTCGAGTGCCTAATCTATTCCATTGGTCCCCTCCTCTATTCCTCATCCAGTACCAGGTAGTTTGATGACTGCTGCTTCATAATACAGATTGAAATATGGAATAGTTAGCCCACCTTCCCTAGCATTTTTTTTTCATTAATTCCCTTGATATTCTGGACCGTTTTTTCTTCCAAATGAATTTTGTTACTACGTTTCCTAGCTCTATAAAGTATTTTTTTGGTTTTGGTATGTCACTAAATGTATAATTAAATTTATGTAAAATTGTCATTTTTATTATATTAGCTCGACCCAGCCACGAGCAATTGATATTTTTCCAATTAGTTAGATCTGACTTTATTTGTGTGAAAAGTGTTTTGTAGTGGTGGTCATATAGGTCCTAGATTTGTTTTGGCAGGTAGATTCCCAAATATTTTATAATGTCTAGAGTAACTTTAAATGGGATTTCTCTTTCTATCTCTTGCTGTTGAATTTCATTAAAAATATGTAAGAATGCCAAGGATTAATGTGAGTTTATTTTATATCCTGCAACTTTGCCAAATTTATTTATTGTCTCAAGTAGTTTTTTACTTTATTCTCTAGGATTCTCTAAGTATATCATCATATTATCTGCAAAAAGTAATAGCTTGGTCTCTTCTATGCCTAATTTGATTCCTTTGATTTATTTTTCTCCTCTAATTGCTACTGCTAACATTTCTAATACCAGATTGAATAAGAGGGGTGATAGCAGACACCCTTGTTTCACCCCTGACCTTATGGGAAATCCTTCTGTCTTCTCCCCCATTACATATAGTACTTGCTGATGGCTTTAAATAGATGCTACCTATTATTTTGAGGAAGGCTCTATTTATTCCTATACTTCCTAATGTTTTTAATAAGAATAGATGTTGTATTTTGTCAAGCATTTTCTGAATCTATTGAGATGATCATGTGGTTTCTGGTAGTTTTCTTGTTGATATGATCAATTATACTGAAGGTTTTCCTAATATTAAACCATCCTTGCATTCCTGGAATAAATCCTACCTGATCAAAGTTTATTATTCTTGATATAAGTTGCTGTAGTCTTTTTGCTAGTATTTTACTTAGAATTTTTGCATCTATATTCATGAGTGAGATTGGTCTATAATTTTCTCTCTCTCTTTTATCTCTTCCTGATTTAGGGATTAGTACCATATTTCTGTCACAAAAGAATTTGGTATGACTTCTTCACTAATTTTCCCAAATAGCTTGTAGAGTATTGGAATCAATTGTTCTTTAAACATTTGATAGAATTCACTAATAAGTCCATTTGGCCTTGGATATTTTTTCCTAGGGAGTTGACTGATGGCTAGTTCTATTTCTTTTTTTGTGAGATGGCATAATTTAAGTAATTTACTTCCTCTTCAGTTAATCTGGGCAACTTGTATTTTTGTAAATATTCATCCATTTCCCTAAGATTGTCAAATTTATGTGTGCATACAATTGGGAAAAAATAATTCCTAATTATTGTTTTGATTTCCTCTCCATTGGATGTAGATTTACCCTTTTCTTTTTTGATACTCATGATTTAGCTTTCTTCTTTCTTTTTTTTATCGTATTGACTAAGGGTCTATCAATTTTATTGTTTTTTTATAAAGGTAGCTCTTAGTTTTATTTATAAATTCAATAGTTCTCTTAATTTCAATTTTATTAATCTCTCCTTTGGTTTTCAATATTTCTAATTTAATATTTAATTGGGAATTTTGAATTTTTTTCCCAAGTTTTTCAATTGCATGCCCAATTCTTTGACCTCCCTTTTCTCTAATTTAGTCATGTATGCACTCAGGGATATAAAACTTCCCCTAAGAACTGCCTTTAATGCATCTCACAAATTTTGGTATGTTGTCTTATTATTATCATTCACTTGAATGAAATTACTTATGGTCTCTATAATTTCTTGCTTTACCCACTCATTCTTTATGATTAAATTGTGTAATTTCCAATTAGTTTTTAGTCTTTCTTTCCATGGCCCTTTATTACATATAATTTTTATTGCATCATGATCTGAGAAGGATGCTTTTAATATTTCTGCCTTACTCCATAGAATTGTGAGGTTTTTATGCCTTAGACCATGGTCAGTTTTTGAGTATTTGCCATGAACTGCTGAGAAGAAAGTAT
This sequence comes from Petaurus breviceps papuanus, assembly GCF_028583685.1. Classification (NCBI taxonomy): domain Eukaryota; kingdom Metazoa; phylum Chordata; class Mammalia; order Diprotodontia; family Petauridae; genus Petaurus; species Petaurus breviceps. The sequence goes on from NW_027187332.1 coordinate 660,441, forward strand.
ATTCCTTTTTATCCCCATACTGTTTTCTCTAGAGATCTATCATGCCTATCCTCTATAAAATTTTGTTCACCTCCTTACCTTCTTTCTTGCTTATTTTGAGGTTGGATTTATCAAGTTCAGATAGGGGGAGATTAAGGTCTCCCACTAGTATAGTTTTGCTATCTATTTCTTCCTCTGATTCCTTTACCTTCTCCTCTAGGAATTTGGTGCATATATGGTAAGTAATGATATTGCTTCATTCTCAATGGTGCCTTTTAACAGGATATAGTTTCCTTCTGTATCTCTTTTAATTAGGTCAATTTTTGCTTTTGCTTTATCTGAGATAAGGATTGCTACCCCTGTTTTTTTTTTTACTTTAGCTGAGGCATGATATATTTTACTTTAGCCTTTTACCTTTAACCTGTGTGTATCCTTCTGTTTCAGATGTGTTTCTTGTAAACAGCATATTGTGGGATTATGATTTCTAATCCTTTCTGCTATCTGCCTCTGTTTTATGGGAGAGTTCATTCCATTCACATTTACAATTATGATTGTTATACATTTCTTTCCCTCCATCCTATTCCCTCTCCCATTAATGCTCATATTTTCCCCTCTTCTCCCTCCCCCCCCTTAATAGTTTTCCTTTTGACCACCACCTCCCTCAGTTTTCCCTTATCAGGCCCCTCCCTTTTCCTCCCCTTTCCTCTTACTTCTTCCATCCCTACTAAACACCACCACCCCCACCCCCCTTTCGTAGTTATTTCCCACTCCTACTGGCTGTAGGATATTTTTATACTTAATGAAGTATGTTATTTCTTCTTTGAACCAAGAGTGACAGGAAAAAATCTCATGTGAACCTCCTCTCCCTCCCCTCTTTCCCTCTAAAATGTTACTTTTTGCATTTCTTCTTCATGGAGTCCTATGCTTAACTGGTCATCATAGCCTCCTTGAACCAGGACAAATGAGGAAAAATATCATATGATTCTCATCTCCCTCCCTTATTTTCCTCTTCTATACTGTTTTTATGCCTCTTTGTGCGGTATAATTTACCCTTTTCCAATTCATTCATTCCTCTTCTTCCAATGCAGTCCCATTGTAGCCTTTAATAAGATTTTTTTAATCATCATTTTGTGTATTTTATACTCATACCCTCTACTTGTCTATCACCAGTTTGCTCTTATCAAATAGTAGTGTGTGTGTGTGTGTGTGTGTGTGTGTTTTCCTTGTTTACCTTTCTAAGTCACTGTTGCATCTCATAATTGGAGGTTGAATTTTCTATTGAGTTCTGACTTTTTTATCAAGAAGGTCTGGAACTCTGTTATATCATTGAATGACCATCTCTTTGCCTGGAAGAATATTCTCAGTCTCCCTGGGTATGTGATCCTTATGTAACCTGAGCTTTTTTGCCTTCTGGAAAATTGTATTCCACCACCTCCGATCTTTCAGTGTAGGGGCTGCCAAATCCTGTGTGATTCTCACTGTGGACCCTTGATATTTGAATTGTTTTTTTTTAGCTGCTTGAAATATTTTCTCTTTTATCTGGTAGTTCTGGAGTTTGGCCACAACATTTTGAGGACTTTTCAGTTTGTGATCTCTTTCAGCATGTGTCCAGTGGATTCTCTTGATTTCTATCAGGGCAATTTTCTTTAATGAGCTCTTGGAGAATATTGTCCAGGTTCATTTTTTCATCACAATTTTCTGGTAGGCTTATGATTCTCAGATTATTTCTCCTGGATCTGTATTCCAGGTCAGTTATTTTTTCTTTGAGGTATTTTACCTCTTTTTCTAAGTTTTCATTCTTGTTGTTTTGCTTGACTAATTCTTGGTTCCTTATAGAGTTATTTGTTTAAATTAGGTTGATTCTGGTTTTCAGCAAATTATTTTCCTCGGTTAACATTTGGAGCTCCTTTTCCATATCATACACTTTTCTTTTTAGAGAGAAGTTTTATTCATTACAATGTTTTTGTAATTCTGCAGTTTTGGTTTTGAGAGAATTATTCATTTTGTCTTCTATCTCTCTCATTTGGTTTTCAAAGTTCCTTTTGATGTCATCTAGGAGAGCTTTCTGTACTTGGGACCTGTTCTCTGCTGATGTTTCAGCTGTCGGTGTGGAGTCCACATTGTCTCCCTCTGAGTTTGGTTCCTCCCTCTGAGGATAGTAGGACTCCAGAGTTTTGTAATCTGCTTTCTACCGATTTTGAGGCAAGGCCCTAGCCACACCCTTCCTCTGGGGATCCCAAGCCTTTACTGTAGAGGGTTTTGCCGTTGGACAATAGTTACTATGTTTTCAGGGTCAGAAGGTGTGGTTTAGAGCATGTGAGGTTCACTCTGTCATCCTCGTCTTTGGAGGTCCTGATAGGGGCACTTTTTTTTTAAATTTCTGGGCTATGAAGTGGTAGCCCCAGGATTGTTTGCTGTCCAGGACAGGGGCCCCTGTATTTGCTTCTTACCTTGCTTTTTTCAGTCCCAACCCATTGGTGATAGTCCTGGTAGTGGCCCTTGTGTTTGTTGGGACGATTTGTCTTCTGAGTTGATTGGACACCTTCTGGGCCTGCCTCTGCAGGTCTCACCTTCTGGGCTTGCCTCTGCATCTCCTAAAGCATGTTTTTATTTGAGGCTTTGCTTATAGATATTTAGCCGTCATTCACTTCTGGGTTTGTGTCTTTAGTATCACTAATATTTAGTATTTTTTTTAAATAATGATAACTTAATTCAGTAATTTATACTAATTTTCCAGCCGACTTCCTGACTTCAGATTTTATTTTAGGACCAAACTCTGTACACTTCTGGAGCAACATCTGGGCTGGCTATGCTACTGTTTTCTTTGGGTATTGAATATTATTTTATTCCATGATTTGTATGGGGTGCTCAGGAAGGACTAACACCTATGATATTATGGCTTTCTGAGCCTTTTTAGGGTTGTTCATTCACCTTTGGAGTCAATCTTTCATTCAACTTTCACCTGTGGCTCCAAAAAGCTGTAGTGTGTACAGCAGTCATTATCCAGCAAAACCATCTCAGCAGATGGGCTAAGTCAGGTTGAAGGTAACTGACAGTTCTCAGACCCATCAGTGAGTTTAGGGAATGTCTACCCCAAGCATGTGAAGATTTGTCCTGCTAAAATGGGTAGAAGAAAATCATTTGTTCTAACAGCCACGAAGGCAGCTGAAACAAAGCACAGTGGAATGCTTAAGAGCTTGGTCAGACATTAAAGGTCTGTGTCCTATGCAATAGTCAATTATCATGACTTTTGTCTTACTACTAGACTTCAATGACTCAGGAAGAGAGAGTGAAACTGATGATGTACAACTCTGCTTCACTTAAATCCAGTTCATTTGCAAGCCAAGGCATGACTCCACGATGACATTTGATCTCTTCAAAAACAAAGAACAAACAATTCAAAGGGAAATCTCAGATTTGGGACCTTCAGATTTTCAGTGTTTCATAATGTAGCAGCAAGGACTGTAGCATACCCAGGATGGCTGCTAGCATAATTTCTTTGATCTGCTTTTCTAAAGGAAAGCAACTCAAAAAGGGGTTAACCATCTTACTTTAACCCAAACATATATCATTTACCTAGTTCAGGGGATAAAGTCAACACCTTAAACTTCAGAGAAGATACAAACAGCAGCTACAAGTAGAAAAAGAAAATATGGACAAAGAAACAGACCAATAAACAGTTTCCAACTTTCTGGCCATTACATGCATACCTTGTTAGTTACCAGAGAGAAAAGCACCAACATTCTGCATTTTCAAAGCAGGGGAGCTCAATGAGCTCAATTCCCAGAGTCTCATTTGGTCAAATTACACAATTCTTCCCATGAGTGAGCCCCAAAGCAAAACCTCACAACAAGGTATATATATATAGCCTTTTCCATGGTCAGAGAGGATCACAACCCTTGTCACCCACTGCCTAATCACAAAGTAACAAGCATTCCTGAAAAAAAATAAGCCTCCCACAACAGGTTCTATGTGACCACATTTAGCCTATTTGGGGATAGAATATATTTTCAAATTAGGGAAGGTCCTCAAATTCACTTAAGCCTATCAATGGGCAGGGAAGGTCTTCATATTCCCTTACCATTACACCTATATTGCTGCGCTCCTTGTCTGTGTACTTCAAGTTTCTTACATGGAAAAGTATCTGAACAATAGACCTGTGGCCTTGTCCCTTTGGAATTTCAATTGGTCTTTTACTCAGTCAGTATTAAACTGGTGAAAAGCCTTTTATTTCCTTTTATAATGAAAGTATCCCCTTGGTTCTGTGATTCCTGCCCTGGTTATTCTACTGCAGCTTCATATTGGGTTGCAGGCTGAAACTGAGACCTCACGCCACTACTGAGGTCTTAGCCACAGAGGTTATGTCTGAACTTACTCCTCTTACTCCTCTCACTAAATAGCTTAGTGCCAAAAATGTTTACTCTGGAATATCCTCTATTGGTATGTGTATGCTCCTGTGTCTGTGCTGGATCTATGATTCATAACCTTGCAGCCAACAACTGAAATTTCAGTTCCAACCTGTTCATGTATCGTACATAAGTCATTCTGTGGTTTATCTGGAACTCCTCTTGATATACAACATTGATATACAACCTTCCCCATCTTTAGAAAACTTTACAAAGGAAGCCCCTGGGCAGATCCTGGTCCTATTTTCTGCAGACTTCTCTCTGACTCACTTGTCAAATCTTGGCTAAAAAAAAAAATGACCCACTATGATTTTTTTCTTTCATTTCCTGATGAGACCTTTGTTTAGATCATTTTCTACATCTGTTTACCCCCCTCCACTGGGAAATAGGTGCTTGTTATCTATATCTATATATATTTTTTTCCTAATACTCCACCTATGAGTTCTAGAATTGTTGAATTCACAAGGTTGCTTTCAAAATTGATCACTTTTATCTTCGAATGGCAATTTAGTTACCTTTGTTCAAGGAAAGAAATACACTTCAGAAGAACTAATGGAGATACTTTCTCAGTTTTATCTATCAAAACATATAATCTCCCAGCCTTGTGTGATTAGCCTCCATAACAGCTGAGGGTGGAGGGAAAAGCCCTTTCTTTCTCATAAGAAGTTGTAATGCTATGCACAAGAAGCTTTTCAGAAGAATGCTACTGTGAATAGCTTATAAGGTTCTGATAACACTCTATAGTGAAGACTCTATTCCATAACAAATCAAAACAAAACATCCACAGAAAATCAAGGTACAGCATTCACAATATTGCAACTTATATTCACAAACAATATATCATTAAAATGGCCACATAGTTTTCAACAAAGTTGTCACAATATTTAAAACACAGCACAATCATCTCATTCTACAATAGTCAAAGTCTTCCACTCATGGGGCAAAGTCTTAAGTTAACTCAGTCAGTCACTTATTCAACAATCAATTACTAAGTGAGATCAAAATATACTCTCAAAGTGTAGTAGTCAAAGTCTTCCACTCATGGGGCAAACTTGATTAACTCAATCAGTCACTTATGCAGTCATCAATTACTATGTATCATGCACATAACCCTCCACCCCTAGGTCACTAGCTAATTACAATTTCATCATTACTCAGTACCTAGGGAGAGGTCTTTTCATCTTGACTTGGGGCCAGCTCTCAGATTCCCTGGATCCCCTTCCATGGTCTGAGAGTCTACCTGGATTCACCAGACTGTCACATGGGTTCAATGGCAGACAGCTCCCAGTTCCCTGTCCAGCTCTCTGGATAGGCCCTGCTTCACAATGACATTTAAAGGGTCTGGTCCATGTCAGATCCTTCACAATTTCTACCCCAGGGAATTCAAGGCTCAACCAAGCCACAAACAAAGTCTCAGCATCCCAGTCATGCTTCCTCCGTCACCTGGGCTCCTGGCTTCAGCTCTGGGCTCTTGTTTAGAATAAACTCCACCACCATAAGTTCTCAGGAAATTCTGGCTCAGTTCTTCATTCTCTCTTCTGTAACTGCTCTGCCACCAGATGCTGGTTCCAAGAAATTCTGACTGTGCCTCTTCGGGGCTTGTCCTTATATAAACACAGCATTAACTTCCTGTTTCAGCCAACCACTTCCTGTTATGTCAGTAACAGGAGACAGGAGTTCATACCTTTTGTTTCCCCAACAGAGGCTTGATCAATTACTAAGTGCTAAGTACCTGCTACCTTTGCCAACACAAAGGGATCTTCAAATTCAAATTACATTACCTTTACAGAAGTCTAAGAGAGGGCCTTTCAGTTTATTTAGAAGAGATGACAAAGGACAAGAGGAGAAAGTATCTCCCTTTAGCATCTGCTGAGTAAGTAATGCTTGTGACTGTATGGTCAGTCTTCTTTGATGAAATATGAGAAAGTCACAAGGATTCCAATCAGAATCCTCTAGTTGAACATCTCATATTAAGAAGCTTACCAAAAATTTTCAGGGAAAATGTGTTAACCAGAAAGGACCCACCTCTAGAGATAGCACATACTACCTTCTAGGTCATCTTGCTCTATCCTTGTTTTAAAGAATTGAAATGTATTCTAGCCAGAATAGATTAGGGGCAAGGGGTTATCTTTTTTGCTGCTATCATTGTGTGCCTTCCATTACTCTTTTTTTTTTTTGGAGGGAGGAGGGCAGGGCAATTGGGGTTAAGTGATTTACCCAAGGTCACACAGCTGGTAAGTGTTAAGTGTCTGAGGCCAGATTTGAACTCAGGACCTCCTGACTCCAGGGTCATGGCTCTATTCACTGAGCCATCTAGCTGCCCCACTTTCCATTACTCTTACACTGATTTCCTTCATCAGAGTTCCAGATGACATGTTCCAGATCAGTTGATCATGGTGTCATAGATTAAAAGTTGGAGGTGACTTTGGACATCATCAAATTCAAATCTTCATTTTGCACATCAAGAAACAAAGTTTCAGAGAAATTACCTGACTTCCCCAAGGTTACAGAATAGGTAAGCAGGATTTGCACCTAGTTCTTCATTACTCCAGTCCCAGTATTCTACTCCTATTACATTTCTAGGTCTTTCCTTTTTCAATTATGTATGCACTATTTTCGTGGATCCTATCCCCTCAATTTCTATGACATTCAATTACCTTTATATGAAGCTATCTCCTTCATTTTCATTCTTACTCACACGATGCATGCATCTAAGGTCATTCATTTTATTGCTATTTTCTTTCCTGGGTTTTGTCTATTATGAATTCCTGGGAATTGTCGCTGCTACAACATAATATTTTCATGGAATCAAGTTTAGTTACTAGACATATTGAGCTTTCTTTTCCTTCCTCCATATTCATTTTAAAGCCCATTTGATTAAACTTAAAAGACTGGAGACAAACATTTTTTAAAAGCTCATAGAAGGTATATATTTGCATCATTTTCATTTTTAGTGGTGGTCCAGAAACTTAAAGCTTGTTCCCAGAGATGATCTTCTTAACCAGATTTTAACTTCCAAAATTTGCTTTTCTCTTCCAAATCCCTATCCTTTCATATTAAGCAATGACGATATTTCTTTTGCTCCCTTTTAGGTATTCAGTTTTGTGCCAAGGAATCCATAATTCATAGTAGTAATTTCTGAATTCTTTGACACAGCATCATTTGGTCCTATTTGATTTATTAGATTTGGGCAATGGTTTTAGAATGGCCTGTGAGGTGCTCCATCACAAGCTGGCTATATGCCACTGGAAGATAACAATATCTTATATTATTATTTCATTGTGTTTTTATTTAAGCCTATGATTTCACTGGTAAAGGTAATATTCAGTGAAGAAAGTCTTTTTTGTCAGTGATGTTCATCAATTGTTCTGTAACTGATAATCTTAGGGAGTTATCTCTTTCACTGAGAATTTAAATGGCTTGCCTAAAATCACATAGTCGTCTTATGTGAAAGTTGAATTTTCACCAAGTTCTTCCTTATTCCAAGGCTTGTTCTCTATTTACTATACCATCATTGTTAATTTTAAGGTAAGGAATAACTAGCTCAGAAACCCTAAATAATATCATATATTTAACTTCTTTTGTCATTTACTCTATGCCTTCTCATCTCGTAATCTTCTTAGATTTAAATCACTATTATGTATAAGACAACTAGAATCTTTGTCCAGGTTCTTCCCTCTATAAAAATGCCTCACATCTATTAGTTGTTACCAATTGTCTCATGGTCTTTATTCTTCCTTTTGTCATTTATGGTATATTCTTCAATATTTTCATTTCATAAAACAGGCAAATTGTCGGCCTTTGCCTTATTTCAATTCATTTTATTCTTTGTCTTTGCTCCACTTCCATATCCAATTTCTCCTGGAACCTCTATTTTCATATTCTTTTTTTTTTAAAGCAATTGGGGTTAAGTAACTTGCTCAAGGTTACAAGGCCAGTTATTTCTGGGTGTGGTGCTAAGTATCTGAGGCCAGATTCGATCCCCAGGTCATCCCAACACTGGGGCCGGTGCTCTTACTCACTCTGCTATTTGGCCACCCTTATTTTCATATTCTTTTAAAAGAATATTCTGTTTTTTTTTTAATCTTGAAAGGAGAAATATATCCACCAAGCCTATATTAAATAATTATTTTCCTGTGACTAAAATATGAATATTATGCACTCCATGCAAACCACTACAAAATTTTCCCTACTTGTGGAAAGTACACAAGTATTTACACAGAAAGTATTTTCAACATTAGCAGTTTTCTCTAACAGTTCTTATCAATATATATTTCAGACTCCAAAATTATCCATTAAGAAATTGCAAAATATAACTGTCTTTTGATTGAAAGATATTTTTATGATAATGATATTGATTCCTATTACTTTAAAAAAAAAGAGGAAGAACTTATATGAGTAGCATAGTAACTTTCAGACACCCTTGGGGGAAAACTACTTTCTGAAGTTGACAGTTTCAGATTCACATGGAATAATCTAACATGCAAATTCTTCTTTCAGTTTTCATTTTTTCTGTATAAGAGGAGCTAGGGTCTAAAACCTTACAAATCTAAAAATAATGGTAAAATCCATTGTTCCAAGAGCTTTTCCTTTTTGTTCCAAATGAAGAGAAATCTATTTTAAATATAGCAATGATATTTGAGAATCTTTTAAGCAAAAACAATAGATGATATTTTCCTTTGTTATAATTTGTGGTTAAGTTAAGGTGTATGAAATTGGTGTTCATTGTTATATATCATACAAGGTCATTGTAATTTGGGGAAAAAAAGAAATCATGATTTAGTGAATTGGATGAGGGGATTCCATTGTTATTATAGGGTTTAACCTTCCAAAATCAAGTTCATTCTCAATGGATATTAGGTGTTAAAAGCTACTTCTTTTATAGATAATTCCTAGATGTACTCTGATGAATATAAAGATTTAAACTCATTTTGTTTATTTGTTGTTGTTGTTGTTGTTTTTGTCATCTCTAGTGCATGCCAAGTAAATGTGATATGTCTGTTTCTGGAAACTACAATCCACAAATGGATATGCACACTATGAAGAATGGTTTCTTTACTAGAACAAAATGTTAAGGCATTGGAGAAATGAATATTCACTCTTGAGGTTGTGAAGTATGAATTGTTCTTGAAAGATTGGAAATAATTTTTCAAAGACAGAAAGCAGACAAAATTCCTGATATGTCAGGGGATTGGAATGTTGAAAATCTTATAGATGATAAAAGGAAGAAGGTCTAGGGAGTTTTGGGAGATAAATAATAGATGTGGCTCTTTGCATAGAGCATATAACTTTAGCATACTAGGAGGAAGTAACTTCATATTCTTCAAAGGATACTAAACATCTATGCTCATAACCGGGATAGAGGCCATCAAATACTGGTAAGAAGAACAAGAGAACAAGAGATAAGCATTAGTAGTTGATGATCTCTTTCTTCATGTGGCTACCAAGGTGTCATACAACAAGCTGAAAAATAGGAAGGTATGAGTTTTTGAGAGAATGTTTTTTTTCCCCTAAGATTTGGGAAAGAAACTTTTTTTAAATTAAATTATTTATTTTTATTTTTCAACATTCACTTCCATAAGTTTTAAATTTTCTCCCACTTTCTCTCCAAGATTACTTGCATTCTGATATGGGCTCTACAAATACATTTCTATTAAACCTATTTTCACATTAGTCACTTTGCATAGAAGAATTATAACGAATGGGAAAAGTCATGAGAAAGAAAATACAGAAACAAAACAAAACAAAAAAGAAATAAAATAATCTGCTTCATTCTGCATTCTGATGCCATAGTTTTTTCTCTGGATGAGCCTGGCATTTTCCATAATGTATTGTTTATAATTATTTTAGGTCCTTGCATTGCTGAGAAGGGCTAATTCTATCAAAATCCATCCTTGTACACTGTGACTGTTACTGTGTACAATATTCTCCTGGTTCTGCTCCCCTTATATAGCATCAGTTCATATAAGTCTTTCCAGGTTTCTCTGAAGTCCATCTGTTCATCAATTCTTATAGCACAATAGTATTCCATTGCATTCATATACCACAACTTGTTTAGTCATTCCCCAATTGATGGGCATCTGCTCAGTTTCCAGTTCTTGGCCACCACTAAAAGAGCAGACAGGGAGAATCATGAGAACCAGAAAACTGGGCAATCACTTCCAATACCTGATGATTCACTTGGTAATAAAAGATGTCAACATAGATATATCTTAACCTATCCCATCTCATGAAGATTCATTGACCCCAAATTCTGAATATTACAAATTAAAAACCTGAGATGTCACAGAGGTCATATAATCTACTTAAATTACTATGAAAGATTATAAATCATCTCTAACGTTACATATAAATAATAAATTACAACGCTAGAAATTGAAACTTGCTTTTTTTCTTCCAAATATAAGTCCAAGACTTTCAAATTTAACTGTTTTCCCATACCCTTTCCGATTATCTCACTATTAAGTTATCTTACATAATCATGATGTCCCATTGACATAACCCATCTTTCTTTAAATTCTAACTTAAAGAACAATAAGAAAAAAAGAAACATTCTATAAATTTAAATATTGAAACAAATAGAAAAGAAAAAGACGTCATGTGCTGCACTGCAGAACATGAGAGGATTCAATATACATAGAGTAATAAATATTCATTTTAAGAATGACTATATAGTAAATATTATGCATTGTGTTGAGAGCTGTCCATCTCTTCACTTCCTTGTTATTTTTTTTTGTTCTCTGCTTGTGCACTTTTTACATTGTTGTCCCTGCTTTTCTCCCCCCCCCAAGTCTACAATTAAGCACAGATATATTTATATATAGGTATATAAATATGCATATGTGCATACATGCACAAATTTGCATATGTAGACATAAACTTTCCCTAAAAAAATCTGCTTCTGATATTTATTTTTACATTTGTGCATATCTCTTATTTATTATCCCTCCTAAATCCTCTAATTTTACTTCTACCTGGTATATATATAAATATATGCACACATATATGTATACATGTGTTTATATGTGTATGTGAATGTGCATGTATAGATCTATAGGTATGTGTATATGTTTATGTGCATGAACATATGCGTACGTATATGTATACACATGAATATGTATATGTATGAATATATCATCCCCCCTGCCCATAATCCCTCTGTGCTGTTTCTTCTTGCACCTCATTTGTAAAAAAATCATTACTTTTAAAGTCATATCATACTCAGATCTTCCCCAATATTTCTTACAAGCTAACCAATTACTGATAAGAATTTCAGATATGTGTTTTATGCTTTACATATTTAAAAGATAGCCTATCCTTATTGAATCTCTTGTAATTAGTCTTCTGTATAGACCTTATATTTCTCAAAACTTCTATTAAGTTCAGTTTTGTTTTGTTTTGTCTTTAACAAAGTCCTGAAAACCTGACAGTTCATTAAATGTACTTTTTTTTCATCCAATATTAAGCTTAGCTTTACTGGGTGTGATATTTTCAGCTGGAACACCAGTTTTTGTGCTCTTCAATATATAGTGTTCCAAGACCTGTGGTTCTTTATTGTTGCCACTGCTAGGTCATATGTGAGTCTAATTGTGCCATGGTCATATTTATTTTTTATTGCTTGTAATATTTTATCCTTGAACTGTGTGTTTCACAATTTGACTGTAATATTCCTGTGAATTTTCCTCCAAAGATCTTTTCATGTGGGGACCAGTGAATTATTTTTCTGCTTCCCCCACTTGTTTGTGTGCTTCAGGAAAATTTTCTTAAATTATTTCTGGTATTATTGTATTAAGATTCTCTTTTTGATCATAACTTTCAGGTAGTTTAATTATGTTTTATGTTTTCTCTTCTTGATCTATTCTCCAGATCAAATGTTTTCTTATGAGATGTTTCACATTCTCTTCTCTTTTTCATTCATTTTATTTTCTATTATTTCTTTTTTTAAGTTTAGGAATATTTTGAAATTAAATTTTATGTTTATTTTTACTTTACATTATTAATTTTAACAAGATTTTGAGTTACAAACTTTCTCCCCATCTTTTCCCTATACACCACCCCAAAAAAGCGATCCCACTGTATACCCCCCTTCCACAAATCTGCTCTCTCCTATATCATCTCCTATTCCCGCCTGACTTTCCAGTAGGGCAAGATGGATCTCTATACCCCAGGGCCTGTATACCTTATTTCCCAGTTGTAGGTAAAAAAATATATATATACATACATATATATATATATATATGTATATATATATATATAATATTTTTAAAACATTTTATTTTAAAACTTTGAATTCCAGATTCTTTCTATGCCTCCCTCATCAACCACCTTTACAGGGAATATAAATAATTTAGTATGGGTTGTATATGTGTAGCTACACAAAACATTTGCATACTGGATATATTGTGAAAGACTGACAATATTTCCCTCCATCCTATCCCTATCCCCAACTTGTTCTATTCTGTACTTAAGCATTTCACTTTTCAAAAGTATGTCACTCTAACTTCCCTCAGCCCCAACCTCACTTCTCCTCCATTATCTCCCTCTCATCCCTTTTCCCCCTACTCTATTGTAGGGTGATACTTTAGGATGTATGTCATTCTCTCCCTAAGCCAAATTCAAACAGAGTAAGGTTGACCCATTCCCTTTTGACTTCCTGTTCTTTCCCTCCAATGTAAGAGTTTTCCCTTACCTCTTCTATATGACATAATTTACCCCATTCTGTCTCTTCCCATCTCCTCTTATTTATAGCTCTCTCACCTCTCAATTTCACTTTTTAAGTATCATTCCCTACTATTCAATTGGTCCCATGCTCTCTGTCTATGTATATCTGTATGCACACACACACACGTATACACACTCACATATCTATTAATATGCACATATACACTGTTATATAGACATATATATATATATACATATATATATATATATATATATATATATATATAGCCGCACACATTTATATTCCCTTCAACTATTCCCATAATTAGAAAAGTTTCATAAGTTACAATGAGTTTTATTCCATGTTGGAATATAAATAGTTCAAATTTGATAAGTTTCTTATGATTTTTTTTACCTATTTACCTTCTCATGCTTCTCTTGCTTCGTGGGTCTGAATGTCAAATTTTCTATTCAACTCTGGTTTTTTCACCAATAATGCTTGAAAGTCATCTATTTCATTGAATTTTCCCTTGAAACATGATACTCAGTTTTGCTTGGTAGGTGATTCTTGGTTTTAATCCCAGCTTCTTTTACCTGAGTAATATCATATTCCAAGCCCTTTGATTTCTTGGTTTAGAAGCTGCCAGATCCTGTGTTATCCTGATTGTGATTCCACCATATTCAAATTGTTTCCTCTTGGCTGCTTGCAATATTTTCTCCCTAATTTGGGAATACTGGAACCTAGGTATAATATTCCTAGGAGTTTTCTTTTGAGGATCTTTTTCAAGAGGTGATTGGTGGATTCTTTCAACCTCACACACTCTGGTTCTAAAACAGAAAGGAATTTTCCTTGAGAATTTATTGAAGGATGATTTCTAGGTTCTTTTTTCAATCGTGTCTTTCATGTGGTCCAATAATTTTTAAATTATCTCTCCTGGATATATTTTCCAGATTATTGTTTTTTTTTCTTTTTTTGCCTTTTGGAGGACAATTGGGATTAAGTAAATTGCCCAAGGTTACACGGCTAGTATTTTTGTGTGGGTGTTAAGTGTCTGAGGACAGAACCGAACTCGGGTCCTCCCGAATCCAGTGCTGGCGCTTTACTCACTGAGCCACCTAGCTGTCCCAGGATCAGTGTTTTTTACAATGAGATATTTCACATTTCCTTCTATTTTGTTCTTTTTTTTTATCTGTTTAATAGTGTCGATTTCTCATAAAGTCACTAGCTTCCATTTTCTCCAATCTAATTCTGAAGGAATGATTCTGTTCAGTGAACTTTTGAGATTCTTTTTCCTTCTTGCAAATTCAGCTCTTTAAGGCATTCTTCTACTCATTGGCTTTTTGGGTCTCTTTTTTTCCATTTGAGTTAGTTTATTTTTAAAGGTGTTGTTTTCTTCAGTCAGGTTGTTGACTTGCTTTTAATGATTTTCTTGCATCATTCTCATTTCTTTTCCAATTTTTTCCTCCACTGCTCTTACTTGGTTTTCAAAATCATTCTTAAGTTCTTCCTTGGCCTGTAACCAGAGAGGAGAGCTTTGTCCCAAATCGCTGTTTTTTTTTTACAGCTTCCAGACCTACTAGTTGGGCGCCCTCTCTGAGGCCTCCACAGGCTCTTGCACCTGATCACACATCCAAGGACCTCTACCCTAGACAGAAATCCAGATCCAAGAAGGTGAAAGCTAGAGCGATCACCCCTCAGAATGGTTGCTTGGTCCGCCTACAATCTGCAGACCAGGAGTTATGAAGAAGGTAAGTGGCAGCGGCTGTACAGCTGCCGTGTCTCAGCCACTTCTCCCTCTGGGGGCAGAGGCTGGACTGCACTCTCAGATCCCCTTTTCCCAAAGTCCACACTGATGTCTCACTTTGTCTTTGACATTTATGGGTTAATATTTTTGGAAATCACCACAGCTGTTCATGATTCACGATCCTGAAGTCCCCTGTAGTCATAGCTGGTTATGGCCTCCCTGGGGCTACTACTAGAGTCTTATGTGGGACTGAGCTCTGCTCCCAGTGTGCTGCAATGGATCTTTCCTGCTGGTCTGCCAGGCTGCCTTCAGTGGGAGATTTGTTTCTATACTTTGTGGGTTCTGTAGCCCTAAAGTTTGTTTAGAGTCATTTTTATAGGTATTTGAGGTGGTTATGGAGTGCATGGCTCAGGGAGTTTTCCTGCTTCTACACTGCCATCTTGCTTATTATTTCTTGATATGTTATAACTTTGGTGGCTTACCTGTGCTAATTTATCTTTTTTTAAGGAGCCATGTTTTTCCTTAAAATTCTGCATCTCCTTTTCTAATTGGTTGACTTTCTTTTCATGATCTTGTTTTTTCTTGGATAGTTAGTTTTTCCTCCATCTCTCTCATTTGTTTTTTTTAAGGTATTTTTGACGTTCTTTTATGAATTCTTTTTGAACAACTGACCATTTGAAATTACTCTTTGGGGCAGAAGATATAAGAAGTTTTTTTTTGTTTTGTTTTGCTTCTGTATCTTACTCTGAGGCCAAACTCCAAATCTTCTCTACACTTATAGTAACTCTGTATGGTATAATTCTTTTTCCTTTGCTTGTGCATCTTTTAAAAAATTACATCAGCTTACTTTTTGTAATCACTCCTAGGTGATGACAGATAGTACCTCTGGCATAAGATCCTCCTCAGTTCTTCCTGCTGGCCCAGAGCTGGAACCAAGACTTCCAGCCTCCTGTAAATGCCGACAGAGTGCAGTTTCCCTGCCCCACTGCTTCTGTGTTTACAAGAAGTGTGCTGATTTCTTCTAATCCCCACTGTGTCTCTGCAGCACAGCTGCATCTGACATTCTTTTCTCACCTCAGATGCCTAACATCCCCCACTTTGCCTGAAGTAATAGTTCTTACAGTTGGGGAAGAGGCAACCTCCCAGCACATCTAACCCCAGGGCTTGCTGCTTGTTGTTTAAAAGATTTAGGACCTAACCTGAAAGTGTTTACTCTTCACAGGGACTAAAATTCTTCCTGGAACTTTTCTTCTTATCTTCTTCAATTGTCCCTGGAGGACACCTGTTCTTCCCCTACTCTTATTTATTTTTACTGCTCAGTATTCATTTTAACAACACAACACCCTCATACCCAAGACTTCTGATACTTAGAAACCTAGGTTGTATGTTCACCTAGGAAGACTATCCCATTCAGCACAGTTTCTGAAGTTAAGTGATCCAACATCTGTTCCTTTCTTTGTTTTAGTCACCTATAATATATTATTACCTGTCTATAGGATCATAGAGATAATACTGAAAGGGACTAAGAAGATAGCCAATTCAATCTCCTTCATTGTTTAAAATAGAATCTAAGGATACCCAACTGAAACTTGTCTAAGTACATAAATTTAAAGCATCAGAGGAATTTTGAAATTTTTTGCTGTTATGGTTCCTCCAAATAATTTACTAATACATGGAGTAAGTATATAAGTGGCCAGTGTAAGATAACAACAATTAGAAATGGAAATTAAGAATGTAAGGCGATCAAGGAAATCATTTGCAAAAACTGCCTCCTAAACTTAGGTCACATACACAGCTTTTGTGTTAAAATTGGGGAAGTAAGCTGGGCCCCAGTAAAACAGACCTCCTAGGTCAGAAGCAGTAGCTCAGCTCCAGACGTGCAAGTAAAATCAGAAAAAATTATGCAAATTAAAGGAATCCAAATTGCCACCATTAGCTTTGAGATGATATTGACACATCTGTGAGTAACCCAAATGTGCTATGGATAAGGCTTAGTTCATCTCTCACTAGAAATTTCTAAAAATGGGACTCCAACATTCTGTCCCTTGAGTACTTGCTGACCTAAGGATCCATACTGCAGGTGTCCTCCCAAATTATATTCACAGTTACATAAGTGATTTTATGTACCCCATTATTTCCCTTACCTGTCCACCACACTTTCTACCTCCTTCTTCTGCCTGATTCCTCTGTGGCTTCCAGTGATCTCTACCTCTGTACTATCTCTATGCCTTATTAAAGTGTGATTGATACCTTACTGCCCAAATAATGCCAGGCTAAAAATTCTTTGCAAACACCAAATAACCAGACTTTCTTGCCCTATTCTGATTGGAAAGCACTTTGTAATTTCCTTTACAAGGCATAAACTGGCGCACCAGCCTAACAATACTTGTTTGTAGCAGCATCCCTACAGTTAGTATCTCATAATACTGCTTAAGCTAAACTTATTATATATCAAGCTTTCTCCTGATCTCCTCAACTCTTAATGCCCTGCCAGCCAGTACAAAAATTCATATATGTATATATGTATGTGTGTATAAATATATGTTTTCATTACCATGTTGCATCCCCACCTCCTTCACCATCCCCAACAACAATAGATTGTAATCTTATTTAGGGCAAGCACTGCCACATTTTTATATGTGTATCCTCAGCATCTAGTACATTGGTTAGCATAAAGAAGACTCTTTGTAAGTGTTTGTTGCTTGATTGATTACTAGTATACTTCTGAGGACAACTAGGTGGCCCATTGGATTGAAAACTAGTCTTGGAGTAAATAAGGCTCATCTTCCTGCATTCAAATCTGACCTTGGACACTTACTACCTCTATTATCCTGGGAAAACCACTTCAGTCTGCTTACCTCAGTTTCCTCATCTGTAAAATGAACTGTAGGAAGAAAAGGCAAACAACTTTTGCCATATCTTTCTTTGCCAATAAAACACTATATGATGTCATGAAGAGTCAGGCACAACTGAAAAATGATTGATCACTTTACTTCTGAAACTATTCTCTCAAAGATGGATCACAGCCTCCTAACCATTTGAGCTTTTTTATTCCTTAACTTGTTCTCGTCAAATAATTCTAATTGATACAGCACTTTCTCCTTATCTTGCTCCACTTTGTTTAGAAACTGGGAATTCTGCTTGCATGAGAGGTTTAAAGGGAATTATGTTTTACCTTTGCTAAATGAACGTCTCTCTTTCATTGGTACAATTTCAAGGAAAAACAATTCCATAGTGATTATTTAGGGACATGAGAACCTGTCTTCAGTACTGACATGTTAGTTCAGGGTTTGAAAGCTTGTCTGTCTGCTGTGCATGAGCAACAAGTAAGGAAAATCAATGGGTTCTTTTGTTTTTGTTTGGGCATCAAATTGCAAGCATTTATGAGGCCCTAACTGTGTCAGTCACTGATAATATAAAGACAAAAATACAAACTCTGCTTTCAATTAACTCCATAATAATGGAGGAGATAACACTTTAGAAAGTATTACTATAATTTATATATCAGTGAAATCAAAGATAATCTCAAAAGCTAGCAACTGGGGGAGTCAGGGAACCCAAAGAAAAGCCTCTTCCAGAAAGCTAGATGTAAGCCAAATCTCAAAAGAAATCCAAGGAAGACAGAAAGTAGAGTTGAGGTGAAAGAACATTCCAGGATCTGTAGCTAGTGCAAAGGGAATGACTCTGAAGTATTAGTTTTGTTTTAGAGAAATAACAAAAGTTCAGTGTTTAGTTTAAGAGTTTGAGGTCAGGAGAGTAAAATGTAAGAAGGTTGGAATAATGGAAGCAAGTCACACCGTGAAGATTTCTAAAAGTCAAATATGAGTCAGAATATGATTCATGGGAGCAAGATCTTGTGCACATATTGTATATAGGAACTCTCAGAAGGAGAGTAGAATATGTTTGAGCTTATTCAAAGAATAGATTGAGGAAACATTTCATCAGGGTATGCACATAAAGGGAATTTATTTGTAAATATAATAACAACACTAGTAACACATTGTTGAATATTTAATTGTAAAGAACATTATTTCTATTCACAAAAGAAAAGAATTTAAAGATTAAACTTTTTAAATAAGCAATTAAACTTTACTTTAAAATGAAAAGTTTAAAAAAAGGCAAACTTAATGACAGTGTGTTTGTAACTCATGACAATGGTCCTTTCCACCTGGGAAGGGTAAGGCTGGTGGAACATTTTAGCTAACCAGTGAGCTACAGTGGATCACATGTTCACATTAGCCTCAGCACTAATATGGAGAATATTATGAGACCATGGATACCATGGGTCAAAAGTCTTAAACAGGGGAGAACTGATCCAGGTCTGAAAAATATGGAGCAGATTAAAACTACCTGAGTGATCAGAATGGGAGCCACCTTTGAGATGCCATTACATTTCCATTCCATGTGAGATTGACAGATCCAGGAGAGAGAGAAGTCAAAAAGAAGAGAGTGGTAGAACACTCACACACACATATACACACAAACAAAGAAATATTTACACACATAATTCTAAATATAATCTAAATACACAGATATTAGGGGGGGTGAATAGGGATATCTCCTTATTGCTAGTCTTATCCTAATCCTCCTGCAGTAGAGAGAAAGATACATAAAAAAGTGAAAAAAAAATCAATGTAGTGTAGTGGTTCTCAAACAGTTTTGTCTCAAGACCTCTTCACTGTCTTATAAATTATTCAAGATACCCCTTCTCTTAAGCTTCTATTTAAATAACTTATAGCTATATATGTTTTACAAATTGAAATATCTGTATTACAACAAAAATAGTTTGGAGAGGTTCCTGAAACAAACTTTGAAATCTAATGATCTAGTCATTAACCTGCTCCTGCAAATATGATATTCCACTTCCCATTTACATGCCATTGGATAGATTCTTCTGTTTTTGAAGAATGCTCTGGTTCCTTCCTTTCAAAGGCTTTCAATTCCCTAGTTTCAATTTTTTAAAAAATAAAACTCTTCTCAAAATCCCACTTCTGCAGGAGATAGACTTTTACCTATTCCCCCAGATTCTAGTGCCTATCTCCTTATACTCCTAGCAAAGAGCTCTTTGACCCTTGTAATTTTTCATATGCCCTAATATGTAATACTTTTCAAATGCCTGCTTACTGTTTTATTTGGATGAATCAGTGTATAGACTATTCACTATTTTTGATGGTCTTTTGTATGAATAGTGTTTAGTAGAAAGGAGCCAAGCTAGCAAGTAAAATTAGGGGTTGTCTTCTTCATAAGGGTTAGCACTCTGAAAAATAACTTTTGTTCTGAACCCATTGTGCCCCAAGACCATTAATATTTAAGGGGGAAGATAAATATTTTCCTATATTTATAATCCTCTTAGAAGTAGGCAATTAAAAACAGCAACATAGTCATTTTCTGCCTTCCCTCAAGAAGGAAAGTGTAGTCTTTTTTGGAGACAAGATCAGATTCAAGAGATATGTATTCAAATATTGAACAACAACATTTCAGACAACTTATGTGGGCATACATAACACATGCAAGAAAACACCTAACCAGCAACAGACGACCTTTAAAATCCTTTTGGCCCTAAACTAAATGATTATGGTTGAAGTCTGCAACATTTGATGAATCACTGCTGGGCTCCAGTATCCCTCTTAAGTTTTTCATACAATATAATTTTTATATAGAATTTACTGAGAATACAAGAAGAGGAAATGCTTATGTGGCTTACTATGATGACATATTCATAGGAGATTATCTAAAAATTGAGAGCCTGAACAATGGACCATGCCCCACCCCCTATTTTGCTGATCTATATCTCTGATCCTGAGTCTGAATGAGGTTACCTCTGCTTTCACACTGACTTTTCCCTTCTGGAAAGAACTAACAATTCTCCTGCCATAACTTTATCCAGACTGAAGTCTGGTTGGAGAAATTGGTTCTCCTATGCACTGTTTCTTCAGGTAATGCTTCTTGAATCAAAGAGACCCTAATTTATCATCACAGTTTAATAATGCCAAGTAGCAGTTCACTATACAATTCTAGGGGAAATTTATTATCCTAACTATCAAGGTACCATTGATATTGATTATATGATAATTAATTATTAACTTCTTTACCTCGACACTTGAGATGGATCTTTTAGACGGAGCAAAAATGATTAATTCTACCTTTAAATCTTCTGTGACTACTATCCTGAGTTCATATACATACATAATGTTTTAAAATACAGTTAGAGTCTTTTCAATTCCATACATAACCTTCTAAGTTATAAATAATTTCTAGCAAATTATGTCTCCCAGTTACAGGTTTAAAAAAAGGCTAAAGTTTGTCTTGATATTCTCTTGCCTAGGCAATCAGAGGACTATTAAGAATTGAAATAATTCTAATCATCTTCTAGAGACAGCTTAAATTGAACAAAGAAAAGCTCACAAATATACCAGAAGACAATTTTTATAAACCAAATTTTTTAGAGACATTGGACTATAATAAATATGGTGAGAGTTTTGTTTTCAGTAATAAAGGCCATTTTTTTTCCTTTTGGAGAGCAATTAGGGTTAAGTAATTTGCCCAAAGTTACATGGCTAGTTTTTTTTTTTTTTTGTGGGTGTTAAGTGTCTGAGGCTGGAACTGAACTCAGTTCCTCCTGACTCTGGGGATGGTACTTTACTCACTGTGCCACTTAGCCACCCCCATAAAGGCCAATTTCTTAATGCTGTTGACTGTGCAGGACTGCTATAAGAAGAGTCACATAAACTGAAATCTATGTTGGTTATAAATTAGTAAATAAAAATTTAAATAATAAAATAAATATTTTATTATGTGCTTGCTATGGACAATATCCTGTACTACTAGTTAAACAAAAGATTCTATTGTATCATTTAAGCCTATGATGATTTTTTTTTCATTTTCTAGATCCTTTGATTCATCCTATCTTGTATTCAGTTAGTTTGTCCACTATGAAATATCTAACAAATCATTTAAATCTGGAAAAGTCCTAAGAGATATTTAGACACATGGCTTCCTGATTACTAAGCAATAGTTCTTACCAAAATATATTAAATCAATAACCAAGCCCAGTTCCCTTGGCGTGAAATCAAAGAATGGTTTAATCTAAATTCAAAATAGCATAAATTTTATCTCTTTCAAGTTGTAGACTCTTTAAGGTCATTCTAAATGCCTACTAGGCATTTCTACCTCTATGTTTTACCATCTGCCTCTCAGAATTATTGCAAGTATGAAATGAGATAAACTTTATAAAATACTTTATAAAGCTTAAAGGAGTATATAAGTGCTGTATAATTTTGCTGTTATTTTTATTGTTATTATAATTATTACACATCTAAAAGGAGCATAGTGGAATGGTCTAAATAAGAAATTACAGTATTTTAAAGGCTTCCATTTAGGGAATATGATTAGAATTGTTCTGCTTAAAAAAAATATTGGGGTGGCTAGGTGGTGCTGTGCATAGAGCACCAGCCCTGGAGTCAGGAAGACCTGAATTCAAATGTGGCCTCAGACACTTAACACTTACTAGATGTGTGACTTTGGGCAAGTTCTTAACCCCAATTACCCTGCCTTCCCTCTTCCAAAGAGCAAAAAAAAATGTCCTTTTGTATGCACTGAGGCATAGTTACAAACAATAGGTAGTATTTGTAAAGAGACAGATTTAGACTTGGCTTGGGTATGAACAAAACAGAACATCCTAACAATTATCATTTTCCTAAAGTAAAATAAATTGTCCAGTAAACAGTGAATTTTTATTTTCTTTTTTTTTTTAGATATTCAAGCAAAGTTTTCATGTCCACTTGTTGAATATATCTTAGAAGAGACACTTTTTCAATTATAGGTTGGACTTTAAAGTGTCTGAGCTGTCACTTAACTTGGAATTCCAATGATTACATTAAAATATTTAGTTTGTTTACTTCTTTTGTCTCTTTTTTGATTCACAGAGTAGCTCAGGACTGCTGAGGTTTCACTTTAATTTCCAAAATTCAATATATCCCACTTATTTTTCCTTCCTTAAAAATTTAAATAGAAACAACTGTTTATTATATATCTGCTACGTTTGAGTTTACAATATTCAACTTACACACAGCACACATTCATGCAAACATTAGTGATGGAATAAATCAATAGGATGCTTATCCAGGAACACATCATAGTCTTGGAAATAATTGTTTCTCTGTCATTACCATTACTTTTTCCCATATTTGTACTATCATTTTAAATGTCTCTACATCTCATTGAGAACAATGAGCCTTGAGGCAATCAAAATATATCATTGATAAACAATAGCATGTGAAAGACCAAATTGTCCATAGAGAATCTATCCTTCATTTGAACTCCAAAGGTGATATCCTGTCTTATACTGCAAATGACCTTAGAGACAAATACACTGTTTCACGAGTTACATGATATTAATAAATACATGATTTTTAAAGCTTCTCTATGGGTGCACAAAACAAACAATCTTAAATTGTCATTATGCAGAAAAAGGAGACACATTACTGGAGACCATTGCTGATGTTATTATTTAAATCAAGAGACAATTAGTTAAATTTTAGCTTATAAATTGATTTAAAAATCATGAATAATAATTAAAAAAAGAAAGTTCTCAGGGTTCTTCCTTTAAAAAAAAATCTTGTTATTCATATTTGTTGTAGAGATGTTTTAAGGGACTTCTGGGTCCAGAGCGAAGATGGTACAGTAAAGAAAACAGTTCTATGAGCTCTTTCAGCATTCCCTTTCCAAACAATTTCAAAATAATATCTCAGATGGAATTATGGAGTGGGAGAGCCAATAAAAGGACAGAGTGAGACTTAATTCCAGGCCTAAACAATTTCAGAGGTCAGAACAAATACATACATACATACATACACACACACACACACACACATATATATATATATATATACATATATATATATATATATATGACCTGGAGGTGAAACTGAGCTCTAGCTCCCATAGATGGAAAATATTGGAGTGCTACAAGGTGATAGTCACAGAAGCAGCAGCAGCTTCAGAAGTTCTCAAGTCAGAGACAATAAGAGGACCTGGCAACCAGTCAGAAAGAAATTACAGGGGATGATTGTGCTATGACTGGAACCAGGTCCAAAAACTCTTTGCAACTCCATTAACATATCCAC
Organism: Petaurus breviceps papuanus; assembly: GCF_028583685.1. NCBI lineage: Eukaryota > Metazoa > Chordata > Mammalia > Diprotodontia > Petauridae > Petaurus > Petaurus breviceps. Next base: position 684,357 of record NW_027187332.1, read on the forward strand.
TTATGGGTCAGAGTTTAAGGTAAGAGAGTAGTACTTTCAGTCAAGAGGAATAGGATTCTTAAGAGGCCAACATCACTTTTGAGCACAAGGTATCACAGAACTGGAGAACTGAATATTTTTTGATCCTAAAGGGTCAGGGATGCTGATGAATAGTATCATTTAAAATACTAAATTATCAAGGACTTTTCTTAGGTAAAGAACAGAGTGCAAAGGAAAGCACTAGTGACCAAGTTGCTCCCCAGATCACATCACCTTGGAAGCCCTGAAAACTTATACACTACCAGGAAAAGCTTTAAAACCAGCCTGAAACTTGAGGCAGTGTTCTTCCTTGCCCTCACTGGAAATGAAGCCCAAAATCAACAAAATATTCCATATGAAAAAATAGGGAAGAAAAATGATTGAACAGCCAAAAAAAATACCTTGACTATAGAAAAGCTTCTTTGTTAGAATAGAAAATTAATACAGACTAAGAAAAAGACAGAATTGGTCAAGTGGAAAATGAGGTACAAAAGATCACTAAAGAAAATAGTTTCTTAAATAGTAAAAATGCACAAGTAGAAGCTAATGCCTACAAGAAAAGTCAAGAAGTAATTAAAGAAAGTCAAAATAATGAAAAAATAGAAAAAACACCAAAAAATGAAAAAACTTCATTGCAAAAATTGACCTTGAAAAAAGAATGGAGAGAGATCATTGGCAAGATTCAATCTACATGAAACCATGATTTAAAAAAAAGAGCCTAGAAATCAGATTTTTTAAAATCAAGTAAAATTTCCTGAAATACTAGAATCACAGGGTAAAATAAAAAAATGAAAGAATCCAATGATCACTACTTGAAATATATTCCACAATAAAAACTCCCAGCAAGACTACAGGGAGCGAAGATGTCAGATTAAGGAGTAAATCATTGTAACTTTCTCATATTCATTTCTAAACAACCATAAAATAGCACTCCAGAATAAATGCTGGAACAGCGGAAAGACAGGGTGGAATTGTCATTTAGCCTGGGAAACTTGGGGTATCAGCAAGAAAGGTTCATCTCACTCAGTGAAAAAAGAAGTTCATGCTAGTACAAGAAACATCCTAGCAAGTCAGCATCATGCCCCACCTCAGAAAACCAGTGGCACATCCTGAGCCCTACTGGGAAGGAGGACACAAACACCAGTACTAGAACCCTGCCTGCCCATCTGTTTCAGCATAACCAGGAGAACTGGGACACTCCAGCTCTCAGAATCATGAGTACTTCAGTGTAGCCCTGGGTAAACAGGCAAATTTCCGTGTCCAGACCTCCACATGCTTCAGTGTAGAATCAAGCAAACACAGTCTAAAAAACCATATGAGTGGCGGAAGAAAACTGGGGAAAAGAAATGAGAGTGATATAAGAGAACTATAAAAAAAGAGTCAATGGCTTATAAAACTGATCAAATGTAGACTTTCAGTAGCCAACTGGAAATGGAGATACAAAAATCTACTGAAGAAGACAACTTCTTAAAGTATATAACTGGCCAAATGGAAAAGGAAGTACAAAATTTAATTGAGGAAAACAACACCTTAAAAGTTAGAATTAGGCAAGTAGAAACTAATGACTCTATGGGACATCAATAATCAATCAAGCAAAATAACAGAATAATAAAAATAATGTCAAATACCTCATGGAAAACAAAAAAAAATGGACTTGAAAAATACGTCCACAAGAGACAATGTCAGAATCATTGGACTACCCGAAAGTCATAATCAAAAGGAAGACCTGAACAACATCTTTCAAGAAATTATGCAGTAAAACAGCCCTGATGTCCTGGAAAAAGAGGACAAAATAGGCATTGAAAGAATCAACTGAACACCTCAGGAAAAAAATCACAGAATAAAAACCCAAAGGAACATTATAATCAAATTTAAAAAAAACTATAGAGTCAATGAAAAACTACTCTATGTGTCCAGAAAGATATAATTCAAATATTGGGGAGTCTCACTGAAGATCACAGAGGACCTGGTAACCCCAATATTAAAGCTCTGGGAGTCATGGGAACATGATATTATGGAGGGCAAGTAGTTAATGGCCATAGAAAACTAATCTTTCATAAACACAAAGATCTCAGCTTTTGGGATAAAACACATCATCTAATGAAAAAAAATACTGCTGGGAAAACTGCAAAACAATGGGAGAAAAACTTGGTATGCATGATCATCTCACCCAGTATACCAAGATAAGGTCAAAATAGGTACATGATTAAGACATAAAAGATGACACCATAAGCAAATTAGAAGAGCAAGAAATGGCCTTTCTGTCAAATTTATGGGGTGGGGAAGAATTCACGACCAAATAAGAGACTGAAAGCATTATCAAATATAAAATAGATAAATTTGATTATATTAAATTAAAATGACATTTTACAAACAAAATTAATGCAACCAAGATTTGAAGGAAAGAGAAAATCTGGGAAACAATCTTTAGACCAAGTGTCTCCAATAAAGCTCTCATTTCTCAAATATAAATAAATGATTAAATTTACAAGAATATAAGACATTCATCAATTGATAAATGATTAAATGGTTAAATGGTTAAACAGGCAGTACTCAGATGAAGAAGTCAAAGTTGTATATAGGCTTCAGAAGAAGTGCTCTAAATCACTTTGGTTTAGAGCAGTGCAAATTAAAACTACTGTTGAGTTACCACCTCATACCTATCAGATTGGCTAAAATGACAAAAGAAAGAAATATAAAAAAATGTTTGAGAGGATATGGGAAAATTGGGACACTGATTTTGGTGGAGCTGTGAACTTATCCACCCATTCTGGAGAGTTATTAGGAACTATGCCCAAAGGGCAACCGAACTATGCATATTCTTTCTTCTAACAATACCACTACTAGTTCTATATCCTAAAATAATCATTCTAAAAGGAAAAATGATCTATCTGTGCAAAAAAAAAATTTATTACCACCCTCTTTTTGGTTTCAATGTATTGGAAATTAAGAGGACACCCATCAATTAGGAAATAGCTGCATGACTTGTGGTATATGAATGCAGCAAAATATTATTGTGCAATAAGAAATGATGAACAAACAGATTTCACAAAATCCTGGAAAGACGTGTATTAATTGATGCAAAGTTAAAATGGCAGAGTCAGGAAAACATTTTACATAGTATCAGCAATATTGTATGATGATGAACTATGAATGACTGTTCTTCTCATCAGTACAATTGTTCAATATGGAAAGGAATTCAAGAAGTAAAGCACTATGCATATCCAGATAAAGAACCGATGGAGTTTGAATACAAATCAAAGCATATTTTTTCCACTTACTTTATACTTTATTTTGTTTTCTCCTTTTAATCTGTTTCTTCGTTCAAATCCGTGACTAATATGAAAACAGACTTTATATCATATCACAAATATAAGGTGTGTCAAACTGTCCATTTTCAGAAGATGTGAGGGGGAGAAGGAGGGAGAAAAGTTTGGAAATTAAAATCTTGTAAAATGGATGCTAATTTTTTTTCTTGACATGTAACTGGGGAAAAATAAAATATTATTAAAATGAAAATTAAAAATTGATTTTTCAAGTAATTGGTAGAAAAATAATATATAAAATTTAGGAAATAAAGAAACTTCCCAAGAATAGTATAGCCTAATTCCCAGAACTTTCAGAAAGATGAAAAACTGCTTTGAGATACTGAATAGAAATTATTCAAATGCCATGTAGCTACAGTCAGGATCATACAAGATTTAGTTGCTACCAAGATAAAATAGAGGATTTGGAATATGATATTCTGGAATATAATAATGCCAGAGTTAGAACCAAACATTATCTCCTCAATAAAACTGAGTCTAATCCTTCATAAGGGAAAAAAAATTAGGAATTCAATAAAATACAGCACTTTCAAACATTTCTGATGAAGAGACCAAACCTGAATAGAAAATTTTTGACTTTTAAATACAACACTCAAGAGAAAGAAAAGTAAACAAGAAAGACACATCTTACAGGATTCAATAATGTTAAACTGTTTTGCTTTATATATTGAAAAAAGATATATGAAATTTTATCAAAAAGGATGATGAAAAGGAGCAGGAGAAAAAGGAGGAGGAGGAGGTTTATGTCACTTTGAAGTACTCTATTCAAAAGTGTGCAGGAATGAGTTGATTATGTCATTATAATATAAAAATTAATAGGTGAGAAAGAGGGACGACCTAGGAGAAGGGAGATTGGAGAGGAAAAATGGAAAAAAAATATTATAGACAGGATTTTATTATTTATCTATACATATAGATACATGTATACATACATATAGATATGTACATATTTATATAGATCTACACATACAGGTAATTGTACATATAGATATATTAATCTATCTATACATATAGATACCTGCAAATATTCAAAAAAATCTAATTTAAACTTAGGAAGATGAATCTACCTGATTCTAGGCCCAGTGCTCTATCTGGGCACCACCTATCTGCTCCCATGTTATAACTGGGAGAAGTTGATATGACACATCACATTTACTCATTGCAAAGTCTTCCAATCAAAATTATCTTATATTAGCCTTCTGACTTGAATCACTTAATAGGTGGTTTGTTATTAAGGGGACCCAAAGAAGGGGAGGTAAAAAAAATCATATATCAAATTGATCTCTAAGTATTTTTTTTCTTTCTGGACAATTGAGGAAGACACACCTATATAGCTGTAGATTTTACTCTTTCATATTGTTAATGAACATAAAAGACTCTTCCCTTTGTGGTAAGGAAAAGGAGAGAGGAATTTAAAAAAGTGGGGGTGGGATGGAGGGCAGTTTACAGTTAGTTATAGTAACTGTGACTGTGTTTGCAATGAATTCACCCAAAAACCAAAAAGATAACAGAACTTATTAAAGGCCAGCATCCTAACATATATAATTTTCTTTTTTTTTCATTTTAATGAATTATATTGATTTTATTAAAATAGTGACAGTAGATGAAGGGGAGCTTACAAATGTTATGTTTCGCTTAACTCTTTGTGAAACTGAATTGATGAGTGCCTTATTTCCATTTTTTGCTTTTGTTGTACAATCCCTGGAGAAATTCTCCCCCAAATGCTTGCTGGCCTGAAAAACCCATAACTGCTACATAAACATATGTTGTTCTTTTCATATTTGTCCATAAATTTAATTGGAGTCACAAGATTTTTTTTCATTACCGAAAGTGTGTGTGTGTGTGTGTGTGAGAGAGAGAGAGAGAGACAGAGAGAGAGAGAGAGAGAGAGAGAGAGAGACAGAGACAGAGACAGAGAGACAGAGAGACAGAGAGACACAGAGACACAGAGAGAGACAGAGACAGAGAGACAGAGACATGGAGAGACAGAAGCAGAGAGAGACAGTGAGAGAGATACATGGAGAGAGAGAACAGCAGAAGGAGGAGTAGGAGGAGAGGATGGGGTAGGATAAAAGGTGTGGATGGAGCAAGAGGAGAAAGGGGGAAAATGAAGAGGAGGAGACAAAGGAGAAAAGGTACAGAAGAGATAGGAGAGAGAAAAGAAAGAATGTAAAACTGCACATGTGTGCATGTCTAGATTTTTACTTATGTATCACTAGTTTTGATTCCAAGATAGGATTTAGACCTAGAAGGTGTCTTTTAGATTTAATTTATTCTTTTCCCCATGCCACAATTTATCAAATCAAGAAACCTGCATCTGAATCCCAGTCCTATAAGTTACCTTATGTGTGAGCCTGGATAAGGAACTTAACCTCTCTAAACCTGTTTTTTTTTTTCCCTCTCTTAAAAAAATTGTTTATTTTTAGTTTTCAATATTCATTCCACAAGATTTTGAGTTACAAATTTTCTCCCCATTTTATCCCTACCCCCAATCCAAAATAGTGAGCTTACTGAATACACCTTCCCCAAATCTGCTTTCTCTTATATCCTCCCTTATCTCCCTTCTAAATTTCTAGTAGGGCAAGATGGATTTCTATACCCAAGTGCCTGTATATCTTATTTCCCAGTTTCAGATAAAAAAATAACATTTGTTTTTAAAACTTTGATTTCCAGAGTCTTTCCTTTCTTCCCTCTTCACCCATCTTCACTTGGAAGATAAGCAATTCAATATAGGTTACACCTGTGTAGTTACAGAAAATATTTCCCTCCACCCTATGTTGCCACCCAACTTATTCAATTTTCTACATTGAACCTATCCCTTTTCAAAAGCATGTGCTTCTAACTACCTTCTTCCCCAATCTGCCCTCCCTCCTATCATCCCCCTTCTTATCCCCTTCCCTTTTACTTTCCTGTAGGTTAAGATACCCAATTGATTGTATGTTATTTCCTCCATAAGCCAAATTCAATGAAAGTATGATTGTCCCATTCCCTTTCATCTTCCTACTCTTTCCCTCCATTCTAACAGTTTTTATTGCCTCTTTTATATGAGATAATTTACACTATTCTATATCTTCCAATCTCCTTCTCTCATTATATTCCTCTCTCACATCTTAATTTTATTTTTTTCAATATCATCCCTTTTTTCAACTGATCCAGTCCCCTCTGTCTATGTATACACGTACACATATATACATTCACTAACATTTGTAGTCATACAAACATGTGCTCTCCTATACATACACATATGCATACATATATATTTATGCATACATGTGTATACATATATGTATTTATGCATACATATTTGTACATATATATTCTCTTTAACTATCCTCATACTGAGAAAAGTCTCATGAATTACAATTATCTTTTATCCATGTAGCAATGTAAATAGTTTAACTTCAGTAAGTTCCTTATATTTCCTTTATCTTTTTTTTGTCTTTATTAATTTGTTCATTTACTTTGAGTTTACAAAATTCAGTTCCCCAGTTCTTTGACTTTCAAATTTTCTCCCCCTCCTCCCCATTCCCACCCCCCACAATGGTGGCATGCAATCAGGTTTAGGATCTGCAGAAACTTTCACATTAGACATTGGTCAGGTTATAAAGAAGGATAGTATCAGATGGAACGAACAATGGCAAAGAGGAAACAAACCAAACAAACAAACAGAAAAAGAAATAGAGCAGGTAATTTGCTTCAATTTGCATTCAAACTCTGTTCTTTCTGGTTGTTTCTCTGAATGTAGACGTCTTTCTTCATCAGGAGTCTTTTGGAATTTACTTATAGCCCTCCATTTCTAAGAAGAGTCCAGTCTATCAAAGTTGATCATCACACATGCGTTGTATCAGTAATTGTGTACAATTTTTTCCTGATTCTGCTCTTCTCAATCAGCATCAGTTTGCGTGTGCCTCTCTAGGTAGATATGAAGTTCATCTTCTCTTCATTTCTTATGGCACAATAGTATTCCATTACATTCATATACCATCACTTGTTTAGCCATTCCCCAATTGAGGGGCATCCCTTTAATTTCCAATTCTTTGCCACCACAAAAAGAGCTGCTATAAATATTTTGGTACATATGGGTTTTCCTCCAGCTTCTATGATATCTTTGGGATGCAACCCTAGAAGTGGTATTGCTGGGTCAAAGGACATGAAGTTATTTATAGCCCTTTGGGCATAGTTCCAGATTGCTCTCCAGAATGTTTCAATCAGCTCACAACTCCACCAGCAATGTATTAGTGTTCCAATTTTTCAACATCCTCTCTCGCACTTATCATTTTCCTGTTTTGTCATCTAAGCCAATCTGACCAGTGAGATGTGGTACCTGAGAGTTGTTTTGCCTTGCATTTCTGTAATCAATAGTGATTTAGAGCATTTTTTCATATGCTTATAGATATTTTTAATGTCTTCCTCTGAGAACTGTCTGTTCATATCTTTTGACCATTTATCAATTGGGGAATGACTTGTATTCTTATAGATTTGACCCAATTCTCTTTGTATTTTAGAAACGAGTCCATTATCAGAGACATTGTTCTAAAACTTCTTACCCAATTTCTCACTCCCCTCTTTATCTTAGTTACATTGGCTTTGTTTGTCCAGAAGCTTTTCAGTTTCATATAACCACAGTAATCAATTTTGCATTTTAGAATGCTCTCTAATTCTTGTTTGGTCATGAAATCTTCCCCTCTCCATAAATCCAAGAAGTAAATTATTGATTGCTTTCCCAGAGTCCTTACATTATCATCCTTTATACCTAGATCATGCACCCATTTAGACTTAATTTTTGGTAAACAGTGTTAGAAAATGGTCTATGCCCAGTTTCTGCCATACTATATTCCAGTTTTCCCAGAAGTTTTTGTCAAATAGTGAGTTCTTATCCCCAAAACTGGGGTCTTTGGGTTTATCATAGAATAGATTATTATAGTCATTGACTGCTGAGTTTTGTGTACCGAATCTATTCCTTTGATCCACTACTGTGGATCCTCAGCCAGTACCAAGTAGTTTTGATGACTGCTGCTTTTTAATACAGATTAAAATCTGGTATAGCTAGGCCAATTTCCCAGCATATCTTTTCATTTGATATTCACTTGATATTATGGGCCTTTTGTTCTTCCAAATGAATTTTGTTACTATTTTTTCTAGGTCTATAATGTAATTTTTTGGTAAATTGATTGGTACGGCACTAAATATGTAATTTAATTTAGGTAAAATTGTCATTTTAATTATATTAGCTTGATCCAACCACAAGCAGGTAATGTTTTTCCAATTAGTTAGATCTGACATTATTTGTGTGAAACGTGTTTTGTAGTTGTGTTGATATAGGTCCTGGGTATGTTTTGGCAGGTAGATTCCCAAATATTTTATAATGTCTACAGTAAATTTAAATGGGATTTCTCTTTCTTTCTCTTCCTGTTGGATTTCCTTAGAAATATACAGGGATGCCAAGGGTTTATGTGGGTTTATTTTATATCCTGAAAATTTGCCAAATTTTTTATTGTCTCAATCAGTTTTTTACTTGATTCTTTAGCATTCTCTAACTATATTATTATATCATCCACAAAGAGTGATAACTTGGTCTTTTCGTTGCCTAATTTGATTCCTCCCATTTCTTTTTCTTCTCTAATTGCTACTGTTAACATTTCTCGTACCAGACTGAATAAGAGGGGTGATAGTGGGCACCCTTGCTTCACCCCTGATGTGATTGGAAATGCGTCTAGCTTATCCCCATTACATATACTACTTGCTGATGGCTTTAAATAGATAAAACTTATTATATTAAGGAGTGCTCTATTTATTCCTATTCTTTCTAGTGTTTTTAAGAGGGATTGTTGTACTTTGTCAAAAACATTTTTTGCATCTATTGAGATAATCATGTTTCTGCTAGTTTTATTGTTGATATGATCAATTATACTGATGGTTTTCCTAATATTACCCCATCCTTGCATTCTTGAATAAATTCTACCTGATCAAAATGTATTATTCTTGTGATAAATTGCTGTAGTCTTTTCGCTAATATTTTATTTAAAAATTTTGCATCTATATTCATAAGAGAAATTGGTCTATAATTTTCTTTTTTTATCTCTTCCTGATTTAGGTATCAGTACCATATTTGTGTCATGAAAATAATATGGTAGGACTCCACTAATTTTCCCAAATATTTTGTAGAGTTTTGGAATCAACTGTTCTTTAAATATTTGATAGACTTCACTAGTAAATCCATCTGGATATTTTTTTCCTAGGGAGATAGCTAATGGCTTCTTCAATTTCTTTTTCTGAGATGGGGTTATTTAAGTAATTTACTTCCTCTTCAGTTAATCTGAGGAGCTTATATTTTTGTAAATATTCATCCATTTCACTAAGATTACTAAATTTATTTGCATATAATTTGGCAAAATAATTCCTAATTATTGTTTTAATTTCCTCTTCGTTGAAGGTAGATTCACCCTTTTCATTTTTGATACTCATAATTTGTTTTTTTCTTTCTTTTTTATCATATTGGCTAAGGGTCTATCAATTTTATTGGTTTCTTCATAAACTAGTTCTTAGTTTTATTTACTAATTCAATAGTTTTCTTAATTTGAATTTTATTAATGTCTCCTTTGATTTTCATTATTTCTAATTTAGTATTTAATTGTGGATTTTGAATTTTTTCTTTTTCTAGGTTTTTCAATTGCATGCCCAACTCATTGACCTCCTTTTTCTCTCACTTATTCATGTATGCACTCAGAGCTATCAAACTTCCCCTAAGAACTGCCTTTGCTGCATCCCACAAATTTTGGTATTTTATTGCATTATTGTCATTCCCTTGAAAGATTCTATGAGTTGTTGTTTGACCCACTCATTCTTTAGGATTAAATTGTTTAGTTTCCAATTCGTTTTAAGTCTGTCTTTCCATGGCCCTTTATTGCATATGTTTTTTTTTTTTATTACATCATTATCTAAGAATGATGCTTTTAATATTTCTGCCTTTCTGGACTGAATTGTGAGGTTTTTCTGTCCTAATGCATGGTTAATTTTTGTGTATGTGCTATGTACCACTGAGAAAAAGGTACATTCCTTTTTATCCCCATTCAGTTTTCTCCAGAGATCTATCATACTTACCCTTTCTAAAATTCTGTTCACCTATTTAACTTCTTTCTTGTTTATTTTGAGGTTGGATTTATCAAGTTCAGAGAGGGGGAGATTAAGATCCCCCAATAGTACAGTTTTGCTATCTATTTCTTCCTCTAATTCCCTCACCTTCTCATCAAGAAATTTGGATGCTATACCACTTGATACATACATACATACATATATATATGTATATATGTATATAGTAATGATATTACTTCATTTTCGATGGTGCCTTTTAGCAGGATATAGTTTCCTTCCTTATCTCTATTAATTAGATCAATTTTTGCTTTTGCTTTATCTGAGGTAAGGATTGCTACCCCTGCTTTTTTTTTTTACTTTAGCTAAGGCATAATATGTTCTACTCCAGCCTTTTACCTTTACTCTGTGTGTATCCCTGTTTCAGATGTGTTTCTTGAAAAGAGCATTTTGTAGGATTATGGCTTTTCATCCATTCTGCTATCCACCTATGTTTTATGGGACAGTTCATTCCATTCATGTTCACAGTTATGATTACTATTTATCTCTTTCCCTCCATTCTATTCCCTACTCTGTTTATGCTTATATTTTTCTCCCCTTCTCTCTTCCCCTCCTTAAAAGCTTTTCTTTTGACCACAACCTGCTTTAGTATTCCCTTATCAGCCCCCCTCCCTTTTCATCCACTTTCCCCTTACTTCTTCCCTTCCATCTAATCACTCCTCCCTTTCTTAGCCCTTCCCCCCTCCTACTACCTGTAGGATATTTTTATATATAATGTAGGATGTTATTTCTTCTTTGCACCTAGAGTAACAGGAACAAATCTCATGAAAAGCTCTTCTCCCTCCAATCTTTCCCTCTGTTATGATATGTTTTGTGTCTCCTCTTGATAGAGTCCTATGTTTAACTGGTTGTTTTATTCACTCTTTCCACCAGAAACAATGAGGGAAAAGCTCATATCATACTCATCTCCCTCCCTTCTTTCCCTCTGCTATATTGTTTTTATACCTCTTTGTGTGGCATAATTTATCCTTTTCCACTTCCTTCTTTCCTCTTCTTCCATTGCAGTCCCTTTGAAGCCCTTAATAAGGTTATTTTCTTTTATTCATCATTTTGTGGAATTTATACTCACACTCTTTACTTGAGTTTGCTTTTATTAAATAACAGAGTGTCTGTGTGCGTTTTCCTTGTTTACCTTTCAATGTCTCTCTTGTGTCTCATAATTGGAGGCTGAATTTTCCATTGAGCTCTGGCTTTTTCATAAGGAATATCTGGAAATCTATTATATTGTTGAATGACCATCTCCTTGCCTGGAAGAATGTGTTCAGTTTTGCTAGGTAGGTGATCCTTGGTTGTAACCTGAGCTCTTTTGCCTTGTGAAAAATTGTATTGCACTTCCTCCAATCTTTCGTGTAGAGGCTGCCAAGACCTGTGAAATCCTCACTTTTGTTCTGGATATTTGAATTGTTTCTTTCTGGGTGCTTGAATTATTTTCTTCTTTACCTGGTTATTCTGGAGCTTGGCCACAACATTTCGAGTACTTTTCAATTGGAATCTCTTTCAGGAGGTGTCCACTGTATTCTCTTGATTTCTATTTTACCCTCTGTTTCTAGTATCTGAGGGCAGTTTTCCTTGATGATCTCTTGGAAGATGTTGTCCAGGCTCATTTTTTCATCATGACTTTCCAATAGGCCTATGATTCTCAGATTATCTCTCCCAGATCTGTTTTCCAGGTCAGTTATTGTTCCATTGAGATATCTTACCTCTTTTTCTAATTTTTCATTCTTGATGTTTTGTTTAACTAATTCTTGGTTCATCATAGATCTATTTGCTTCAATTTGGTTGGTTCTAGTGTTTATTGAATCATTTTCCTTGGTTAGTTTTTGGAGCTCTGTGCTTGAAACCAGTTCCCTGCTTTCTTCATTGTAATGATTTTTTTCTAATTTTGCAATTTTGATTTTAAAAGAATTATTCATTTTATCTGCTATCTCTCTAATTTGGTTTTCAAAGTTCTTTTCAAGCTCATCTAGGAATGCTTTCTGTGCTTGAAATCAGTTTGCTGTTGAAGCTTCAGCTGTGGGTGTGGAGTCAACACCATCTCCCTCTGAATTTGGTTCCTCTGTCTCAGGACAAAATTGAACAAAGCATAAATGGGAAGATAAAAAAGACTTAGACAAGATTGAAATAAAGATGGCTTCCATTTAATGCTTAAAGAACAATTCATGTCCATTCTGTCAATTTTTGTTTCATATATTGCTGACGCTTATGAAATGAGAGTAATTATTCAGTAATTTTAACAATCCTTGTTATTGCCCTTCTTTAGGATTGGGATATAAACTGATTTTTTTTCCCAATCCAATGGCTACTGTTTTGTTTTCTGATTTTGCTGCATATTGAGTGCAATCATTTAATTACATCATATTTTAGGCTTTTAAATAGTTCAGCTGGAATTCTATCACCTCCATTAGCCTTATTGTTATTAATGCTTCCTAAGCCTATTTGACCATTTGCCAGGATGCATGGCTCTAGATTAATAATGACATAACTACATCATCATGGTTATCAGTAATGTTAAGATCTTTCTTTTACAGTCCTTATGTGTATTCTTGCCTCATCTTTTTTTTACTCCTAACTGCTTCTGTTACATCCCTACTATTTTTTATTTTATCATGCAGATTTTTGCACAAAATTTCCTTATTATCTCTAATTTTCTTGACAGGATCACTTATCTTTTATATTTTTCATTCTATTTGTTTGCATTGCTTATTAAAAAAACAAAATGGTTTTTGAAGGGGCATAGGAAATAGAGACCAGATTGCCAACATTTGTTGGATTATGGAGAAAAGAATGAAGTTCCATGGGGAAAAAATTTCGAATTTGCTTCTTTTACTACATTAAAGCCTTTTACACAGTGATTCACTGCAAACAGAGTGAAAATAATTCAAATATCTTGGAGCTTGAGTTAGGATTACCCAAGATTTGGTGACTTTCATGTTAATGTATGAGAGGCCTCAAAATTTGATATTGCAGAAGGCAGAGGAACTAGGATTATGTTGAAACATAATTACATGAGAGAAATGAATATAATCTTTCAGAGGAAATTCATATACAATAGAGATAACTTTAAAGCATTCTTGATGAAAATATCAAAGCAGAAGAAAAATAAAAAAAGGTTTAAGAAAAACATGAAAAGTTAAATATGAAAAAGAAACCATAAGACATTCAGTAAGGTTAAATTGTTTACATTTGTATATGGGAAGAGATAATTCCTAAGAACTTGATCTTTATTAAAGAAGTTACAAGTACTATACATAGAGAGTGGACAAGGGTTTGTGTCAATTGTGGGGAAATAATCTTCCAAAAATTAAGAGGTGAGAAAGAGGGAGGCACTGGGAGAAGTTTGAAGGAAAAAGAAGAAGAGGATTTTTTTTTCAAATAAAAGAGCTGCACAGGGAGGAGATTTTACAGCAGAAGGGAAAATGGGGGAGAAGTGGCAGGCAATGCAATGCATAAACCTGACTTTTATCAGAATTCACAAGAAGAGGGTAGAATACACAAACACAAAATCTTTTCTACCACAAAAAGAGCTGCTGTAAATATTTTGTATATAAGGGTTCTTTTCTGACCTGTATGATTGCTTTGGGATACAGCCCTAGAAGTGGTATTGCTGGGTCAAATTATATGCACATTTTTATAGCTCTTTGGGCACAACTCCAAGATATTCTCCAGAATGGTTGAATCAGTTCACAACTCCACAAACAATGCATTAGTATTCCAATTTTTCCACATTATCTTCAGCATTTATCATTTTCCTGCATTATCATCTTAGCAAATCTGCCTGGTGAGTAGTGGTACCCCAGAATTGTTTTGATTTGCTTTTTTTTAAATTCACTTTTATAAAATTAAATTTTGTTTATTTTTACTTTACATCATTCATTTCTACAAGATTTTGAGTTACAAATGTTCTCCTCATCTGTACCCTACACACCACCCCAAAAGAGTTATCCCATTGTATACCCCCTGCCCCAGTCTGCACTTTCCTATATCCTCCCCCATCCCTCCTCCAACTTCCCAGTAGGGCAAGATGGATCTCTATACCCCAGTGCCTGTATATCTTATTTCCCAGGTGGATGTAAAAAAAATATGTGTGTGTATTAAAACATTTGGATTTTAAAACCTTAAAATTTTTTCCATTCCTCCTGCATCAACCACCCTTACTAGGAAGAGAGACAATTCAAGATAGTTTGTATACATATAGCTATGCAAAACATTTCCATAGTGGAAATATTGGGAAAGACTGACTATATTTCCCTCCATCCTATCCTGACCCCACTTGTTCTGTTCTCTTCTTTGACCTTGTCCCTTTTCAAAAGTGCATGTTTCTAACTTCCCTCCCCCCTAACTTCCCATCCCCTCTATCATCCCCTTTCTCCCTACTCAACTGTAGGGTGAGATACCCTATTTAGTGTTTATGTCATTTCCTCCCTAAGATAAACTCAATAACCATAAGGTTGACTCATTTCCTTTTGCCTTACTGTTCTTCCCCTCTATTATAACAGTTTTCCTTTACCTCTTCTATATGAGATAATTTACCCCATTCTGTCTCTCCCCATCTCCTCTCATTATATTACTCTCTCACCTCTCAATTTCCACTTTTCAGTGTCATCCCTTCCTATTCAATTGTTCCTGTGTCCTCTGTCTATGTATACGTGTACACATATCTACAGACACTCACATATGTATTCATATGACCATATACCCTCCTATATAGACATATATATGTATGTATGTATGTGTGTGTATGTATATACATATTAATATTCCCTTAAACTATTCTTATACTGAGAAAAGTTTCATAAGTTACAATTATTGTTTTTCCAGATAGGAATATAAATAGTTCAACTTTGATAAGTTCCTTATGATTTCTTTTCCGTGTTTACATTCTCATACTTCTTGTATCTAAATGTTGAATTTTCAATTCAATTCTGTTTTTTTCCTCAAGAATGCTTAGAAGTCCTCTATTTCCTTGAATGACCACATTTTTACCTGAAACATAATACTCAGTTTTTCTGGGTAGGTGATTCTTGACTTTAATCCCAGCTCCTTTGACCTCTTAAATATAATATTCCAGGAAAAGCTGCCATGTTCTGTGTTATCCTGATTGTGTTTCCACAGTATTCAAATTATTTCTTCTTGGCTGCTTTTAATATTTTCTCCTGGATCTGAGAACTCTGGAACGTGGTTATAATATTCCTAGGAGTTTTCTTTTTGGGATCTTTCTCAAGAAATGATTGGTGGATTCTTTCAACCTCTATTTTGCCCTCTGGCTCTAAAACATCAGGTCAGTTTTCCTTGATAATTTCTTGAAGGATGATTTCTACGTTCTTTTTTTGTTTATGGTTTTAAAGCAGTCCAATAATTTTTAAATTACCTCTCCTGGATCTATTTTCCAGGTCAGTGGTTTTTCCAATGAGATAATTCACATTTCCTTTTATTTTTTAATTTTTTTGGATCTGTTTAATAGTATCTTGATTTCTCATAAAGTCACTATCTTCCATTTGCTCCAATCTAATTCTGTAATAATGATTCTCTTCAGTGAGCTTTTGAGATTCTTTTCCCATCTGGAAAATTTGTCTTCTTAAGGCAGTCTTCTCCTTATTGGCTTTTTGAACCTCTTTATCCATTTTAGTTAGTTTATTTTTAAGGTGTTATTTTCTTCAGTCAGGTTGTTGACTTGCTTTTCATGATTTTCTTGCATCATTCTCATTTCTCTTCCAAATTTTTCCTGCACTACTCTTATTTGATTTTCAAAATCTTTCTTAAATTCCTCTATGACCTGTAACCAATTCATATTATTTTTTTCTTGAAAACTTTTGGTGCAGGAGTTCTGACTTCATTGTCTTCCTGCCATTCCATGCTTTGATCCTTTTTGTCCCCAAGAAAAGAATCCAAAGTTGGATTGCTGTGCTTGCTTTGCTTCCTTTGCTTGCTCATTTTGCCACTCAATTGCTTGACTTTTAAGCTTTTTGCTAAAGTAGAACTCTGCTTCCCAAGAGGAGAGGTTTGGCCCAAATCATTGGGATTTTGCCACTGCCAAAGCTATTAATTGGGTGCCTTCTCTGAAGTCCTCACAGTCTCTGGCTCATTGGTCAAACACTCCAGGATCTTCACACTAGACAGCAATCCAGATCCAAGCAGGTGAAAGCAAGAGCAATTATCCCTCAAGATCATTGTTTGGTGTCCCTACATTCTTCAAGCCAGTAGCTCTGAAGCAGCCATCCAGCTGTGGCTGCCATGCCTCAGCCTCTTAGCCCTCCAGGGGCAGAGGCTGGAGCACACTCCTGGACTCCCTGTTCCCAAAGTATACACTAACCTCTCACTTTGTCTGTGGCATCTATGGGTTCATAATTCTGGAAATCACCACAGCTGCTAGTGATCTATTCTCCCGACTTCCATCTAGCCATGGCTGTTCAGGCCTCCCTGAGTATTAAATTTCAGGGTCACATGGCCCTGGGCTCTGCTCCCAGCAGCCTGGGATGAACCCTTTCTTTCTGCCTTCTGGACTGTCTTCAGCAGGAGATCTGTTTCTCACTGTCACTTTGTGGGTTCTGTAGCCTTAAAATTTGTTTAGAGAATTTTTTATAGGTATTTGAGGTGGTTATGGGGTGGAGAGCAGGGAATTTTCCTTCTTTTACACCACTATCTTATCTCCACCCCGATTTGCATTTTTCTAATAAATAGTGCTTTAGAGAGGTGTTTTTTTTTTTTTGCTTATGATTATAGATATCTTCATTTTCTTCCTCTGAAAACTGTCTTTTTGTGTTGGCAAAGAATTGGAAATCAAGGGGATGCCCAACAATTGGGGAATGGCTAAACAAGTTGGGGTATATGAATGCAATGGGATATTATTGTGCTATAAGAAAGGAGGAATAGACAGACTTCATAATAATCTGGAGAGACCTATATAAACTGCTGCTGAGTGAGAAGAGCAGAGCTATAGGAACACTGTACACAATTACAGATACATTGTATCTGTGATTACTGACTTGGATATACTGGGCTCATCTCAGCAATGCAAGGTTATAAGACAACTTTAAAGGACTCATGACAGAAAAGGCTATCCACATCCACAGAAAGATTTATAGAGGCTGAATGTAGATTGAAGCAAACTACTTTCTCTCTCTCTTTTGTTTTGTCTTTTTTTCTCATTCATTTCACGAGTTATTATCCTCCCTTATAAATTGACTAGTCTCGAGTGCAAACATATTTGTAGAACCTATTTCAGATTGCATACTGCCATAGTGAGAGAGGGGGAAGGAGAGAGAGGGGGAGAAAATTTGAAATTCAAAAACTTGTGGATCCGAATGTTGCTAAGTAACAATAAATAAATTAATAAATTAAATTTAAAAAATACACCTCCCTGTTCATATCCTTTGACCATAAAGCATTTGGGAGATTACTTGTGTTCTTATAAATCTGATTCAAATACCTATACATTTGACTAATGATGCCTTTATCAGAAATACTTGTTGTAAAGTTTCCCATTTTTTTTTGCTTTCCTTTTACTTTTGGTTGCATTGGTATTGTTTGTGAAATTAAAGAAAAATCTATGATTAAAATTTTCTATTTTGCATTTTGTAATGTTCTCTATATCTTTTTTGGTCATAAATCCTTCACTTATTCATACTTCTGTCAGGTAAATTCTTCCATGCTCTCCTAATTTGTTCATGGTTTCACCTTTTATCTATAAAAATGTACCCATTTTGCCTTTCTCTTGGTATATAAGAGAGACATTGATCTATACTTAGTTTCTGCCATACTGTTTTCCAAATTCCCCAGCAGTTTTTTTTTTCAAATAATCAGTTTTGAGATCTGGTACATGTGGACTATTTTCCTTCACATTTATTTTCACTGATTCCAATGATATTCTTTACCTTGTTTTCCACCAGATGACATTTGTTGTTGTTGTTGTTTTCTTTTTTATTTTAGTTCTATAAAATATAAATTTTTGGTAGTTTGAATGGGATGGCATTGAATAAAGAAATTAACTAAGAATTATCATTTTTATTACATTGGCTTGACCTATACATGACCTTGCGTTTGCGGTATTAACTGCTGGTCAGCAATAATGGCAAGGATTTGCTGGTGGCTTGTATTGGGGGTGGGGCTACTGAGGTGTGCTGCAAAGACTTCTGGCTTGCTTAGGGGCTGATGGCTTGCATAGGAGTGGGGACCCTTTGGTGGACTTTCCCAGGGCCATGAGCCTCTCTGGAGCTCTCCTGCTGTTAGAGCTGCTGCTGCTGCTGCTCTCTGAGCTTACTCCTCTCCCATTCCAGTAAGACAGACTTTTCCAACTGAGCTGTAAGTTCTTCCCTTTTTCCTAAATCAGTTATAAGGTAGGTTAAGTTGTTTTGAGAAGACAGGAGGGTTCTAGAGAGTTCCTGCCTTTCTCCTCTGTCATTTCACTTGAAGCACTTATGGCATATAATTGTAATAGAGAACTATTGTACTATGAAAAATGTTAAGGATTATTTTTTCATAAAGACATAATAATATGAACTAATACAATGTGAAATGAGAACTAGGATATCATTGCACATACTCACAGCAATGTTGATGATCAGCTTTGAGACTGAGCTACTTTTATCAATACAGTGATCAAGTACAATTCCAAAGGACTCAGATTGAAAACCTGCTATCCAGCTCCAGAGAAAGAATAAGTGAACTCTGAGTACAAACTGAAGAATAACTTTCTCCCATTTTTTTCTTTTTTATAATAAGGTTAGTGTGAATCATTTCCAATGCTTTCACACTTGTAATTGACAACATTTTGCTTGTCTTCTCAGTAAGTGAGAGAAGTGGTAGTATGGAGGGAGAGAATAAGGAACTTAGAGTTTAAATAGCATAGGGGTGCCTAGGTGTTGTAGTGAATAGAGCACTGGCCCTAGAGTCAGGAGGACCTGAGTTCAAATCCGACCTCAAACTCTTAACACAAAAATGTGACCTTGGGCAAGTCACTTAACCCCAATTTCCCTGCCTTTGCCTCCCTAAAAAATTAAATGGAAAAGTCTTAGATATAAATAAACAGAAAAAAAAATAAAATATAAGAAAAAAGATTGTTTTATCTTTCCCAAAAGAGTCGTCAGCAAGTAAATATGCTATAGAGTTACCCAACTTAAAAGAAAATTCTCCCATTTATTTATTGGCCTGACTTCTTTTGCAAATATATAAACTGAAAGACCATCTTAATGGAGTGGCCATCAAAGTAAACATCAGAATCAAGAAATCTTATTTTATTCCATATGAGCCATGGTTCCAGCCCCAGGCTTGCCTCTACCAGTGGTGGCCAAAGCAGACTTCAGGAGAGTAAATCACCAGTAGCTGTGTCAGTTTCCAGACTTCTCAAGATGCCAAAGACAAAGTAAAAGGACAGTCAGGAACCATGTTGGAACAGGGGAGGATGGAAGAGTGTGGTCTGGCACCTGCCCCCAGGGCATGAAGCAGAAGAGGCACGTCAGCTGTGCTGAACCACTATGTGGATGCCTCCAGAGTTCCTGGCCTGTAGATTATAGGGAGACCATATGACCATTCAGAGGGTAATCACTTTTTGCTTTAACCTGCTTGGAACTGGGTAGTGGTCTTTGGTGGTGGTCCTGGGGTGTGTGGCCAGTGAGCAAGAGCTTGTGGGAGCTGTTGAGACGGCGCCCTCCTAATATCAAGGGCAGCAATGAAAACCCTAGCAATTTGGGTAAAAGTTCTCTCCATTCTATAAGCAGAGTTCCACCGTGGCAAAGAGATCAAAAGTCAAATAATTGGGTGGCAATATGAGCAAGCAGATGAAGCACAAATAGATCACAGAATTCTTTTTGTGGAAAAAAGGATCAAGGCATGGAGTGGGAGAAAGACAGAAAAGTCAGAAGTCCTGCATTAAATGCCTCCAAGAAAAAAAAAATATGAAGTGGATATAGCACATGGAAGACCTAAAGAAGGATTTTGAAAATCAAGTAAAAGAAGTGGAGAAAAAATTGGGAAGAGAAATGAGAATGATGCAAGAATACCATGAAAAGCAAGTCAACAGCCTGTTAAAGGAGACCCCCTCCCCCAAATACTGAAGAAAATAACACTTTGAAAAATAGACTAAGTCAAGTGGCAAAAGAGGCTTAAAAAGCCAGTGAGGAGAAGAATACCTTAAAAAGCCAAGCAACCCAGATTAAAAAGGAATTTCAAAAATTCACTGAAGAGTATAACACCTTTAAAATTAGATTGGTGCAATAGGAAGCTAATGACTTTATGAGAAATCAAGATACTATAAAACAGATCCAAAGAAATGAAAAAAAGAAGGCAATATGAAATATCTCATTGGAAAAACCACTGACCTAGAAAATGGATCCAAGAGAGATCATTTAAAAGTTTTTGGACACCCTGAAACCCATGATCTAAAAAAAGATCCAAAACACCATCTTTCAAGAAATTATAAAGCAAAATTGCCCTGATATTCTAGAGCCATAGGACAAAATAGAAATAGAAAGAATTCACCAATAACCTCTTGAAAAATATCCCAAAAAGGAAAACTTGTAGGAATATTACAGCCAAATTCCAGAATTTCCAGGTCAAGGAGAAAATATTTCAAAAAACCAGGAAGAAAAAAATTGAATATTATGGAAAAATAATCGGGATAACACAAGACCTAGCAGCTTCTCCATTAAGGTATGAAAGGGCTTGGAATATGATATTCCAGAGGTCAAGGAGCTAGGAGTAAAACCAAGAATCACTTGCCCAGCAATAATGAGCATAATGCTTCAGGGGAAAATATGGTTATTCAATGAAATAAAAGATTTCCATGCATTCTTTTTTTTTAAGCAATCAGGGTTAAGTAACTTGCTCAAGGTTATTTCTGTGTGTGGTGCTAAGTATCTGAGCCCGAATTCAATCCCCAGGTCATCCCGACACTGGGGCCAGTGCTCTTATTTGCTGGGCTACCTGGCCGCCCCAATTTTCATGCATTCTTGATGAAAAAATAAAAGAGGGCTGAATAGAAAATTTGACTTTCAGATACAAGAAGAAAGAGAAGCATGAAAAGGTAAACAGGAAAAAGGAATTATAAGGAACTTATTAAATTTGAACTATTTACATTCCTACATGGAAAAATGATTATTGTAACTCATAAGACTTTTCTCAATATGAGGATCATTGAAGGGATTATATATGTATACAAACACACACACATGCGCACACACATTTATGTATACACATGTATGTACAGGAGGGTGCATTTGTGTGTGTGTGTGTGTGTGTGTGTATATATATATATATATATATTAGTGTGCCCATATGTATGTTTATGTATACATATAGAGGGGTGTAATGGGAATGCAAATTTGGAAGATCTTCCCTGGCCCTAGGCTAAAGTGCACCTGGAGCCTGGGGTGGGAGACTTGTTTTTCAGTAGCTACTTCTTGATTGGCCAGTGAGTCAATAAGGTTGTTACATTCTCTGAGCCAGGAGAAGGCTATATAAGCCCTGATGTGTAGCTTTGTTTTGGGGCTCACTTTGAAAAGTGTTCTGTGATTTGATATGGATTCTGGGAAGCTGTTGTCCTGGGCCCCCGGCTTTGGAAAAACCCAGATGTTGAAACCCAGATGTTGACTGGGTATGGATGTAATGGTTGGACAGTTTGAAATCTGTCTACTGGATCTGTTTCTATCTTGATAATTCTGTCTGTGTACTTTGAAGTTCAGTGTGCCGACCTTTTCCCCTGAACAAGGTGAACGATATATGTCTGACTGATTGAAGTAAGCTTGTTAACCCATTTTGAGTTGCTTTCTTGTAACAAAGCAGATCTAAGAACCTGTATTGGCAGCAAACCCTGAGGACGCTTGGGGTGCTTGCTGCTACAGAATGGTGTCACAAACAGGATCTGCAGAGTAAAAGGAAAGTATGGGGGCTGGGATAATTGTTTGTTTCCCAGTTGTAGTAGCTGTGATTCTGTGGAGCTGTGGAGCAGGAGAGAAGAATGGCCTGCATGTGGATTTCGCTGAGCTGAGAGCAGGAATGGTGAGCTGCCTGCATTGGGACATGGGCAGAAGCCAGGAGCGGCTGCTGCCTGCGGGAGGAGAAGGAACCCAGGAGCTCGGAATTCAGCCACAGGAAAAGATAAGAATTGAGCAGCAAAGCAGGGGCACTGAATGTGTTTCCTTGCTGCATCCCACAGTTTGGGACCCAGTGGGAGGATGGACTTGTGACTATGGTGGGTGGGATGAAGTCCCTTGGATCCCCAGGGACCCCACCTTTTTGGTTTTGTTGCCCAGCCCCCTCTCTGTACTTGGAAGCAGGGCTGGAGCTGTGTGAGGGGAAGGACACCGCTCCCCCCCCCCCGAGAACTTTATTTGAACTCTTGTTTTGAACTGAAGTGATAATGCTATGTATTTTGTGTTTGTTTAAGGCCCAGTGGCCACTTTGGTAACTTTAGTTCTGTACCTTGAAAATGTGACCTAAGAGATGTTTAGTGCTAATTCAAAAGTAAATTGTCTATGCTATGGGCATGAAAGATCTTGGGGCCGAATGTAATGGGAATGTAAATTTAAAGATGTTCCCTGCCCCTAGGCTAAAGTGCACCTGGAGCCTGGGGTAGGAGGCTTGTTTTTCAGTAGATACTTTTTGATTGGCCAGTGGGTCAAAAAGGTTGTTACATTCTCTGAGCCAGGAGAAGGCTATATAAGCCCTGATGTGTAGCTTTGTTTTGGGGCTCACTTTGAAAAGTGTTCTGTGATTTGATATGGATTCTGGGAATCCATTGTCCTGAGCCCCCCAGCTTTCAAAAAACCCAGATGTTGAAACCCAGATGTTGACTGGGTATGGATGTAATGGTTAGACAGTTTGAAATCTGTCTACTGGATCTGTTTCTGTCTTGATAATTCTTTCCGTGTACTTTGAAGTTCGGGGTGCCAACCTTTTCCCCTGAACAAGGTGAACAATATATGTCTGACTGATTGAAGTAAGCTTGTTAACACATTTTGAGTTGCTTTCCTTTAACAAAGCAGATCTAAGAACCTGTATTGGCAGCAAACCCTGAGGATGCTTGGGGTGCTTGCTGCTACAAGGGGGCACAGGATGAGTTGAATAGGTAGGGATGATATCTAAAATATAAAATTAAGAAGTAAGAGAGGTATTAATTGGGAGAAGGAGAAAGGAAGGGATAGATTGGGGTAAATTATCTCATATAAAAGAGGCAAGAGAAAACTCTTACAGTGGAGGGGAAGAGCAAGAAGGTACAAGGGAATGGGACAATCTTATTCTCATTGAATTTGCCTTATGGAGGGAATAACATAACACTCCATTGGGTATCTTTCCCTATGGGAAAATAAGGGGGTAGGGGGATAAAAGGGGGGTTATAGAAGAGGAGGGTAGTTTGAAGGAGAGGGTAGTTAGAAACAGACATTTTTGAAGAGAGATAGGGTCAAAGGAGTAAATAGAATTAATGTGGGGTGTGATAGCATAGAGTGAAATATAGTTATTCTTCCACAATATAACTGCTATGGAAATGATTTGGATAATTATATATGTACAACCTATATTTACTTGCTTATCTTCCCAGTGGGTGGTGGGCAAAGAGGGAAGAATGGAAAAAAATCTGGAACTCAAAGTTTTCAAAACAAATATTTAAGAATTTTTTTACAGGCATTGGGGTATATCCCATCTTGCCCTACCAGAAAATTAGGGGGGTTATAGGGGAGAATATAAGAGGGAACAGATATTCTGTAGGCTGGCTATTTTGAGGTGAGTGGTAGGGGAAAGATGAGGAAAAATTGTAACTTAAAATCTTGTGGGAATGAATGTTGCAAACGGAAAATAAATACATAATTTTTTTGAAAGTAAAAATAAAAATGGATACTTAGTCTAGATTATTTTAAGGGTTTTTTTTTTTGGTTCCCTGGGTCTTGATGGAATCAACACAATGTTTTCTGAAAATGGGTACTTATATAGGATCTCATAATTTATAATGAATTTCTCTTTCACTTGAACTGTGATGAATAAACTCTAAAGAAGTTGCAAAAATTTTGGTGTATATATAACACATTGTTTTATGCTTGACTTGTTAATAATCACACTGGAGTTAAACAAAGTTACTTCATTATTATACTCTTTAAAGAATCTTGAAAAAAAACTTTAAAAAAATATATTTTAAACACCATTGTAGGAAAAAAAGAAATGCTTCAAATTTACATATTATTCTACAAAAAGATTTTTTAATAGTCAAATATAAACACAATAAATTTGTTTCTTCTGTAGCTTTTAGGCAATGTGTGATGGCCAAAATGCAGTCTACTGTAAACTACAGTTTTTAAAAGCTCTGCCCCATTTTCATTAAAGTGTCCCTCATTATATCTTCAAATTATTCTTATACATTATAAGTATGATTACCAAAATATGTTGATTGGTAGTTATAGTTGTTTTTCCAATGGTAAAAGAGCATTTTGTCCTCTCTATCCTGTGCCTCTTCTACATCTATCTTTGTTTCTATTGCTATTTATTTTGTTTGTTTTTTTGCCACATCTGCCTTCTTAGACACCTAATCCATTCCTTTTATACTACTTTGAAGAAGAGGAAAGGAACATGCCAGTACTCACCATTGTTTATGACACATTTACATTTTTAATCTGTCCATCATGTACTTTTTACTTTCATTTTAATTGGTCTCAAAATCACAAAATTATGAGAAATTATACAAAATCTCAGAAAGTTAGAGAAATTTAAGTTTAGAGCTGAAAGATACCAAAAGGGAGATTCACCTTTCTGCTATTACCACTGAAAAAACTGAGCTCTGCTCTCCCCACTCCCAAAGTGAAGTGACTTGGCAAAGATTACACAGATAGTGAGAGAATTGACCTGGATTGATTCATTTTTGTACCAATGAGGAAATCTTTCTCTAAACTTGTTGCACTCCACATTTTCTTACTGATTTATAACATATTATTTATAATATATGTTATTTAAATTCTTAGTATTAAAAAAATAATAAATGTCCTGAACTAGTGTTACTCTTGATGTTAACAGAGGAAAAAAAAATGGGAAGTTTCCATTTGAATGATATTCCAGGGGTGGTGAATCTGTGGCCTCAAGGCCATATGTAACTTTATAAGTACTTGGATGTGGTTTTTGACTGAGTCAAAGTTTGAAAAAAAATTCTCTTATTACAAAGATTAGTTTTGTGAAGTTTGGATTTAATCACAGGCCACACTTGAGGACCCAGAGGTTCTCATGCTCACCATTGTTAAAGATCCTGATATAATTTCAGCATTTGTCAAATAAAAAAAAGGTCAAAGGAATTAAATGACTTGTTTATAATTCATAAATACCTAGAGTTCAAATTCATGTCCTTTGAATCCATCTGCAATCCTCTTTTTGTTGCAATAAAAACATGTGATGAAGAGAAACTGAGACACAAGTTTCCAAGCACAATTAATTTATCATCAAGGCTAGCAATTGCCAATAAATGTGATTCATGGCCCCTACCATAGTCATGGATGCCCTTCACATTCAGAGCAGCTCTTTTAAAATATATAAACAGTAAAAAAGATAAGAGGTTATACTCAGTGTCCGCAAATTGTTCTTTGAAGAAAATTAAACTAAGACTAATTGATCTATAGCACTGGGTAATGAGTGGACTTAAAGAGGTAAAAGGGTGGGTTTAAATTTGACCTGATTTGCAAGAAAAAATCTCTACTATTCATGACAATGTTGAAAATAAAGAGTTGTCTAACATCCTCTGTTCAAAATTATATCTGCTTTTGTTAAAAACTTCAAATGTTCATAGGAATTAATGAGAATTGCCCTGCAATTTTGTGAAAGACTCAAGGTATAAATTTTGTTTTTATTCTATCAGTGGTCAAATTTAAATTTCTCCAGCTCTTTTCAGTAGCTCTTGGACTTCAAGGAAAAAAAAAACAAACACATTACATATTTACTTACTTTTTAGTGGCTTTCATATTTTAAACTGGGGGGGTGGGTGTTTATTTTTCTGTTTGTTTCATATATATATACCAATCCTGGACTTGGTGACTGATAAACAAACTTTTTTGAACTTATCCTACTGAAAAAAAAAGTCAGAGTGATTGTTCTGTTGCATAACTGAGACAAGCAGATAGAGATCTAATCTTAATCCTTAAATAATCCACATCTTACTTTAATGTTAAATAGTAAACATATTGATTTGAATAATTATTTAAATTCACAGGAGTTTTACCCTTTTCCTTTCCCTTTTTCTATTTTCCTAAGTTCTTAAGACTTCTCTGAGTTTTGCTGAATCTTTATTTCACTGACTTTATTCTAAACAGATTTGTGTTGGCTTTTGTTTTATTTTCTTTTTGCTCTACAACTGTGTTGTATATTATCTTGGCAATCTTCTACACTAAACATCTTTACAAGTAAAACTGTACCAATTCCTATTGATACAAGTTGCCTTATATACCATAAAATCACAGAATTTGAGAATTGGAAGGGGTCTCAACAATCATATTGCCCACTCTTCTCACCAAAGAAATCCCCACTATAACATAATGAACAAGTAGTTTGTCAGTCACTTCTTGAAGAATTTCAAAGAAGTCTTCAATCCAACAACTCTAGAGGCAGGATCCTCCACTTCCTATCATGGTTAAATTTACATCATTGTAACTTCCACCCATTCCAACTGAGTAGGACATGGTGGATGGGGGAAAAAGCAATTTTTAAATTTTATTTTTTTAATTTCCTATTTCATTTTTCCACAATTACATGTAAAAACAATTTTTAGCATTTGTTTTTTTGTAATTTTAAATTCTAAAGTCTCTCCATTCCTTTCCCTACATCCTAATCTTCATTCAGAAAGCAATCTGAAATAGGTTATACATGTGTAGTAATGCAAAACATTCCCATAATGATCATGTGAAAGAAAGACCAGAAAAAAAAAACTAAAGAAAAATAAAATTATAAAAGTATTGTTTATCAGTTCTTTCTTTGGGAATGGATAGCATTTTTCATTAAATGTCCTTTAGAGTTGTCTTGCAATGTTGTATTGCAGAGGATAGTTAAGGAACACACAGCTGCTTGTCTTACAATATTGCAGTTACTTTCTACACAGTACATTTCACATGGCATCAACTCATATAATTCTTTCCAGGTTTTCCTGAGAGTGCTGATCATTTCTTATATCACAATAGTATTTACAATATGAGAAAACTATTCCATAATAATCACATACCACAATTTGTTTAGCCATCGTCCCATTTAGTGGGCATATCCTCAATTTCACATTCTCTGAAACCAGGAAAGAGCTGCTACTAATAATACTTTTTGTACATAAACGTCCTTTTCCTTTTTGGAGGATACAGACCTAGCAGAGGTATTGCTAGATCAAAGAGTATGTGTGGTTTTATGACTTTTGGGGCATCATTCCACATTGCTCTACAGAATGGATGAATCAGTTCACAATTCTACCACCAGTGCACTAATGAATCATTTTCCCTAAATCTCCTCTAACATTTGTCATTTTTGTTTTCTGCTTTATTAGACAATCTAATAGATATGAGGTAGTACCTCAAAATTGTCTTAATTATTATTTTTCCTATCATTAGTGACTGAGAGCATTTTTTATTCATGTGGCTAGAGGTAATTTGATTACTTCATCATATTTTTGATAATGTATCAATTGGGGAATGGCTTTTTAAAAAAATCACCTAGTTCTTTATATTTTGAAAAATGAGACCTTTATCAGAGAAAGTTGCTTCTAATTATTTTCACAGTTACTATTGCTAACTTCATTCCCCACCATCTTATCTCCCCATTTATTCTATTCCCTATCTCCTTTCACCATTTTCCTCTTCAAAAGTGTTTTACTTCTGACAAACACTTCCCTCAATCTGCCATCCCTTCTATCACCACTACCCCCTTCTCTTATCCTCTTCTCCTCCTACTTTCCTGTAGGGTAGGATAGATTTTTATACCCAATTGAGTATGTATGCTATTTCCTCTTTCAGTCAATTCTATTGAATTTAAAGGCCCACTCATTCTCCCTCACATCTCCCTTCTTCCCCTCCACTGTAAAATCTTTTTCTTTCCTCTTTTATGTGAAATAATTCACCCCAATATACCTGTCCCTTTCCCTTTAAACATATATTTCTCTCATACTCCTTAATTTTATTTTGTAAGTATCATCCCTTCATATCCCTGTCCTCTCTGTCTATATACACTCCTTCTAGCTGCTGCAATAAGGAGAAAGTTCTTATGAGTTCTATGTTTCATCTTTCCATGTAGGGAAGCAAACAACTGAACCTTATTAAGTCCCATATCGTTTCTGTTTTCTATTCGTTATTTTTGTATAAAAAGATGAGAATAAAATATGAAAAATATTTTATTTTTTAATAAATTATAATTTAAAAAATTATTAAAAATAGCATGTTTCTCTCTGTATTCAAACAATATCAATTCTTTTTTCTGGAGGCAGATATCATGCTTCATCATGAGTCATTTGGAGTTGTCCTGGATCACTATATTCCTGGGAGTACCTTTATCATTCAGAATTCCTCATCATACAATATTCTTGTTACTGTGTACAATGATCTGGTTCTGCTCACTTCACTTTTCATCAGTGCATGCATGTTTTTCTAGGTTTTTATAAAATCAACCTGCTTGTCATTTCTTATATCACATGACTATTCCATCACAATCATATACCACAGTTTGTTTAGCCATTCTACAATTGACAGAAATGCTCTCAATTTCTAATTCATAGCCACTGTAAATACTTTGTTCAACTAGATATGTTTCCTGTTTTTGTGATCTCTTTGGGATAGAGATCTAGCAGTAGTATTGATGCATAAAAAGTTGTTCACAGTTTTATAGCCCTTTAATCATAGATCAAAATTGTTCTCCAGAATGGTTGGCTAAATTTACAATTGCACCAAGAAAGCATTAGTGTTCCAGTTTCCCCAAACCCACTCCAAGATTTAAACAGATTAATTCCAACATACAATGGATAAGTAAATATATAAGACTGAAGATTTTGGGCAGCTAGGTGGCACAGTGAGTAAAGCGCTGGCTCTGGAGTCAGGAAGTCCTGAGTTCAGTTCCAGCCTCAGACACTTAACACCCACCCACCCACACACACAAATATCTAGCCCTATAACCTTGGGCAAGTTACTTAACCCCAATTGCTCTCCAAAAGGCAAAAAAAGCCTGAAGATTCTTTTTAAGAAATACATTTATGAATTTCTATAAATCTATGTCATCTACTACATGACTGTGTGTGATTGTATGTGGGAGGTGTTACTATGACATAAAGTTTGGAGGTCTAAAATGGGGATTTTTCTAGTCTATTGAAATTTCAGTCAATCTTCAAGAAAAATAAATATTCTTCTAGATCATTCCTTTCTCTTCTTACTGGAAAGCCCAAAACTTCACTTGCCATGGTTTATAATCTATTTTATCCACAAACACCCCTTCAGAGTTAGATATTTCCAAGAAAATTAAGAAATTACCTTCATTTTACCTTTCATACTATCACCCTTAGATATTCTCCCTTTATATCTCATAGAGCTGGTAGTTATAGAAAAATCTATTAAAAAAAGATTAAAATCTAGGGACTGGTTAAATTCTTTGCATTTCAAGCTAATTGCTGGTGTGCTCTAATTTACATTTCTTTTTATGGAATTAATACATATTGGGGTGCAGAGCCAAGATGGCAGAGTGGAAACAGGACTTTCTTTAAAAAGAAATGACTCTAAGGAAACTAAGAAACTACAAAACCCACAAAATGACACAGAGACGCTAACAGCCTGCTGAAGACAGCCTGGCAGGAAGGGGCCAGCACAGCCATCTGGGAGCTGAGACCAGCCCTACAAGAGCCAGAAGCTTTAGCCTCAAGGCATCCACAACCAGCAGCCAGCCAGAGTGACTTCAGATCTCCTGGCCTGAAGATTGTAGGGGGACCAAGCGACCAGTCTGAGAAGTAATTGCTCTTGTTTTAACCTGCTTAGATCTGGATCACTGTATAGGAGGGAGATCTTGGGGTGTGTTACCAGTGAGCCAGAGCTTGTTGAGGCTTCAGAAAGGGCAGCCAACTAATAGCTCCAGCAGCTGAGAAAACCCAGCTATTGGGACAAAGCTACCCTCTCTGATAGCAGAGTTCTACTGTTGCTCACAAGTCAAGTAATTGAGTGACAATATGAGCAAGCAAAGGAAGCAAAGCAAGCACAGAAATCTCACTTTAGATTTGCATTTTGAGGACAAAAGGATCACAGCTTGGAACAGGAGGAAGACAGAGAAGTAAGAAATCCTGCACCAAAAGCTTCCAAGAAAAATAAGAGTGGATTACAGTCCATAGAGGAGCTTAAAAAGGATTTTGAAAAGCAAATAAGATAAGTGAAGGAAAAATTGGGAAGAGAAATTGGAATGATGCAAGAAAATTATGAAATGAGAGTCAACAACCTGACTGAAGAAAATAACACCTTAAAAAAATAGACTAATTCAAATAGCAAAAGACGCTCAAAAAGCCAATGAGGAGAAGAATGCCTTAAAAAGCTGAATTTGCCAGATGGAAAAAGAATCTCAAAAGCTCACTGAAGAGAATCATTATTTCAGAATTAGAAGGGAGCAAATGGAAGGTAGTGACTTTATGAGAAATCAAAATACTATTAAACAGATCCAAACAAATGTAAAAATAGGAGGCAATGTAAAATATCTCATTGGGAAAACCACTGACATGGAAAATAGAACCAGAAGAGATAATTTTAAAATTATTGGATAACCTAAAAGGCATGATAAAAAAAAAACCCTAGAATGCTTCCTTCCAGAACTTCTCAAGGAAAACTGCCCTGATGTTTGATAATAAGAGGGCAAAAGAAAGGTTGAAATAATCCACTAATCACCTCCAAAAAAGATCCCACAAAGAAAACTCCTAGGAATATTAGAGCCAGGTTCCAGAATTCCCAGATCAAAGAGAAAATAATACAAGCAGCCAGGAAGAAACAATTTGAATATTTTGGAAACGCAATCAGGATAACATAGGATCTGGCAGCTTTTACAGTGAGGTATCAAAGGGCTTGGAATATGATAAAGGAGGTTAAAGTACCTGGGATTTAAACCAAGAATCACCTACCCAGCAAAACTGAGTATCATATTTCAGGGGAAAATATTCAAAGGAATAGATGACTTTTAATCATTCTTAATGAAAAAATCAGAGTTAAATAGAAAATTTGACATTCAGATACATGAAGCCAGAGAAGCATGAGAAGGTAAATTGGGAAAATAAATTTTAAGGAACTTATCAAAGTTAAACTATTTACATTCCTACATGGAAAAATTATAATTGTAACTTTTTAAACTTTTATCAGTGTGATACTAGTTGAAGGGAATAGAAATGTGTATATATGTACATATATACACAAACATATGTATATACATATATATGTCTATATAGGAAATTATATGGGTGTATGAATACATATGTGAGTGTGTGCATATATGTGTACAGGTATGCATAGACAGAGGGCACAAGTCCACTTGAATAGGAAGGGATGATACTTAAAACATGAAGTTAAGAGGTGAGAGAGGAATATAAAGGAGATGGGGAGAGAAAGAATGGGGAAATTATTTCATGTAGAAGAGGCAAGGGAAAAGTGTTGCAATGGAGGGGAAGAACAGGGAGGTAAAAGGGAATGAATCATCCTTATTCTCATTGAATTTGGCTAAGGGAGAGAAAGATATACAGACTAATAGGATATCTCATGCTACAGGAGAATTGGGGTGAAGTGGATGGGAGAGGGCATATGGAAAGAAGGGTAGGCCTGGTGGGGGAGGGAAGTGGGAAGCACCCACTTTTGAAAAGGGACAGGATCAAATTAGAGAATAGAACAAGTGATGGTCAGATAGGATGAAGAGAAATACAGTCAGATTTCACAATATATACATTATGGAAATGTTTTGCATAGCTACACATGAACAGCCTCTATTTAATTGCTTGTCATCCCAGTAAGGGTGGTTGATGAAGGAGGAAGTAAAAGAATCTGGAATTCAAGGTTTTAAAATTAAATTTATATATTACTATTATTAATATTATTTTACATGTAACTGTGAAATAAGATATACAGGCACTGGGGCATAAATATCCATCTTGCCCTACTGGAAAGTTAGGGGGGAGGGGGAGAAGAAGCTATGGTAGAGAGCAGATTGGGTGAGGGAATATTCAGTGGGATTGCTGATTTGAGGTGGTGAGTAGGGGAAAAATGGGAGAAAATTTGTAACACAAAATCTTGTGGAAATTAATGATGTAAACTAAAAATTATCCTGAAATTTAATTAAAAAAATAAAAAGAAAAAATAAACCAATATCTTCAGAAAAAAATAAAAAATATATAATAAAAGGAAAGAAAAAAAGAATTAACACATAAGAATCCATTATTTGGGATTGGTCATACTTATCATCAAACAAAATCAGGATATCAAGTCAGTTTAAAGAAATCATTGAAAAATAATCACTTAGTCCATGTTACTCATCAAATAGAAATTAGAAAAGTTGAAGTAAGCAAGCCTTTGTGTCACTCAAGAATGAGGTGTGCACAGTTATATTTTTGCTGTGAATCTATGATAAATATGCCTGCAGAAAATTTTTCTCCTTTTCCACTTTTTCATTCTCTTCTCATTTCTCCATCTTCCCTTCCCTTTCCCCATACCCTCCCATTTCCTCCCTTTCTCTCTCCTTCCTGTCTTCCTTCCATGTAGAACAGTTTGAGGACTTCCATCATGGTAACTAACCAGACCACCCAGGACTCATGACAATCATGATAGACATAGTCATTTTTTAAGGCGCAGAGAGGACACTGTCTCTGGAGCTGCAAATCATAGGATTCGTTTAGGTTTTGAAATCTTCGCCCTGTATTTTTTGAAATTTGTCTGAATATGTCCTAAATTGTGTTTATGTATGAATTAGGTATAGGTATTCATATGTAGATGTATAAGTAGTAACATGTATATATACATATTGTTTTACATATGTATATTTCAGATAAAAACATGTTTAATTTTATATATCTACATGCTCAGGTGTATATATGCATATGATTACATGTTTACACATGTATGTCTATATACAAATACATTTATATTTATATACATTTATATACACTTCAGCATACACACATACATATAGGTGCACACATTTATACACATGTATTCACATATAAGTTATGTAACAATGTATGTGTGCATGTATGTGTGTGTCTATGTATGTATAGGTATGGGACATACCCAATCAGTATCTTTCCAAAATTTCAAGTATAGGTCAATAGACAATCATTTTACCTTCAAATATTTGTTGTACACAGGAGGGTCAAAACTAGGTCAGGCAAGGTAAGCAGATATCTGGTCTATAATATGCAAAAGATAGAGATGTAGGACACTTTTAATATCATTTAAAAAATTCAAAAGTCATATTAATATTAAAATTATTACCTTTAGAATTTGCTTCTGGAATTATTTTGAAGTAATTAAATAATGTTATGGTCAAAGCTTAATTTTTATAGTGTACAATAATATGCAGGAAAAATAGTATTTAAATTCATGAAAGCATACTATTGAATTATTTATTAGGATACTCACATACTTTGCCTTGACATTGGAGCCAGATCTCATATTTTTGTTCAATTATACTCTCAGTTAAGGGGGAAAAATACTCCTCTCAAATTCTGGCTTCTTTGGTGTACACTTTTATGTAGTCTTAATATTATCTATAATTATTCTCAGTGGGAGATAAGTAGCTGTGGAGTTAAATGCTTTGAAAAATTAGTCAAATATTCATAGAGTTTTCTTTAAAACGGCATTCTCAAAATTGGTTCAAAAGAAAGTTTAGCTAGATAAAGTAATTGAGGGATTTTTTTTCTTCCCCTTTTCCACCATGTAATCATCATCCACTGAAATGATTTAATGAGAGGAAGTTTTCAAACATTCTTTGAACAGAGGTTTTCTTCACTTTTTAAAGAAACATCTATTATCAGCCATTTGTAGACTAAATTAATTAACATACATTCAGTACTGACTCACTAATTTACATATCAATAACTGTATAATGTATGATTCTATATTTTAAAGACTCCATTGTAACTTTGATACTTATATTTAAAGAACCATAAGATGTAGGGCTTGGAAAATTATTAGTTACCAACTATTCCCACTTCCCCATTTAACAACTATGAATAATCTGTCCTGAATTGTTGACCTAATAACTGTAGGTTAATAGTAGAGTTTAGATTAAATTCTGTGTTCTCTGACTCCAAATCCACTGTAGTCTATTTAACAAGTAAACTTTTTTTTTCTTTCAAAGTCTCTGGCTGTAATTTAAGGATCATGTTACCAACAAGATGGAAAAAAGGATATATTTTCTCCAGGCACCACTTTCAAAAACAGAACATTGAAAAACAAAATTCAAAAAGGATCTGTGTTCCAGAAATAGAATAATTACAGCTGAACCCCCCTCATGAATCAATAGTATATTATACTAACACTTATACATTAACTCATAACAAGAGGCCCCTTTTCCCTGTCATTCAATGTCCAAAATGATCCATAAGCCTCTATTTTAGGACTCAGAGAATAATTCAGCATTTTGGAGGCCTCTCTTTCAGGGGACCTGAAAGCTTCAGATTCTGCCTATAACTTTTCCTCTTTCGTTCTCTCCCCCCCCCCCACTAAGTCATATGTTTCAGAAACCAAATCATCCCAGTCAAATGACTAAAGAATAGAAGGCATCATTTGAGGTTATTGTTGACCTGAAGGAAAGGAGATTGCGATCCCACAAAGATCTACATGGCCTGACACCCCAGAAACTACTTGTATAAGGGAGAAATTAAGTGAAATATAAATTATCCCACATAGGAGGAGACTAAGAGGGTTTTGTCATCCAAATGTCATGATATATCTATTTTAAAAAGAGGAGTAAGAAAATGAGGGACAGGTGAATATGAGGGGAAAAAACTAAAATATCAGTCTATTTCAATATGGAGATAATTCAATGAACATTCAGAACACATGCAGATAAATAAAGAATTCTAATTTTAAAAACTAGAAAGAAACATGAGTACTAGAATATCCCTAAAAAAATTCCCTGAGTACATCCTATAAAAAAAGTTGTAAACAAATATTTGCTGAAGCATAAGATTCTTTAGAATTCTAAGAAAGCATGGAACAATGGCAAGATGTTACAGAATGATTCAAAGAAGAAATTAAGTTCTTAAAAGAAGCAATGAAGGGAAGACATTGGTAAAATTTATGGCATGTAAATTAAAAATAATTAGCAACAGCAGAAAAAACACTTGAAGCTTCAATAGCATTTATTTCCAAAGGAAGAAAAATAAATAAAAAATAAACAACTAAGTTGTTTCTTAGGGCTACAAATAAACTAAATTTAAGAAGAGCTTGGAAGAAGAGGAGCAAATGAATAATGCTAAAAGAACACATTATCTCTATCCAAGAAAAGGCCATTAATCTTAAAAACAGTACCCATGAAGACAAATTAAGGATCATGCCCCTCCTAAAAGAATATGACAAATTGAAAAACCAGAAGAACCTAATACAAATACAAACCTGTCACTGCAGAGACCTGCCATGATTTTGACCATGGGACAATGCTTCTAGGCTCATTATTCTCCTCAGGAATACAAGAGAAAAAAAACTAAAATGAAATATCTTCAATGGCAGTAACAAAGGATTTGGTTAGGAGAAGTTTAAAATAGGTATTTTTGAAGTTTTAATTCTATGAAAAACACAAATAAATTTAAAAAGAAAAGCAAGGGCATAAAGACCCTATCAATCAAAAAACACAATCTCAGAATGGACAGAAAAGGAAAAGCATCAATTAAGAGAACAAAGTAAAGAAATCATCCTTAGAAACAAGTGTGCACATAAATAAAGAAAAAAAGTTATTGTCTTTGGAATCAAAAGCAAGATTTAAAAAAGGTCCAAAATTAAAGCTCAGGGGAAAGGTCAGAAGATTTTGAGATAGGAAGAGATATTGGATTTAGAAAACTATGCTTCAGAAAAAAATGAAAGGAGCAAATGATTTTGACAGATTATATGTCAAAAGATGTATAATATTTAGAGTGCAAATTAAACTGTGATCCAGGCTTGAGCAGAGAGTTAAAGGAGACCTCCTAATGAAAGTACAATGATGGATTATCCTCCTTCATAGATGTAAAATGTGTGTGTAAAGTACATAAAGAATACAATTAGATACAATTAATGTATTACTATTAGTACAGGTGCAGTGTATAAGAGGTAGTAAGTAAATATTTTTTAAGGTGTTATTTTCTTCATTATGTTGGAGGGTCTCCTTTAGCAGGCTGTTGACTTGCTTTTCATGATTTTCTTGAATCATTCTCATTTTTCTTCCCAATTTTTCCTCCACTTGTCTTACTTGATTTTCAAAATCTTTCTTGTGCTCCTCCATAATCTCTAACTAGTCCATATTTTTCTTGGAAGTGCAGGAGTTTTGACTTTGTTGTCTTCTTCTGGTTCCATGCTTTAATCCTCTTTGTCCCCCCAAAATATTCTATGGTTTGATTGTACTTTCTCTGCTTTCTCATCTTGCCAGCAATTTACCTGACTTTTCAGCTCTTTGCCAAGGTAGAACAGAACTTTGCTTCCAGAATGGAGAGAGCTGTGGACCAAATATCTGGGGTTTTCACAACTGTTGTCAGAAGTCTGATGAGGGCACCCTCTCTACAGCCAACACAAACTCTTTCACACTGGCATTTCTCACCCCAGGACCACCACACAAGACTGCAACCCAGATTCAAGAACATCAAAGCAAAAGTGTTTACCTTCTGAGTGTTCATTTGGTCCACCTATGATCTGAAGGTAGCCACATGGTAGCAGCTGTAGCTGCCACACTTCTGCCACAGCTGGTGACCCAGCGGCAGGGGTTGGACCATGCTCTTTCCTGATGGATTTCAAATGAATTGCCTTCTGACCTTTTACTTTCTCTTTGGGGTTTATGGGTTGAGAAGTCTGGAAACTGCCATCGTTGTCAATGATTCACTCTCCTGAGGTCTGCTCAGGCTGGTCTGTGCCACTCATTGGCCTGCCATGCTGCCTTCAGTGGGAGATTTGTTTCTCTCTGACACTTTTTGGGTTCTGTAGGTCTAAAATGTGTTTAGAGTCATATTGTACAGGTATTGGAGGTGATTGGTGGGCGAGCTTATGCAAGTTCCTGATTTTACTCCACCATCTTGGCTCCAACCCCCACCTTTTTCTTATTAAAAAAATAACATGATATGATTTCTGATGGATCCTTGCCTTTATTTAGAATATTAGGGTTTAGGAATTCATGACATATCTCCAGAAAACTGGGTTTTAGGAAAATCTATTTTTCATTCTACATGGTTTCCTTTTATCCTGTCAAATATACCACTTACCCTGCTGCTGCCTCACTTCTCCCCATAATTTGTTAGAAAAAAACAATTGCTCAAATATTGCATTAAAATGGAGCTGAAGAAGTGAAAAAATGGATAAGTGATTTTTATTAAAATAATTTCAAATTCTATGTTGAAGAAACTTTTTCTAAGTTTCACTGAAAATTATTTATATATTTAAAATACCTGAGAAAAAAATTTTAAATTGATTTTAAGTCTTTAAATAAGTTAGTGGAGTTTCTAATAGCAACAGATCTATACTGTGTGTGTAAGTGACTAATGAATACTTTACCTTCCCACAAATAAGAAGCTGAAATTTAGACATTTACTCAAACTGTGATTTATAGCACATATGGATTCCCCTTTGAAGCTGGAGATGAGCAGCTACAAATAAAATGTTCTATTTTTCTTACATAAGATGACACTGCTGTTCTACCATTAATAGTACTAGAACTTTGAGATATTTTTTTTAGCAATGGGGATTTTCTTGGGGGAGAGAGAGACAGACAGACAGAAACAGAGAGAGAGAGAGACAGAGAGAGAGAGA